>NC_135385.1:11809147-12147064 GCF_049243985.1 Paroedura picta | reverse complement strand
GCCGTTTTGTAGCTGACTCCTCCCCTTCCTTAAGCAGCCATTTTGTACCTGACTCCTCCTCTTCTCATGGCAGCCATTTTGTAGCTGTCTCCCCCCATTCCCTAGGCAGCCATTATGTAGCTGACTCCTCCCCTTCTCATTGCAGCCATTTTGTAGCTGACTCCTCCCCTTCCCTAAGCAGCCATTTTGTAGCTGACTCCTCCCCTTCTCATGGCAGCCATTTTGTAGCTGACTCCCCCCTTCCCTAGGCAGCCATTTTGAAGCTGACTCCTCCCCTTCTCATGGCAGCCATTTTGTAGCTGACTCCTCCCCTTCCCCAGGCAGCCATTTTGTAGCTGACTCCTCCCCTTCCCTAAGCAGCCATTTTGTAGCTGACTCCTCCCCTTCCCTAGGCAGCCATTTTGTAGCTGGCTCTTCCCCTTCCCTAAGCAGCCATTTTGTAGCTGACTCCTCCCCTTATCATGGCAGCCATTTTCTATCTGACTTCTCCCCTTCCCTAGGCAGCCAATTTGTAGCTGTCTCCTCCCCTTCCCTAGGCAGCCAGTTTATAGCTGACTCCTCCCCTTCCCTAGGCAGCCAGTTTGTAGCTGACTCCTCCCCTTCCCTAGGCAGCCAGTTTGTACATGACTCCTCCCCTTCTCATGGCAGCCATTTTGTAGCTGACTCCTCCCCTTCCCTAGGCAGCCAGTTTGTAGGTGACTCCTCCTCTTCCCTAGGCAGCCAGTTTGTAGCTGACTCCTCCCCTTCCCTAGGCAGCCAGTTTGTAGCTGACTCCTCCCCTTCCCTAGGCAGCCATTTTGTAGCTGACTCCTCCCCTTCCCTAGGTAGCCATTTTGTAGCTGACCCCTCCCCTTCCCTAGGCAGCCATTTTGTACCTGACTCCTCCCCTTCCCTAGGTAGCCATTTTGTAGCTGACCCCTCCCCTTCCCTAGGCAGCCATTTTGTAGCTGACTCCTCCCCTTCCCTAGGCAGCCAGTTTGTAGCTGACTCCTCCCCAGTTTGTAGCAGCCTCAACCATCGCTGCTAGTCCCCTGAGTTTCACACACCATGAGTCCATGCACGACGCCTGATGTTGCTTCCAGCTGGAAGCACTGATTTGCAGTTGAACATAGTTTGCAATTTATCGTGGACTTTTGTCCGTAATCTATTGATCAATTTACCATTCTACCACTTCTGGACAAAAGATCCAATAGTTTCATGACATTTCTCATTGAATCTGCCACACCTCACCTCTGTTGGGTGCACCTGAGTCCTAGTATTTTAGAAAAGGCCAGAGTCCTGCATATCTCTAGGACTCTCTGCTTGTTTATACTCCCCGAAGAGTGACTTACTCCATGTACTCTAACAACCTGGTAATTCGTCTAGCATGAGCCAGAGCCTTCTCAGCCAGAGCCAGAGCCTTCTCACCCAGCCTGGTGGAATGAGCTCCCCAACAAGAACAAGGCCCTATCGGATCTCAAGCAGTTCCACAGGATCTGCAAAACGGAGCTCTTCTGCCAAGTTTCTGGATAAGACCAGCCCCAAGGACTTCCTATCATCGACTCTACCTCCCGGAGATGTCACACCAGCTCTTAACACGTCCCTCTCCATCTGTTACGCCCTTCCTTGTTCCCTATAATTATTCTATCTCTTTATTTGAAAGGGTTCTGAACGTTCAATGTGTTTTCTTGTTCCTGTTTTGCGTACGTCACCCCAAGACTTCACAGTGAGGGGCAGTATACAACCCGGATGAATCAAACAAACATAGAAATAAATGAAAGAGAAAAATCATTTCCTTTCGCTTCCTCCCTTGTTCCACGCAAAATGTTGCGTGAGCCTCTGTCATTAGGTCTTCTCTCTGTTGTCTTTTCTTCTCAACTCTGAAGCCCTAAACCTTCCAGCTCGACAACATTCTTAAACAGGCAACTCTGAATTGTGTGCAATATCCCGAGTGTAGCTGCATAAAGGCTCTACAGCAATGGGGTTAGGTAAAGGTAAAGGTAAAGGTCTCCCCTGTGCAAGCACCGAGTCATGTCTGACCCTTGGGGTGACGCCCTCCAGCGTTTTCATGGCAGACTCAATACGGGGTGGTTTGCCAGTGCCTTCCCTGTCATTACCCTTTACCCCCCAGCAAGCTGGGTCCTCATTTTACCGACCTCGGAAGGAGGGAAGGCTGAGTCAACCTTGAGCCGGCTGCTGGGATCGAACTCCCAGCCTCATGGGCAGAGCTTCAGACTGCATGTCTGCTGCCTTACCATTCTGCACCACAAGAGCAATGGGGTTAGCTGAGAAGAGAAGAATTTCTCCGGCATTAATTTAAAACAGCTTGCAAAGAACTCGGGCACAGCCGTACTCCCAAGAACCCTTCTCTTATTTGTTTCCTGACAAATTGCTTTTCTTGTCTTCCATCCCACAGGGTATTATATCAGATTTGTTTCCCGGCGTGGTTCTTCCGAAGCCCGACTATGAGCGTTTCATACAGGCCCTGAACAACAATATTAAAAAAATGAATCTCCAGCCAGTCCCATGGTTTATTGGGAAGATCATTCAGGTTATTTTTAAATAAATATTTTGCATCTCAGAAACAAACAGTGGAACCTTCTAATTCATGTTGTCACCCGACGACCCTTGGGAAGAGGTAGGTCTCTGACGGCAGGCAGTTCCCGCAGTCTGATTGTTCTGAGGACATAAGAAGAGTCAAAGAATCATAGAGTTGGAAGGGACCTCCAGGGTCATCTAGTCCAACCCCCTGCAGAATGCAGGAAATACAGAACTAACCTACAGTGACTCCAATTTCATGCCCGGATGGCATGAAACAGGGCAAAGGTTCATCCTAGTTCAGTATCCTGTTTCCCATTGATGCCCTGGAAGACCCATAAGAGTTGCCCAGAGGGCAAAGCACCCCCTTGTGCCTCCCGCTCAGCAACTGGCATTCAGAGGTATACTGCCTCTTAATATGGAGGCTCCATTGAGCCCCAGTGGAGAATAGCCAGAATGGAGGGATCCATCCTCTGGGTCACGGGAGGGCTCGGCTCATCTTCCCAGCCACTGAGGCTCCTTTCAGACAGGTTGCACTCTCCTCTGCTCCAACAAAATGTGCTCGTCACTCCCTACAGTGAATGGTTGGTTTTGTTTCGTTGGAAGCTTCTGAGCAGGAGCAGAGCCAGGTTCAGGGAGGGCGGGCAGCATTCCTGGGGGGCCCTTCCCTTCCCTTCCCTGCTCACTCCCATTCACCCCCTTGGCTGGATCTCCTTCCCTGTTGGGAGCACACCTGCCACTCATGCCCACAGCCGCTTGTACTGCCTGTTGTCTTTTCCCAGCAGCATGTGCAGGAGAGGGATGATGGCGGGACCCGGCCGGAAGCCTCAGGCCCTGGCAGCTGCCCCTCTTTTGGGGATGCAGACACCAGCCCTGTTTCTAGGATCCCTTCCATGGAATCAAAGAGTAGGAAGGGTCCTCTAGGGTCATCTAGTCTAACCCCCTGCACAATGCAGGACACTCACAACTACCTGCCCACACACAGTGACCCTATTTCATGCCCACCAGAAATCTCCAGAATCCAGCCTGGCCTGGAGGGAATTCACCTACCATCCCACAGTGGCGATGAGCAATTCCCTGGGTGGGCAAGGAAGGGCCACAAGAGACAAACACTGGCACATCCCTTCCTGCCCACCCACTCACCATCTGCCTATGTTCAAAAGATCAGCCTTTCTGTCTTCCCTCTGGTGGTTCTTCTGGCTGCCAGCCCCTTTGCCCCACCCCACCAATCCCTCCCCAAAGAGCCAAGCTCAGACTCCCAACCTGCCATCTTGTCCTGCTGGCGTCCCCACCCAGGCCCGCCCCTCCCTTGCCTAGCTCTGTGCCGAGCGACGCGACACAATCCTCACAACGTTCCTGTCCTCGGTGCAGATTTACGAGATGATGATGGTGCGGCACGGCTACATGATCGTGGGTGATGCCCTGGGAGGCAAAACCAGCGCCTACAAAGTGCTGGCCGCAGGACTCACGGAACTGAGCCAAGGTAACAAGACGTCCATCAAATCCAACCGCTGAGCCAGTTTGGTAGAATGGTTAGGAGTGCGGACTTCTAATCTGGCATGCCGGGTTCGATTCTGCACTCCCCCACATGCAGCAAGCTGGGTGACCTTGGGCTCGCCACGGCACTGATAAAACTGTTCTGACCGGGCAGTGATATCTGGGCTCTCTCAGCCTCACCCACCCCACAGGGTGTCTGTTGTGGGGAGAGGAATGGGAAGGCGACTGTAAGCCGCTTTGAGCCTCCTTCGGGTAGGGAAAGCAGCATATAAGAGCCAACTCTTCTTCTTCTTCAGTAATCTCAGGGCTCTCTCAGCCTCCCTCCCTCACAGGGGGTCTGTTGTGGGGAGAGGAAAGGGAAGGCGACTGTAAGCCGCTTTGAGACTCCTTCGGGTAGGGAAAAGCGGCATATAAGAACCAACTCTTCTTCTCCTTCTCCTTCTCCTCCTTCTCCTTCTCCTCCTTCTCCTTCTCCTCCTTCTCCTTCTCCTTCTTCTTCCTTCCCAAGAGCTCTGTCCCCAGCTTCCCTTTGGCCAAGAGAGTCCCTCCTCCTTGTTGTGGCCTTTGGGCCCTTTGGGGCTGCTGCTGGGTAATGGAGCGGCAGGGTAAACAAAGTGCTGCGAACAGAATCAGCTAGTTTTGCTGCGCAAGATGTGAATTTATCGCACGTGTGGAATATAGCCGGGAGATCCGGAGATTGCCCGGCTGCCTGGCAAGAGACGTTCAGAGGTGGTTTGCCGTTGCCCTCCCCTGCCTCAAGCCCCGGGATTCTTTCCGACTGCCGGCCAGGGCCGACCCTGCTTAGTTTCCGAAATCCGACAGGATCGAGCTTGCCTGGGCTCTCCAGCTCAAGTTGACAAAAGAAGGAATCTGGATACAGATTGGAGAGTTCTGGACAGCCAGTGAGGCAGGAGCGTTGTGTTTATTGTGCGCCAAATTCTGTTTGTGTCGATATCTTCAGATTCAGAGTATCTTTATTGGCATATTGATGCCATGCAGACTGTAGTAGTCATGTGTAGCCAGCAGGTTGCCTCTGATCCGTAGCTTGTGTGGATTGTCCTTCTGCCTAATCCGAGACTGCATCCCCCCTCCAGACAGCTCCACGGGCGAGTCTGCTGTGGAGTTCCGGATCATCAACCCCAAGGCCATCACCATGGGGCAGCTGTACGGCTGCTTCGACCCAGTGAGCCACGAGTGGACGGACGGCATCCTGGCCAACACCTTCCGGGAGCAGGCTTGCTCCACCACCGAGGACAGGAAGTGGATCGTCTTCGACGGGCCCGTGGACGCCGTCTGGATAGAGAACATGAACACAGTCCTCGATGACAACAAGAAGGTAGCCATGCTTAGGTCACGCTGTTGCCTCTCCTGAGCTCTCGGGGGGGATCTCTGGCTCAGGCACAGTGCCAGGAAAGCCGATTGAGAAGCAATTGTGACACCAAGGCAGTTTTGCCCATGCACACCTGTGCCAGCTTGGCTTTCTTGATGGGATACTCTGTTCATGCCTAGTGCCATAAGATATGGGGCTGTTTCCTTGGGAGGGCCTTTCAAAGAGAGGGGCAGCGTGGGGGTGGCGCTTATTTATTATTTATTTACTAGCTTCAAAGCCTGTTCCTGAGAATGGGGCTTGAAAGGGTCCCCTGCCCTGGCCGCCGGCTTTGGGCTACAGCTCGCAGCCGGAGCAAGTGGGGCGGGCATGGGCTGGCCAGCTCCTTAGCAGGCAGTCAGTTGGCTGGGAGGCCCTCGTTAGCAGGCCCTGCTTAGCAGGCCAAGAGGCCCTTGTTAGCAGGCCCTCCACCATGATCCTTTGTCCAGGGCCCTCTCCCTTTACCTGCTGCTGGCTCCAGGCACTGAGGTGGTCTGAGAGCAAAGAGGCTAGAGTCCAGGGACGGAGGGCGGGAGCTGCAGGGGCAGGGCCAGTCAGGGTGCAGCCAGCACTCTGATTGGCCCTATTCCAACTTGGACATCCGGACACGTCCCACCCCCCAGGCTGTGTCACAAATACATAGAGGAACCATGGATAAGGATTATATTTGTATACCGCCCTCCCCTGAGGCTCAGGGTGATTTACATAGAACGCAGTACATGGAACTTAGTCTTTTCATAACAACTAAATAACGACAGCAATAATAATAGTAACATTGATAACTTATATTAATGCTATAGTCCATTATATTAATAATGGAGGGGGTTGGACTAGATGACCGATGAGGTCCCTTCCAACTCCATTATTGTATGATTCTATGATTCTAGTCCAGTTACCTCTGGACTCTAACAGCGCCAACAGGTCCAGGGGCAGAACGGCCGAATAGGTTCCTGGGAGGGAGAGGGCAGGAGCCCTGTAGATGTTGTTGGTTTCGCTTGGCAAAAGCAGAGCTGAGTCCTTGCGCTTCGGAGGTCTGTAATCCGGCGGCTTGAGGAATAAGCTCACGCCGAGTCTTGTCACTAAGAAATCAAAGTGAGAGAGCTTCATTCTGGACCGGAAAGGTAAAAGGGAGGCTTCTAGGTAGCTGCTTAAGCCAAGTGTGACGTTTCCCTTTCAGCTCTGCTTGATGAGTGGGGAAATCATTCAGATGAGCTCACATATGAGCCTGATGTTTGAGCCGGAAGATCTGGAGCAGGCGTCCCCGGCGACCGTCAGCAGGTAACCAGGAGTGCCGCTCATTCCCCGCCTTGCCTTGTAAAATCCAGGCGACTCTGGATGCGTCGGTTTTGCTTTGGGTTTGCTCTGGCCGTCCTTGCTGTTCGGCACCCCGGTTCACGAGCACTAGTAAGCCCACACCCCGTAATGGAGGAATGTGCCGATTTCTTTTTTTCCGGGGCTTGCCAGACCTTTGGTGCTTCTTGCATGCCGCAAATGCACCGGAAGTGGGTCTGTAATGTCCCTTGGGGGACATAATGGAAGAGGTGGTCCCGTATCTTCAAAGGTTCCAGACCATTTATGGCAGGGGTAGTCAACCTGTGGTCCTTCAGATGTCCGTGGACTACATTTGTTGGCAGGGGCTCATGGGAATTGTAGTCCACGGACATCTGGAGGACCACAGGTTTGACTACCTCTGCTTTAGGGCTTTGAAGGTGAGATCCAAAACCTTGAGTCTGATCTGGTCTCCAATCTGGAGCCAGTGCAACTGGGAGTGCCCAGCTTGCATTCTGGACCACTTGAATCTTCCAGAGCAGTTTCAAGGGCAGCCCTCCATAGAGCAAGTTACAGTAATCTAGCCTGGAGGTGACTGTTGCATGGATCACAGTGGCCAGATTGGACGCTGACAGGTAGGGTACAAGTTGTCATGCTCAGAGGTGGCCAAAGTCTTTGAGTTTCATCTTCAGGATCTGGCCTTCTAAGGAGCAGGCAGGGCTGACCTCCTCTAGGGCTGACCGGTTTGTTCGCCTTGCAGTCCAAGGGACTCGCAAGAGTCTTCTCCAGCACCAGAGTTCAAAAGCCTCAATTCTTTGACGCTCGGCCTTCCTTATGGTCCAACTTTCGCAGCCATACATTGCAACTGGGAATACCATAGCCTTGACTAGACGCACTTTTGTTGGCAGGGTGATGCCTACCAAAGATGCCTCCTGCAAGCAATTGTGGATTCCTCCCACTGGATCTTCTTTCTGCTCAGTTTACCCAGTTGTTCCTTCTAGCCCAGGAAATAACTGTTTGCCTTTCTATTCCATGCTTCAACCAGATGGGCAGGGAGCTTTTAAAATGCTCTAGGCAAGATTTCAAAACTCAGCAATGCAAAAGAATCACTGAATCCCAATGAAGGACCAACAGGGTCTGAAGTCTGATTTCCAGTGGCACCTTTAAAACCAACAAAGTGATTCAAGGTCTTAACGGTGCCCCAAAATTTGTCCTGCTGCTTCAGACCAACACGGTCTCCCTCTTGAATCAATTTTGCCGGGAAAAGTCAGTCTGTGCAACAGGAAAGCATCTCTTTCTTCCAGGTGCGGCATGATCTATATGGAGCCTCACCAGTTAGGCTGGAAGCCCCTGAAGGATTCTTACATGAATACGCTGCCGTCAAACTTGCAAGAGAACCATATAGAATTGGTGTGTAGATTTTGGATTGATTTCATTTTGGTATTGTGACATCTATAAACATTATCGGCTGGTAAGGGCTTGGAGGAGGAGCTGGCCTCATGGCTTAAGAGCCACTCAGCGCTTGACACCCATTCAGGGCGGCTGAGTGCCTTCTCCTCCAACTGGCGGGCCTGTCTGTCCAGCGGCCAGCCGATTGCCTTCCAGCCGATTGCCTTCTACTTCCCTCTGAGGCTCGGAGGCTGCAGATCCCTGCCGTGTGAGAGCTGCCCCTGCCGGTCTGTTCCCTAACAGCTGCCTGCAGCCTTTCCAGGTCCTGGGGGGAGGGGGAGGCCGTCCACAGAGTTATTCCACCCCACCCCCCCTAATCTAGCACCAGTTGTATTCCTGAATGCAACAGGCTTGGCCCCTAATATATATATAAGACAAGGAATGTTGTGTATAGTTCGTTCACTCTTAGCTTAGGCCTTTTTTAGCCTACCTCAGAGTGCAAGCGCTGGGGGGGGGGGCTGGAACCCAGGAAGAGCTCCTAAAGGGGCCGTGGCCAAAAGAAGGTTGAGAATGGCTGGCTGAATCAGTGAGGAGCAATCCGTCCAATTCATCGGATGCCTTTCACGGCCTGTTTGGCGACTGCAGAGCTCCTGTTTGCCCCTTTTTCTCTTGCAGATCAACGATTTGTTCATGTGGCTTGTTCAGCCTTCTTTGGAATTTATTCGCCACCATTGCCGAGTGGTCGTGCAGTCTTCGCCCATCCATTTGACCTTCAGCATGATGAAGCTGTACAGCTGCCTGCTTGGTAAGGAGGCCTTTTCATAGAATCACAGAATAATAGAATCACAGAATAATAGAATCACAGAATCACAGAATCATAGAATCACAGAATCATAGAATCACAGAATAATAGAATCACAGAATCATAGAATCACAGAATCATAGAATCACAGAATAATAGAATAATAGAATCATAGAATCACAGAATCATAGAATCACAGAATCACAGAATCACAGAATCATAGAATCATAGAATTACAGAATCACAGAATCACAGAATCATAGAATCATAGAGTTGGAAGGGGCCACACAGGCCATCTAGTCCAACCCCCTGCTCTACACAGGATCAGCCCAGAGCATCCTAAAGCATCCAAGAAAAGTGTGTATCCAACCTTTGCTTGAAGACTGCCAGGGAGGGGGAGCTCCCCACCTCCTTATGCAGCCTATTCCACTGCTGAACTACTCTGACTGTGTTTTCCCTCAACTCCCACTCTTTTGAACGCCTTGATGTGCCGTGGTGTTACATAGAAGTATTGCAAGTCTTTTCTCATTAATTTGTGTCCTGCAAAAGGTATGAAAGTGATGTTGGGCAAATACCCGCTTGTGAACCATGGCCAGTCTGAAAGAGCGAAAACAAAATAATCCACAGAAAACTTGACGGGCGTTCATCAAGATTTTCTTCGTTGAGTTGCGTCCTCACCCAAGTCTCTCTTCCTGTCTCCATGTTGTATCTCATTGCAAAAAAGCTTCCGTGTGGCGCTTGCGTGCCCTGAGTCTAAATCCTTCTGCCCTTTCTTGGTTAAGGAGGAAGCACAATTATTGGGCTTAAGTTTAGCATTCAGGCCAGCTACTCAGCAAAGCTCTGAGAGGCAGGACTCTTAAAGGCTCTTGTAGATTGATTGATTTAGGCCCTAATCCACAGCAGCTTAATGACACAATGAATATGCCAATCTTGAAGGCACCACAAAGCTCATGCTAATCTCAAGGAGTACAGAAAAGTGTGTCACTCGTCAATCAAGCACTGCAAAAACGTTCTCTCTTTCTGATCCTGAACTGCAAAATATTTTATCAGCTGAAACTACGATTAATTGATCATAGGTTTCAACCTGTGTCACTGCCAAACAGCTGTATGGACCAGCCTTGGGGTCCCTGATGGGGCAAAAAGGGAAGATGAATTTAGTAAATTATAAATAGAAGTCACTGTATATTTACCCTGTGCTCTGTGGCTCCTTTCTCCATGTTCGATTCCCAGCTGATCCACCTGACTTAGAGACCATGGCAGAGCTTCCAAAGGCCGCATAGATGGCTGCGGGGAGGGGGAGGAGGGGGGTCTACTCTTCCCAATCCTCTCTGGATCTCCTGTTCATGAATTTAGGCAGATTGAGAGTAGGTGGGAAGAAGGGATTGTGTTGGTGCTTGGCTCTTGTGGCCCTTTCTTGCATGCCCAAGGAAATGCCAATTGCCACTTTGGCATCTGGAGGTGAATTTCTTCCAGGCCAGACTGGCCAGGATTTTTTTTGGGGGGGGGGATTATCTTGGCATGGAATTGGGGTCACTGTGAGTGGGCAGGTAGTTGTGAATTTCCTGTGTTCTGCAGGGGGTTGGACTAGATGACCCTGGACTAGATGACCCTTCCAACTCTGTGATTCTATGATATCACAGCAGTAAATCAGAGAGGCTGCTGTGGGGGCACCATCTATCGACCTCTTTAAATCAGACGGCCTGGAGCCAATTCAAAGAATGACATTGGCTCATTTGTTGAAATCTGTGTTTGCTTTTGTGGCAATCATAAATGTAAGGAAAGGCCTTTTTAAAATTTGCATCCCGATGAAACCATATTGTCAGTAAAGGTGTTCTGGATGCCAGTGACCAAAAACAGATCTGTGCTAATTTTCTTTGGTGAAGTAGCTCTTCTGTTTTGTTTGTTTGTTGCCCCTGGCTGCTTTGTTTGATTGGCATTTTCCCGGTGTTGTGCTTCTCTGTTTCCCTTTTATGACTGGCGTGTAGCTGTGGGAGCTTGAGCTGACTTGTGATTTTAAAATCAAATAAGTGGGTGGGTGGATGGATGGATGGATGGATGGATGGATGGATGGGTGGGTGGGTAGGTGGGTGGGTGGGTGGATGGATGGATGGGTGGGTGGATGGGTGGGTGGGTGGATGGGGGGGGTGGATGGATGGGTGGATGGATGGGTGGATGGATGGATGGGTGGGTGGATGGATGGATGGATGGATGGATGGATGGGTGGGTGGGTGGATGGATGGATGGTTAGATAGATAGATAGATAGATAGATAGATAGATAGATAGATAGATAGATAGATAGATAGATAGATAGATAGATAGATAGATAGATAGATAGATAGATAGATAGATAGATAGATAGATAGATAGATAGATAGATAGATAGATAGATAGATAGATAGATAGATAGATAGATAGATAGATAGATAGATAGATAGATATAATGGGCGTGTCAGTTCTGGCTTCCGCCTGGGCCTCACCTTTGCCATCCCTTTATGTTTTCCATTTTAGATGAAATAGACCAATCGAGCGATGAAGAAGGCGAGACCATGTCCAGTCAGCAGATCACCTTGTGGCTGCAGGGCCTCTTCCTGTTCGCACTGGTGTGGACCATTGGGGCCACCATCAACGCCGAGGGCAGGAAGAAATTCGACCACTTTTTCCGAAATATCTTATTGGGAGCGGACGACGCCAACCCCCGGCCCAAAAGCGTGAAGTTAACGAAGAACAATATATTTCCGGAAAGAGGTGTGTTTCAAAAACTGAATGTGATTTGTACGCTGGGAGAATAGCCTCATTTTGGTTTAGGCAGAACTGGATTGCAGTGTAGTCGCACCTCAGAGCAGGGTTTTGTGAAACCCTGGGGTTTCTTGACACCCTGGAGGAGTTTCCTGAATGGGTGGGAATTAGTTAATTTTTAAAATTTGCTGGGAGGGGCACGGTATAACTCAAAAAAGAAAAGAAAAGAAACATTTATCAGTTGATATTGCCATATCACCTCTTTGAGAGCCTCTTGTGGCGCAGAGTGGTAAGGCAGCAGACATGCAGTCAGAAAGCTCTGGGAGGCTGGGAGTTCAATCCCAGCAGCCGGCTCAAGGTTGACTCAGCCTTCCATCCTTCCGAGGTCTGTAAAATGAGTACCCAGCTTGCTGGGGGGTAAATGGTAATGACTGGGGAAGGCACTGGCAAACCACCCCATATTGAGTCTGCCATGAAAACGCTAGAGGGCGTCACCCCAAGGGTCACACATGACCCAGTGCTTGCACAGGGGATACCTTTACCTTTATGGCCATATATCATATGGATAGTGGCTGTATGGAGTCACCGAAGCAGTCGGTGCAAACTGAAATGGACTCCGGGGAATGTTAGAGGACAGGAAGGCCTGGAGGATCATTGTCCAGGGGGTCGCGATGGGTCGGACACGGCTTCGCACCTAACAATAACAACAACAATGGCCATATATGATCATGTCGACTCCCCTCTGGCCTGGAGGGGGTGAGAAGGGGAGGGGCCCCATGTGGGCATGTCCACATCTATGCTCCCCACCCATCTTCTGCACAATCATGCCACTTCTGAGGTTTTTCGAAGCCCGAAGAATGTTTCGGGGATCTCGGCTGTAAAAAAGTTCAGAAAGGCTGCCTTAGAGTCATTACTACCCTCTGAAAGTTGCTTTCAGCAGTCGCTTTTTTTTAGTGACCCCAGAGATTATGAAAAGTGCTAGGCCTCTTTTGAGTTGTATTCGCTTTTGAGCTGCCCATGGCTCAGTCACTGTGTGTACATTATATTTGCTGAATGTTTCTTTCGGATAAGCGTTGCATTGCAAAAGAGGCTCCCAGGTGCTGGGTATGCCCTTTGGATCATTTTTATATTTTTGCCTTTATGCCCACTGGCAGAGATTTTGAATCCCAATATCTACAGAGGGAATTCAGCAACCACGGATGATTTTGATTTTGATTTTCCTTTCAGGGAGGGAAAATATTAGAAATATATCCAACCGCTGTAATTTAAAATGAGACACAGAGCTGTTTTCTCGGTTTCGATGTGACTGTCCCCTTGCCTTTCCTTCCTCAGGGAGCGTTTATGATTTTTATTTTCATAAGCAAGCCAGTGGGCAGTGGAACGTATGGACCGAGTACATCACAAAAGAGGAACAAGTTATTCCTGCTGGAGCCAAGGTGGGATGTTAGAAGAGCTTGTGAAGAACACCATAAATGATGTGGATGAAGGAACAGAAGGGGTAGTCTATGAAAGAAAAAGGTGGATCCGGGTAACTACCGACCCGTCAGCTTGACGTCTATAGCTGGCAGAATTTTAGAACCAATCATCAAGCAGTCTGTCCTTGAGCAGCTAGAGCGGATGGCTGTAATTTCTAAGAGTCAGCATGGCTTTCTAAAGAACAAGTCATGTCAGATTAACTTTATCTCGGTTTTTTTTTTAGATAGTTACTACCTTGCTAGATCGGGGGAATGCTGTAGATATAGTTTACCTTGATTTCATTAAGGCTTTTGATAAGGTTCCCCATGATATTCTTATTGACAAGTTGCTAAAATGAGATGGATCCAGTTACTGTTCGGTGGATCGAGAACTGGTTGACAGATCACACCCAAAGGGTGCTAGTAAATGGCTCATCATCTTCTCAGAGAGGAGTGACAACTAGAGTGCCTCAGGGATTTGTCCGGGGCCCTGTGTTGTTCAACATATATTTATAAATGATTTGGATGAAGGAATAGAGGGCGTGTTTATTAAATTTACAGACGACGCTAAACTAGGAGGGGTAGAAAACACACCAGAGACAGGATCAGAATACAAGATGATCTTGGCAGGCTAGAAAACTGGTCTAAAATGTACCTTTTTATCACCGGGGACCGGTCAACAGGCTAGATCCAAATTGGAGGCCCTGTCATGTTTCCATCTCTCTCTCCCCTGCCCCCAACTTGTATCCAGCTTCTGGGAAGTCTGCTTGCATTCCTCATGGCCTGACTTGTTGGAGAATGACAAACAACATTTGTTGACATTAGTCTTTCCTCCCTGGTGCTTTCATTTATGCTGTGGTGACACTGATAGCCCCAGTGGTTTTGAACCGATTTGACCATTTCCTTTTGATAATGAGTTTTTGGTTTGTTGCATTGTTTTGAACCCGACGTTTGGCCTTTCTGAAGACCATCTCATCCCTTAGCATGCAGGACGAACGGACGATACTCAAACTAGTATCACAGAGACTAGAAGATCAGGAGACCCAGATTCTGGGCTCCTCTAACAACAGTGTATGTTCTCCCCGCTTCTGGGATATTCCCTTATCTTACAAATCCATGCCCATGTATCTCCAAATTTTGGAGACACACCCGTTAAGAGCATTTTTAGTAGCTCGCTTAAACATCTTTCCCTCAAATGTCACCCAAGGTAGATTTCTGAAGATCCCTCCTCAGGAGAGAGACTGTTTACATGGATGGCGTGTCCCTGACACATTGTACCACCTACTTCTGGTGTGTCCTAGGTTTGAAGTATTTCATCGCCCGTTAGCTAATTATCTGAAGAAATTGAAATCCAGCTGTGTTAATGAGAAACGCTGGATTAAAATGATACTAGATGGGAGGGACTCAGCAATTATTATAAAAGGAGCAAAGTTTTTGCTGGCCATTTTAAACGAAAATCTTTTACGATAGATCTTACATCTGGAACTGTTTGAAACTTTCGTTTTGTGCTTTGCAATTTTGTGCCAATAGAGGCACTCTGAATCTGAATCTGAGCTTAGTGCAGGGGTGGCCAAACTGTGGCTCTCCAGATGTCCGTGGCCTTTCTCCAGTCTCAGAGGGATACGTGCCTCGGAAGCCCGTGATCTGTCCTGTCCCCTCTTCCCAACAGGTCTCTGAACTCATCATCCCAACTACAGAAACGGCCAGGCAGTCTTTCTTCCTGAAAACCTACGTGGAGCATAACATCCCGATGCTGTTTGTGGGATCCACCGGAACAGGGAAATCAGCCATCACCAACAGTTTTCTGGTCCAGCTCCCAAAGACCAAGTACATTCCAAACGTCATCAATTTCTCCGCCAGAACCTCAGCCAACCAGACCCAGGACATCATCATGTCCAAGCTGGACAGGAGGCGAAAGGGACTTTTCGGGCCGCCGGTGGGGAAAAAAGCCATTGTGTTTGTGGGTAAGGTTTGTTGTGGTTGTTAGGTGTGAAGTCGTGTCCGACCCATCGCGGCCCCCCGGACAATGATCCTCCAGGCCTTCCTGTCCTCTACCATTCCCCGGAGTCCATTTAAGTTTGCACCGACTGCTTCAGGGACTCCATCCATCCACCTCATTCTCTATCGTCCCCTTCTTCTTTTGCCCTCCATCGCTCTCAGCATTAGGCTCTTCTCCAGGGAGTCCTTCCTTCTCATGAGGGGGCCAAAGGATTTGAGTTTCACCTTCAGGATCTGGCCTTCTAAGGAGCAGTCTGGGCTGATCTCCTCTAGGACTGACCGGTTTGTTCGCCACACCATATCTTAGTCTAATCCTCACAAATAACCATGAAAAGTGGTCCACTATTTTTATTATTTATTAACTAGGATAGGCTGCCCCTCCCAGAACCAGCCAGCCGGTGGCAGCGTACAACAACATACAACTTAAGACAATAATAAAAAATCCCCTATCACCCATCCCCTCTCACCCCAACCTCTAGCCCTCCCCCCTTCCCTAACTGAGCTATCTGCCTGACCTGTGTGCCTGGATAGATTGATGGAACTAATAAGTACCAGCTCAGGTCCAGCTGGGAGCTCACAAAGACCCCGGACCACCACAGTATGGATGGGAGGAAGAGGGGCTTTCCTGAAGCCCCCAACTGAGTTTATGGGAAGGGCCGGAATCAAACCAAGGACAGTGTCTTCTGCAGACCCCAGGAAGCCCCACTGCAGACTGAGTACACCTGCATTGGGGGACATGAGATTTTTTTCAAGCCTCTATCACAATCAGAATCACCCAGAGCTGGAAGAAGCCACAAAGGGCCCCCACCTTCTTGGGGATTTAAAAGTCACACCCTGTTGCTTGGTGCTCCTCCAATCTCCTCCTAAAAGCTTCCAACGAAGGAGGCTCCACCAGCATCTGAGGCAGCAACTTCCATCTGCAAACAGCCCTCCCCGTCAGAAAAGGCTTTTTAATATTTAATATCTTAGTGGAACCTCCTTTCCTGTCATTTGAACCCATTCCTTGACTCTAAACCTGCAATTAAACACAGGTTTATCATTGTCCTATCATTCCTTGCCCTCCTCTTCTCCTCCTCTCCTGAGCCTTCTGGTGTCCAGTTCAGTTAGTTTTATTACGGTCATAGACCAGCCTTCTGGTCTCGTTTTGAGCTGGGTTGACTTTACTAGACTCCTCTTTGTCCTTTTCAGTATTTCCCCCTCTGCCAGAAGCATGCCGTGGTTCTCCCTGACCTGCCATCTATCTACCTAGGCATCCTTTACCTGCGTGGCTGCAGACTCCTCCGCTGCCTTCACTGACAGCTGCTCATGCCACCCCCAGGCTCCTTCCCAGTTGGGGTTGGTGCTGCCACCACCGTGAACACAGGCCCACCCTTCCCCGGCAGTGCTGAAGAATGGGGGGTGGAGCCTGGGCAGGCAGGTGGAGGGGAAAGGTGTGCCTGGGCGTGGCGGGGAAGGCGCCTGAGGAGGGGCTCCAGCAGCCTTGGCACATGCCTCACCTCTGGCCTCGCTCGCCGCTGTGTTTTGATGAGGGTTGGAAGGTTAGGGGCCCGTGTCTTTGGAGAACGAGTGCGTGACCCCTCCCGGCTCTTCCTCAGATGACTTGAACATGCCCGCCAAGGAGATCTACGGAGCTCAGCCGCCCATTGAGCTCCTTCGCCAGTGGATCGACCACGGCCACTGGTACGACAAGAAGGACACCTCCCGGCTGGACATCGTCGACCTTCAGTTTGTCGCGGCGATGGGACCTCCCGGCGGAGGCAGGAATGATATTACGGGTATGACGGCCCGGTGGGCCCCGGTCACTGACCAAACGGCGGCTCTTGTGAAATCACAAGAGGTCATAGTCCCATTGTGTACGGCACTGGTCAGACCACACTTGGAGTACTGTGTGCAGTTCTGGAGGCCTCACTTCAAGAAGGACGTCGATAAAATTGAAAGGGTACAGAGGAGAGCAACGAAGATGATCTGGGGCCAAGGGACCAAGCCCTATGAAGATAGGTTGAGGGACTTGGGAAGGTTCAGCCTGGAGAAAAGGAGGTTGAGAGGGGACAGGATAGCCCTCTTTAAGTATTTGAAAGGTTGTCACTTGGAGGAGGGCAGGATGCTGTTTCTGCTGGCTGCAGAGGAAAGGACGCGCAGTAATGGGTTTAAACTTCAAGTACAACGATATAGGCTAGATATCAGGAAAAAAACTTTCACAGCCAGAGTAGTTCAGCAGTGGAATAGGCTGCCTAAGGAGGTGGTGAGCTCCCCCTCACTGGCAGTCTTCAAGCAAAGGCTGGATACACACTTTTCTTGGATGCTTTAGGATGCTTAGGGCTGATCCTGCGTTGAGCAGGGGGTTGGACTAGATGGCCTGTATGGCCCCTTCCAACTCCATGATTCAGAGGTCCATGGACTCCAATTCCCAGGAGCCCCTGTCAGAATGGGAGAGCAGAAGGGGGGAATTTGAATCAGGAAAAGAGCTGGGGCAGGAAGGGTGAAGGGGCAGGGGGGCAGTAGAGAGCAACCCCAAATGCCCTCAGCTACCGCATTTTCCAGTTTGGAAAGCAAATGACCCCCACTGCAGATCCAAATGCAAAATTTGGAGTAGGTTCATCTCCTTAGCTCAAAGGATCCCCAGTGTGCAAACCAAACCAAACCGCTGTGAGCCCACTAAAACCAAGGCAGGCTGTGCTGAGCCCTCGTCTTCCTCCCGGCAGAACGTTTCACGAGGCACCTGAACATCGTTTCCATCAGTGCCTTCGACGACGAGATTTTGACCAAGATCTTCACGTCCATCGTTGACTGGCATTTCGGCAAAGGATTCGACGTCGCGTTCTTAAGGTGATCGCTGGTCTGGGCACCCTTCCTCATCTCAAGAACGATTTCACAGAACTGGGAAAGGTGCAGAGGGGAGGACAGGCCAAATAATCAGGGAGCTGCTTAATCCGGGGAGGCAAAGCTCTAGAATTGGTGGCTTTTTGGTTTAGGAAAAAAAAATTATAATGTCTTATCATAGCAGAAAGAGCCTCTTGTGGCGCAGAGTGGTAAGGCAGCAGACATGCAGTCTGAAAGCTCTGCCCATGAGGCTGGGAGTTTGATCCCAGCAGCCGGCTCAAGGTTGACTCAGCCTTCCCTCCTTCCGAGGTCGGTAAAATGAGTCCCCAGCTTGCTGGGGGGTAAACGGTCATGACTGGGGAAGGCATTGGCAAACCACCCCGTATTGAGTCTGCCATGAAAACGCTAGAGGGCGTCACCCCAAGGGTCAGACATGACCCGGTGCTTGCACAGGGGATACCTTTACCTTTTACACACTTGAGAGCAACAAGATTTTAGGGGCAGAGTCAAAGCAACAAGATTTGGGGCATCTGAGCTTTCAAGAGTCAAAGGCACCTTGCCCCCAAAATCTTGTTGGTGCAACGGGACGCAAATCTGGGTGCAGATCAACATTGCTGTACTGTGAAACGGTGGTCCCTACATGGAGGGCGTAGGAAACCACAGAAAGAGGTCTGCTGTTCATTGAGCTTGTAAGGTTTGTCACTGTGGCAAGTTCTCTAATTTTGGCCAGCTATGGATTCACTCCAGTCCAGCCTTGTGATCCCCACCTTTGTCAACCTGGCTGCTGCAGTTGTGTGGAGGGAAAATTCTCCGGAATATTTAGGCAAGCTAGTACGAAAGAAACGTAATGACATATGCTTCGAAGACAAAGGAAACTTAATTTTTAACATTTTCTCCATTAAAGCATGAATCTTTATCCAGAACTTTTTAACCCGGTCGCAAGCCCACCACATATGATGAAAGGAGCCAATAGCCTACAGCAGGGGAAGTCAACCTGTGGTCCTCCAGATGTCCATGGACTACAATTCCCATGAGCCCCTGCCAGCAAACGCTGGCAGGGGCTCTTGGGAATTGTAGTCCATGAACATCTGGAGGACCACAGGTTGACTACCCCTGGCCTACAGCACACCAGGAACATCTGGACCCCCCTCTTCAACTATTCTACGGGCAGTTGAGATCGTTTTCCACGCCAACCCCAGAGTTGGTTTTTAAGGGGATATTTTAGTTGTGTTATGTCGCCGCATATGTCTAGGATGTTGGTTTTTGTCAGGACATTGTGTATTTTTAGGGGTATTTTATTGGGATCTTTATTGAATGTTAACCCGCCACGAGCCTTCCAGGAGTGGCGGGCTAAAAGTCAAATAAGAAGAAGAAGAAGAAAAAGAAGAAGATGATGATGATGATGATGATCCCATCAGATTAATTAGACATTTTGCTTATACCTCTTGGAGTCTACAAACCGTTTTAGACCTGTTTTCTCTCAATCAATGACATTTTGTACGTTTAATATTTTTACTCCATTGTTCATGATAAAGGGGAAAAGGTGGAAGGGATGGGGGAGATTGCACTTACAAGTGAAGTGGTGGTGAAGAAGAGAGGTTCCGGTGGTCCAAAGAAGGTTTCGGGGAGAGGTTTGCGGGAGGGCTTAGGAGCAGGTAGTAGGACAGAGAAGAGGGGAAGGAGAAGAGAGCCAGGCCTCATGGCTGCACTTCAGCATTTGTTTCTTCTTGAAGGCTTGGCAAAATGATGGTTCAAGCGACAATGAATATCTACAAGCTGGCTGTGGAGAACTTCCTCCCGACACCTTCCAAGTCCCATTATGTCTTCAACCTGCGCGATTTCTCCCGCGTGATCCGAGGCGTGCTGCTGTGCCCACACACTCATTTGCAGGTGGGGCTGCCCTTCGCGTGCGTCTCAAGCACAGTGCAAGGGGGGGGGGGGGCTGTTGGACAGCCCCAAGTGAGTCTTAGAGGGAAAGATGCAGCCCCCGACATTTGACTGCCTGGCCCATGGCAAGGAGGCTAAAATACTGTTTGAGAAATTAAAAGACCGCAGGACATTTAGGATTTTCCAGCTTTTGCAAAACACAGAACATTGAGTTCTGAGTTCTGTGCTCATACATAAATGGGTTACCTTCCTTGTGATTTGGGAACTTCTGACAATTTTATAATTTCGGGGCAGGGAGGGGGGGCTTGTCTCCCAAAACAACTAATCAAGAGGCAACATCCTACTTCTGCAATGACTCTGTGTCCAAATGTTTACCTGGCCCATCTACTGTACAGTATTGGGGATTATCCTCTGTGCAGGAAGTTTCACTTCATTCGTTCATTTGTTCGTTCATTCATTCATTCATTCATCCCGTTTATATGCCGCCTTGAGCCCTCGGGGACGGGCAGCTTGAAGCGTCTGTAATAACAGATCCAACCTATCTGCACATCATCTCTGCTATCTGAATCCTGGGGAATATAATTTAATGTGAACTTACTCGACCCCAGGTTCTTAGAGAGCTTGTGACAGAGCAGTCCTATATTATCAGGAGCTTTCAGGCAACTTGCAAACGGTTTTAAATGATTTTAGGAAAGCTTGTATATCGTTTTAATGATGTTAGCCACCCCGAGACCGATGTCGTAGCAGGGGGCCTAAAAATCACATCACAAAAATAAAGAAACATTTAACATTTGCACATTAACATTTAAAACCAAACAGTTTTTAAACTGTTTCTATAATGTTTGATATTTTAACTATATGTTTCTATTGAACCTCTGTGCATTTTGATCTCTGTAGCAACGTGCTTTAAGCCACGTACATGCTGTGCACCGACCCAGGACCATGTTGTGAGGGGTAAAATAAATAAATAAAACCCTGGCACATATCCCCCCCCCCCTCCGTTTCTTCAACAGGATGGAGAAAAACTAATCAGGCTGTGGATTCACGAAGTTTACCGCGTCTTCTATGACCGCTTAATTGATGCCGATGACAGACAGGTGTTCTTCAACATGGTGAAAGAAACGACGTCTGACTGCTTCAAGCAGAGCGTTGATAAGGTTTGTTGGGCTTCAAACAGAGAGTTGTTTGGGTATGAGGAAAGCAGCAGAAATCTGTTCCACTTAATATTTCTGGTGAGGGCTTGGAGGAGGAGCTGGTCTCATGGCTTAAGTGCCACTCAGCGCTTAACACCCACTCAGGGCAGCTGTCCCGCCCCCTGAGTGCTTCCTCCTCCAACCGGCTTGTCCAGCAGCCAGCCAATCGCCTTCCGTCCTCCACCCCTGACCACCCCCTCCTCCTTCCACTTCCCTCCGAGGATCGGAGGCTGCAGATCCCTGCCGGTGAGTTCCCTAACAGCTGCCTGCAGCCTTTCCAGGTCCTGGGGGGAGGAGGAGTCTGTCCCCAGAATTCTTCCACTCCACCCCCCTATTCTAAGGCCGGTTGTGTTCCTGATGGCAAGAGGCTTGACCCCTCGTGTACAGAATAAATTGAAATCTCCAGGTTTTGATTGTCTTACACAAGGCTCCCACATTTCAGGTACAAAAGTAAAACAGCCGCATAATAATAGTCGGTTCCTCGTCTACATACACCACTTCCTGTTATGTGAAGACAGGTTGCTGCCGATGAAGCCAAATTAAGTGGTTTTGGGGGGTTTTTTGTACAGGTCCTAAGTCATTTATCACCTACTGGGAAAATCAGCGACGACAATATCCGGAGCCTGTTCTTTGGGGACTACTTCAAGCCATCGAGCGACGCGAAAATCTACAATGAGATCACAGACCTAAAGCAGCTGACGTCCGTCATGGAGTACTACCTGGAGGAGTTCAACAACATCAGCAAGGCGCCCATGTCCCTGGTCATGTTCAAATTTGCCATCGAGCACATCTCGAGGATTTGCCGGGTGCTGAAGCAGGACAACGGCCACTTGCTGCTGGTCGGCATCGGCGGGAGCGGCCGGCAGAGCGCCACCAAGCTGGCCACCTTCATGAACGCCTTCGAAGTCTTCATGATCGAAATCACCAAGTTCTACGGCACCAACGAGTGGCGGGAGGATATCAAGAAAGTGATGCTGCAGGCAGGCGTGGCCAGCAAAAGCACCGTCTTCCTGTTTTGCGACAACCAGATCAAGGACGAGTCCTACGTCGAGGACATCAACATGCTTCTGAACACGGGGGACGTGCCCAACATCTTTGCCGCCGACGAGAAGGCTGAAATCGTCGAGAAGATGCAGAGTGCGGCGAGGACGGAAGGCAGGAGGATCGACGCCACTCCGTTGGCCATGTACAACTTCTTCATTGAGCGGGTGAAGAAGAACCTGCACATCGTTTTAGGTCAGTCGGTCACCTTTGATTGGCATTAAAATATGGATGACATGTAAAAATCGGGTTTGAAATTTCAACAAAATAATAAAATAGGCTTTTATAGGGTTACATGACCAAACAGATCTTAAAATGATGAAATAAACTATCAGAGATAAAATACAAGGTAGGCAGCATATTATAAAAGCATCTTAGTTAAAAGTCTGGCAACTAAAATGGTTGCCTCTGGGTCTTTGTCAGAGAGCAGAATTTGCAAGGTCATAGATTTACTTAGAGAAGGCTTGTTTCCCAGCAAAGCAACAAAGCTGTCATCCCGACACTGCTCATATAAGGGGCAATCTAGCAAAATGTGTGAGACAGAGTCAGGGCAAACAGAACAACACAGACAGAGTCTCGCATGGTATGGGATACGGTGGAATCTTCCCTCTAAGACCTTTGAGGGGAAAGCATTCATTCGTGCCAGGAGAAAAGCTCTTCTCAGGGGTGGGACATCAAGAAGATGCAAATATGTAGGCATAATATTTCTCTGCATAGTGAAGCCAAAGAATGCTGGTGAGCAGACTCGAGGCTGGGTAGGTACGAGTTCCTGCTGCTCATGGTCTAATATTCTCTGTTTAATAATCCGAAAGATACATTTTTCTTCCAGAGGTAGTAGGGAGTTCAGATCGATGCCAATGGAGACGAATTTTTGTTCAATAGCCTGGAACCATTGAAATTTAAGAGGGTCACGTTTTAGGTGTGATTCGAAGAGGTTCCCGTTTCCTCTTGGACGTTTCTTTGTCTTGCTTACGGCGGGGTCGGGAACTGGGTTGAAAAATGCACCTTTTCCTTTTCCCTCCGCCCCGCAGCAATGAGTCCAATCGGAGACGCCTTCCGGAATCGCCTGAGAATGTTCCCTTCGCTCATCAATTGCTGCACAATCGACTGGTTCCAGACCTGGCCAAAGGACGCCCTCGAAATGGTAGCCAACAAGTTCTTGGAGGACGTGAAGCTGGAGGACGAAGTCAGGAAATCGTATGTCGCACGGCGTCTAAGGCGGAGTTGTTTTTTCCCCTCTCGCTTACATGAAAAGATTGTTATGATTACAATTTCCTTACCGCCCTCCCAATAAGGCTCAGGGCGGCGTACAAAAGTGGGTTAAAATTAACTGTAAATTAAAAAGCAACACGATGCATTGATTGCCATTATAAAACAAAATAAACATGTAGGTGTCACTCAGTGGGGGTGCCTTGTAGGCGAGGGCCACAGGTGCAAATAAAGTAAAAATACTAAGGTTAAGCTGGAAACCTCTTAATCTAAGACATGCACATCTCATTAAAACAACAGATACTGGATAATAGTAGTTCAGCAGTGGAATAGGCTGCCTAAGGAGGCGGTGAGCTCCCCCTCACTGGCAGTCTTCAAGCAAAGGTTGGATGCACACTTTTCTTGGATGCTTTAGGATGCTTAGGGCTGATCCTGCGTAGAGCAGGGGGTTGGACTAGATGGCCTCTGTGGCCCCTTCCAACTCTATGATTCTGTGATTCTATGATGAATATCCCTAGTTAAACAATTCTAGGTCATTTTCCTTACAATTCAGCCATGCCCCCCTTTTGGAAGCTCGACAGAATGGTCATACACACAGCTATATAAACAGACATTTTTGTCTACTTTACAAATATGCCGATAGATTCAAATGAGTAGTCGTGTTGGTCTGAAGTAGTACAATAGAATCAGAGTCCAGGAACACCTTTAAGACCAGCAAAGATTTATTCAGGGAGTGAGCTTTCGAGGGCAAGCACTCTTCCTCAGGAAAAACTCATGCCACTCGAAAGCTCATGCCTTGAATAAATCTTTGTTGGTCTGATTTTAAATATGCCAATGTCAGCTAGGGCAGGGGTAGTCAACCTGTGGTCCTCCAGATGTCCATGGACTACAATTCCCATGAGCCCCTGCCAGCAAATGCTTAAATATTGAAAGTAAGGAGACTTCAAAATATCTAAAGCTGGTTGGGGGCTGTATTATTTTACAAATAACAGAGCGAGGCCCTGTTCCCCTCCCTTCCTCATCTCACTGTGCACTTCTTGGAAGTGTTTGACCCTCCTCACCCACGTTCTCCATTTGCCATTAAAACAGAGAGCAGCCGTCTACCCACCCACCAGCTTTACGTATTAACTGACGGAGGCACATCTGTGTGTCTCCCCTTCTCCATCTGAGGCTCAGGCCCAGCTGCGCAATCTTAATTGACAGCCTCCGAGTTGCCTACTAATTCCTGCGTTTTCCGCAGGGTCGTGTCAATGTGTAAATACTTCCAGGAGAGCGTGAGAGAGCTGTCGGTCAGCTATTACAGCGTCCTTCGGAGGCACAACTACGTGACGCCGACGTCCTACTTGGAGCTGATCCTGACTTTCAAGGCACTCCTAAATAGCAAAAGGCTGGAAGTGGATACCATGAGGAACCGTTACCTTATGGGACTTCAGAAGCTGGATTTTGCAGCCTCCCAAGTAAGTGTGGATCTCAAAAAGCGGGCATCTTCAGTATCTGTAGCATTGTCCATAATGATCATTGCAAAGAGCACTCCCCATTAATTGGGCAATTCAGCATCTGGAATTCAGCCTTAAGTCTATTCTGGAATTCAGCCGGAAGCCAGCGCAGCTGCTGGAGGATGGACTGAATGTGGCACCTCCGAAGTTATAAAAAGGTAAAGGCAAAGGACCGGGTCATGTCTGACCCTTGGGGTGACGCCATCTAGCGTTTTCATGGCAGACTCAATACGGGGTGGTTTGCCAGTGCCTTCCCCAGTCATGACCGTTTACCCCCCAGCAAGCTGGGTACTCATTTTACCGACCTCGGAAGGAGGGAAGGCTGAGTCCACCTTGAGCCGGCTGCTGGGATCGAACTCCCAGCCTCATGGGCAGACAGCTTCAGACTGCATGTCTGCTGCCTTACCACCCTGCGCCACAAGAGTCTCCGAAGTTATGTAGTGTCTCAAATGGTTGATGTTCGTGGTGTCTTCCTTCCTTCCTTCCACCGATTTTCAGTCCACCTTCTTCTCAGTCTCATCCAGATTTCCTTGCGCTGTTACCTTTTGCCTTTCATTTTATCTGATGCTTCTTAATGGGAGCTGTGCAGTGGTCCATGAAGCGAGGGGGCATTCTGATAAGAATAACAGTAGAAGATAACAGACACAGGATTTTACTTAAAGTGCAGTTCTGCCCTTGGCTGGGTTTAGAGCCAAATAAACCTGCAGAGGATCATTATGCTCGGAATTATATCGTGTTAATTTGGAATGCTTTTGAGAAAGCTACTCCCCTTCTTTCGTAGTGAATCCTCATTCGAACTCTGCTGTCATCTCGTATTTTGGTTTTTACAGTTTTAGGCTTGAAATATCAGGGGCTTTACATAAACACACTGTCAGGGTTCTCTTCCCCTCTACCTCTGTTTTATCCTGGGTGTCAGTTTGGTGCCAGTTTGGTGTAGTGGTTAGGAGTGCGGACTTCTAATCTGGCATGCCGGGTTCGATTCTGCACTCCCCCACATGCAACCAGCTGGGTGACCTTGGACTCCCCACGGCACTGATAAAACTGTTCTGACCGGGCAGTGATATCAGGGCTCTCTCAGCCTCACCCACCCCACAGGGTGTCTGTTGTGGGGAGAGGAATGGGAAGGCGACTGTAAGCCTAATTCGGACTAATTCAGGTAGAGAAAAGCGGCATATAAAAACCAATTCTTCTTCTTCTTCTTCTTCTTCTTCTTCTTCCTCTTCTCCTTCTTCTTCTTCAGTAATCTCAGGGCTCTCTCAGCCTCACCCACCCCACAGGGAGTCTGTTGTGGGGAGAGGAAAGGGAAGGCGACTGGAAGCCGCTTTGAGCTTCCTTCGGGTAGGGAAAAGCGGCATATAAGAACCAACTCTTCTTCTTCTTCTTCTTCTCTTTAGGTTGCCGAAATGCAGAAGGAGCTGACAGCTCTCCAGCCCGAACTGATTAAGACCTCAGCTGAAACGGAGAAAATGATGGTCCACATAGAAAAAGAGACAGTCGAGGTGGATGCCAAGAAGGAGCTGGTGGCCGCGGACGAAAAGGAGGCCAATGATGCTGCAGCGGTCGCCCAGGGCATTAAGGTGCACCAGCAGGGTCCCTCCCAGCAGCTTGGCTTTTCAGCAATGCCAGTTAATAAATGGGCAAGGAGAACAGAGGGGGTACAAAGCCCTGGCAAAGGTTGCAAATGACTTCACCTGTGCTTGATATTCAGGTATATCTGTGCTGCCCCTCTGGACCACATCTATTTGGCCAGGTTGTGGTGCTGAGGTAGGAGGGGGACAGCCAGAGGCCAGAGTCAAAAGGTCAAAAGCCAGAGAGACAGTTCACACAGCAAGTAGCATAGAGCAGGGGTAGTCAAACTGCGTCCCTCCAGATGTCCATGGACTACAATTCCCAGGAGCCCCTGCCAGCGAATGCTGGCAGGGACTCCTGGGAATTGTAGTCCATTGACATCTGGAAGGCCGCAGTTTGACTACCCTTGGCATAGAGAGTGGAAAGGGCCACCATTAGTGGAATGGACCTGCCGTGTTCTTCCCATCGGTGTTTCACAGACCAGCGCGGAGTGCTTTGTGGGACTGCTTAGCAAAGTTGCGTTTGATGTGATTGCAGGAAGAATGTGAAGGAGACCTTGCCGAAGCCATGCCAGCCCTGGAGGCGGCCCTTGCTGCTCTCGACACTCTGAATCCCTCAGACATCTCCCTTGTGAAGTCCATGCAGAACCCGCCAGGCCCCGTCAAGCTGGTCATGGAGAGCATTTGTGTCATGAAAGGAATAAAACCGGAGAGGAAGCCTGATCCGAGCGGAAGCGGTAACACTCTGGCTGCAAGAGCCTGTGGGGTCTTTGGTTCTTGTCAAGTACCCCTTGGCAGTCCCACGTCTCCTTTCCCATCTATTTTGATCTAATAATGATCTAAATCAGGGGTGGACAAACTGTGGCTCTCCAGGAGGTATTCTGCACGGAGCCAAATAAAACAGTTTAAAAAACAACCCGTTTAGACCGCTTTATTATATTACAATCGTTGTTCTGCATTGAATATAGTCTGTTGAAAAACTACGTTGCAATGCTCTCTGCATGAAACAATTCATAGCCCTGCCCCCTGCAGTTTTGCCAACTCCGCTTTGTTCTCTAATGCAGTCACTTATCTGCATAACTAAGGAGCTTCTCTGCATGGCTAATACGGCATCTCAGGCAGGCAGGAGAGAAATGAATCAGTGAAAAGCCTCTTTCAGAAATGACGCTTGAAAGACGCTTAAAGCACCGAAGAGGCAGTTCACCATGCAGAGCAAAATCAGTTTTATGGAGTAAATTCACTCTTCTGTGCAGAGATCAGAAAAACGACGATGTATTTAGTGAGTTTTCATCAGCTTATCTATCGTGCAGAAGAGGCCCAGATGTCCAGGGACTACAATTCCCATGAGCCCCTGCCAGATGTCCATGGACATCTGGAAAGCCACCGTTGGGCCACCCTTGATCTAGATGCTAGAAAATTGTCTTAACCCCTCAGTTATTTTCAATTGATAACCCACATTAATGAAAATGGTATTATTGCTACTGATTTCAACAGTATTGAAGAAGAGTTGTTTTTATACCCCACTTTTCACTGCCAGGAGTCCCAAACTGGCTTAAAAGCACCTTTCCCTCCCTCTCCCCACAACAGACAACCAGTGAGGTAGGTGGAGCTGAGGGCGCTCTGCGAAAAGCTCTAAGAGAAACGTAACTAGCCCAAGGCCACCCAGCTGAACGGGGAGGAGGCGTGGGGAATCAAATCCGGTTCTCCAGACGAAGATGATCTGGGGCCAAGGGACCAAGCCCTATGAAGATAGGTTGAGGGACTTGGGAATGTCCAGCCTGGAGAAAAGGAGGTTGAGAGGGGACATGATAGCCCTCTTTAAGTATTTGAAAGGGTGTCACTTGGAGGAGGGCAGGAGGCTGTTTCTGCTGGCTGCAGAGGAGAGGACACGCAGTAATGGGTTTAAACTACAAGTACAACGATATAGGCTAGATATCAGGAAAAAAATTTCACAGTCAGAGTAGTTCAGCAGTGGAATAGGCTGCCTAAGGAGGTGGTGAGCTCCCCCTCACTGGCAGTCTTCAAGCAAAGGTTGGAGACACACTTTTCTTGGATGCTTTAGGATGCTTTGGGCTGATCCTGTGTTGAGCAGGGGGTTGCACTAGATGGCCTGTATGGCCCCTTCCAACTCTATGATTCTATGATTCTATGAGAGGCCACTACTCTTAACTACTATGCCATGCTGAATTTGAACTCTGCTTAGGATGGCCCTGTCAGATTTCCTTAATGGGCTCACCCCCAAAACAATGCAAAGAACAGCCCGAAATATATATATTTGTATGACTTCTGTATCGTCAGTCTTCTCAAACGGTTTGTGTGACACGCAGGCAAGATGATAGAAGACTACTGGGGCAGCTCCAAAAGGCTTCTTGGCGACCTCAAGTTCCTCGAGGGCTTGAAGACGTACGACAAAGAAAACATCCCCCCGGCCGTCATGAAAAGGATCCGGGAGCGGTTCATCAATCACCCGGACTTCCAGCCCGCCGTCATCAAGAACGTGTCGTCGGCCTGCGAGGGCTTGTGCAAGTGGGTGAGAGCCATGGAAGTCTACGACCGCGTGGCCAAGGTGGTGGCCCCGAAACGCGAGCGGCTGCGGGTGGCCGAAGGCTTGCTCGACGTGCAGATGCAGAAGCTGAACACCAAGCGCGCCGAGCTGAAGAACGTCATCGACCGCCTCCAGGCGCTGAACAACGAGTTCGAGAACATGAACGACCGGAAGAAAGAGCTGGAGCAAAACATCGAAATCTGCTCTCAGAAGCTGATACGGGCTGAGAAGCTGATCAGCGGCTTAGGAGGGGAGAAGGACCGCTGGACAGAAGCGGCGCGCTTACTGGGGATCCAGTACACCGACCTTACCGGGGACGTCTTGTTGTCTTCCGGGACGGTGGCGTATTTGGGAGCCTTCACCGTGGATTACCGCCTCGAGTGTCAGAAGAAATGGCTGGCGCTGTGCAAAGAGAAGGAAATCCCTTGCTCCAACGATTTCAGCCTCAGCAACACTTTAGGGGATCCGGTCAAAATCCGTGCTTGGCAGATCGCCGGGCTGCCCATCGATTCTTTCTCCATCGACAACGGCATCATCGTTTCCAACTCGAGGCGGTGGGCGTTAATGATTGACCCTCAAGGGCAAGCCAACAAGTGGGTCAAAAACATGGAGAAAGGCAATAAGCTTTCTGTGATCAAGTTGTCCGACACGAACTACGTTAGGGCGCTGGAACACGCCATCCAGTTTGGGACCCCGGTACTGCTCGAGAACATCGGCGAGGAGCTGGATGCTTTCTTGGAGCCCGTCTTGCTCAAGGTGACTTTCAAGCAGCAGGGGGTCGAGTACATGCGACTCGGGGAGAATATTATCGAGTTCTCAAAAGATTTCAAGTTGTACATAACCACCCGCTTAAGGAATCCCCATTACCTCCCTGAAGTGGCTGTGAAAGTCTGCCTGCTCAATTTCATGATTACCCCTTTAGGGCTCCAGGACCAGCTCCTGGGGATCGTGGCCGCCAAGGAGAAACCGGAGCTGGAGGAGAAGAAGAACAAGCTGATTATCGAAAGCGCGGCTAACAAGAAGCAGCTGAAGGAGATCGAGGACAAGATCCTGGAAGTCCTCTCCAAGTCGGAAGGGAATATCTTGGAAGACGAGACGGCCATTAAGGTCCTGTCTTCCTCCAAGGAGTTGTCGGAAGAAATCTCCGAGAAACAGGAAATCGCCACCGTGACGGAGATGGAAATAGATGCCACTCGGATGGGCTACAAGCCAGTGGCGGTCCATTCGTCAACCGTCTTCTTCTGCATCTCCGATCTGGCCAACATCGAGCCCATGTACCAATACTCCTTGATCTGGTTCATCAACCTGTACGTGCAGTCCTTGGCCAACAGCCGGAAAAGCGAGGTCCTGGAGGAGAGAATCGACAACATCATCCAGCACTTCACCATCAGCATCTACAACAACGTCTGCCGGTCCCTCTTTGAGAAGGACAAGCTCCTCTTCTCCCTCCTCCTGACCATCGGCATCATGAAGGGGAGAGATGAGGTTGACGACGAAGTGTGGCGTTTCTTACTCACCGGCGGGGTGGCTCTGGACAACCCTCACCCCAACCCCGCTCCGGAGTGGCTGTCCGAAAAGGCCTGGGCGGAGCTCGTCCGCGCTTCGGCCCTCAAAAGTTTGCACGGGCTGATGGGCCACGTCGAGTTCAACGTCGCGCAGTGGAAAGCCATTTACGACTCCGCCAAGCCGCACCAGGAGGAATTCCCCGGCGACTGGAGCCTGGTCATGGGCCTCGACCGCTTGGTCATCCTCCGTTGCCTGAGGCCGGATAAAATCGTCCCGGCCACCCAACAATTCATCTCGTACAACATGGGGAGGACGTACATCGAGCCTCCGACTTTTGACCTGTCGGGGAGTTACAGTGACTCCAACTGCTGTGCACCTTTGATTTTTGTGTTGTCGCCAGGTGCCGACCCCATGGCAGGTAAGGATTCTTAAATCAGTGGTCCCCAACCTTTTTATCACCGGGGACTACTCAACGCCTTTTACTGAGGCCCGGTGGGGGGGGGGTAGTTTACTCCTCTACTCTCAACCACTGCCCTAACGCTCTCTGATCGCTATGGTCATGTTTAAACGTTCCTTCAAAATAAGATACAGACACGCCACAACAGTGAACATAAGGGACACTTTATTTTCATGGAAATTTTAACTCATGACAATGACAAATCAATGGGAACCCTGAGCTTGTTTCTCTGCAACGAGACAGTTCCATCTGGGAGTGATGGGAGACAAGGACACCCGAAGTGTGTTGTAAAGGGCTGGGGGGGATGAAGTAAAGGGTCGGGGGGGGGGAGAAGGCGTCCTTCGGGGCCTACCTCCAATTAGTTGACGGACCACATGTGGTCCACAGCCCACAGGTTGGGGATCGCTATCTTAAATGACAATGCAAAATGGTATTTGTTCACGGTAAGAATGCACCGTTGTTTTTGAGCGGGCCGTGCCAGAGCCGGCTCTCATGTGGCTGGCAGTGGGATCGTTGTCAGCAGCAGATCCTTCCACCCCTGTACTTACCCCTCATTTCAGGCTGAAATTCAAATAAGGGAAATCTCCTGGTAGGCTCCCTCCCTCCAGAAACGGTGCCAATTTTGGCATGGGGAGAAGGCACTGTGGGGCCTGTAGTACATACTACACTTGCTACATGGATAAACCGGCCCTGCCCAAATCTCTTGGCTGTTGTCCTTGTGCGCTTGCAAGAACTTGATGTTCAGGGGAAACATGCTTGATGCATGGGAGGCAGAGAGTTTGCCCATTAAGGCGTTCAGCAGATTGTAATATCGGAGGCGGGAGGCTGGTGCAGTGATCCTCCGAATTAGAAGAGATTGTAGGTGAGTCTACCAGCCTGAGATGCAGCATGGGTCTCATGAAAGGGGCTCTAGCCAGACAGGCTGCATGTATTTATTTGTAACAAAACAATATCCTACAGAAGAGTCAGCCCACTGGCAAGGCACAGAGATTACGAAAACCTCAGCTAGTAGAAATAGCATTAAAATGATGCATTATTTGTTAAAAGGGAGCAAAAGACTGGACTGTGAGCAACAGATTTTAGCAAAAATAAACGAGCAGAGAGAAATGTAGAGAGGGTGTTCTGGTTTCATGGTTACAGTCCCTCTTCTGGGGCTGTTCTGGAGCAAGTCCAGCTACAGCTCTGGGAAAACGAAATATCAGTGATAAAGTTGGGCTAAATCTCAGTGAGCTGCTCTCATGCCCCAAGCAACCTCTTGCAACTTAACTGCTGAATAAACGAGTTTTGGTTTTTCAAGTCACATTCACCCTTAAAAAATAAATATAAAATATAAAATTGAAAGGGTACAGAGGAGAGCGACGAGGATGATCTGGGGCCAAGGGACCAAGCCCTGTGAAGATAGGTTGAGGGACTTGGGAATGTTCAGCCTGGAGAAAAGGAGGTTGAGAGGGGACATGATAGCCCTCTTTAAGTATTTGAAAGGTTGTCACTTGGAGGAGGGCAGGATGCTGTTTCCGTTGGCTGCAGAGGAGAGGACACGCAGTAATGGGTTTAAACTTCAAGTACAACGATATAGGCTAGATATCAGGAAAAAATGTTCACAGTCAGAGTAGTTCAGCAGTGGAATAGGCTGCCTAAGGAGGTGGTGAGCTCCCCCTCACTGGCAGTCTTCAAGCAAAGGTTGGAGACACACTTTTCTTGGATGCTTTAGGATGCTTAGGGCTGATCCTGCATTGAGCAGGGGGTTGGACTAGATGGCCTCTATGGCCCCTTCCAACTCTATGATTCTATGAAAAAAGAGAAGATATTTTTGTTGGAAAGTCTTCACATAAACATTTCCCTCCCAACCTTAGGATTGTTGAAGTTTGCCGATGACCTTGGCATGGAAAGCATTCAGACGATTTCACTTGGCCAGGGCCAGGGCCCCATTGCAGCCAAAATGATCGACAAAGGTATTGCCGATGGGACGTGGGTCGTCTTACAGAACTGCCACCTTGCAACCAGCTGGATGCCTGCTTTGGAGAAAATCTGCGAGGAAATCATCGTGCCTGACAATACCCATGAGAAGTTCAGGCAAGGATCTAATCTTCCCCCTTGTTGTTGTTGTTATGTGCGAAGTCGTGTCCGACCCATCGTGACCCCCTGGACAATGATCCTCCAGGCCTTCCTGTCCTCTACCGTTCCCCGGAGTCCATTTAAGTTTGCACCGATTGCTTCAGTGACTCCATCCATCCACCTCATTCTCTGTCGTCCCCTTCTTCTTTTGCCCTCGATCGCTCCCAGCATTAGGCTCTTCTCCAGGGAGTCCTTCCTTCTCATGAGGTGACCAAAGTCTTTGAGTTTCATCTTCAGGATCTGGCCTTCTAAGGAGCAGTCCGGGCTGATCTCCTCTAGGACTGACTGGTTTGTTCGCCTTGCAGTCCAAGGGACTCGCAAGAGTCTTCTCCAGCACCAGAGTTCAAAAGCCTCAATCCTTTGATGCTCGGCCTTCCTTATGGTCCAACTTTCACAGCCATACATTGCCCCTGGGAATCTTCCCCCTTAATGCTGGATAAAAACAGAAGGGATTCCGTTCCCTGAGCCCCAAGCATCCAGGCATGCGTGTGGCTTCTCGTTCAACATATATATGTCAACACTGTGTTATTCAGGCACCTGATTGCCCAAATGTTTGGGTCATTCCTCTCAGTCAAATCATATTGCACTGGTTGTCCACTGCAATTGTCAGCTGTAAAAAAAGGAAAAGTATAACGTCTAGCCACAATTGTTGTGTTTTAGAGGGGAGCCAAGACAATTTTTCTTCAGGAAACATACAATGCAAAGCCAAAACTGGAAACACAACCCAACCTTAACAGGTAGGAACTCAGAAGTTGAGCTAGATATAGCTTTTTTCCTGACGCACGTGAGATACACTCTCAGCACAGAATTATATAATAGCGATGAGTGGTGAGCCTAGGGATATGTCATAGGAGGTGGTCTCCAAAAAGCATAAAATTTAGGCTTTCTTCAAGCAAAGGTTGGATGCACACTTTTCTCGGATGCTTTAGGATGCTCTGGGCTGATCCTGCGTTGAGCAGGGGTTTGGACTAGATGGCCTCTATGGCCCCTTCTAACTCTATGATTCTGTGATTCTATAATGAGTGTAGATTTTGTATATAGAGGGTATTGTTACAATTCCGACCACTGAGGAAGACGCAGTAGGATCGAAACGCCTTTGGTCTTGCGTGCTGTTAGTTCTGTCTAGTTTTTATGTAGTTTTTATTCTGTTTTTAATTGGGCACTATAATAAATAACCAACATTTTTACGTTATTTTATTGTGCAGCTCAACTTCTGAGTTCCTTCCCAATTCTCCTTCAGGGCCGCGGTCTTGTAAATGCCATTAATTACAGGTGAATATGTATCACAAAATTGGGAAATCACGAGACCAGGTTTTGTACCGAAAAGGTAGCCTAGAACAGGGGTAGTCAACGTGTAGTCCTCCAGATGTTCACGGACTACAATTCCCATGAGCCCCTGCCAGCAAATGTAGTCCACGGACATCTGGAGGACCACAGGTTGACTACCCCTGCCATAAATGGTCTGGAACCTTTGAAGATACGGGACCACCTCTTCCATTATGTCCCCCAAGGAACATTACATTCTAGCAACCAAAATCTGCTTAGGATCTGGCAGGGGCTCATGGAAATTGCTGGCAGGGGCTCATGGGAATTGTAGTCTGTGAACATCTGGAGGACCACACGTTGACTTACCCCTGGCCTAGAACACTTGTCCTGCTACGCTTGGAGAAGAAAATGTTATTTAAATAAAACTTTCAGCCTGCAGATCGTGGATCCTGCAGCAAGAGACCCCGTTTATTTCTGCTCTTCCCCCACCAGGTTGTGGCTCACCAGTTACCCGTCGGAAAAGTTCCCCGTCAGCATCCTCCAGAACGGCATCAAGATGACCAACGAGCCCCCCAAGGGTGTCAGGGCCAACCTCCTACGATCGTACCTCAACGACCCCATATCGGACCCCACCTTCTTTAACAGTTGCGAGAAGAAAGAAATGTGGCAGAAGCTGCTCTTCGGCCTCTGCTTCTTCCACGCTCTTGTGCAGGAAAGGAGAAACTTCGGCCCGTTGGGTGAGTCGTTTTGTGTCGTGCTCGTTTTACTCTTTTTGCCCAGAATGATTTTATTGCGATGGATGGTGGTTAGAATGGAAGTGTCGTTTGCCACTCTTGAGTCCACCTCTGGCAGAGAGGGCAGCTTATAAACCTTATAAACAAACAAGTAAGTAAGTAAATAAATCAATAAAACAGGGCATCTGAGTCTAGATTCTCTCCTTACTGTGATCGTGCCCCCGTTGGGCATCTCGGACGTCCCTGCTGGCTTCCCCCAAGCGACCCGCCTTCCTTTTAGCTCTCCTGGCTTCTCTTTCTCTGTGTCTTGTTTTCCACCTCCCGCTGGCAGCCTGCAGGCAGAGCCTGTTTCATCTTTGGACAACACCAAATGATAAAACAAGTCATGCTAGTTGTAGTTTGGGGGAGTGGTTAGGAGTGCGGACTTCTAATCTGGCGAGCTGGGTTTGATTCCCCACTCTTCCCCCACATGCAGCCAGCTGGGTGGCCTTGGGCTCGCCACGGCACTGATAAAACTGTTCTGACCAAGCAGTGATATCAGGGCTCTCTCAGCCTCACCCACCTCACAGGGTGTCTGTTGAGGGAGAGGAAAGGGAAGGCGACTGTAAGCCGCTTTGAGACTCCTTCGGGTAGAGAAAAGCGGCCTATAAGAACCAGCTCTTCTTCTTCTTCTTCAGGAATCTCAGGGCTCTCTCAGCCTCACCCCCCTCACAGGGTTTCTGTTGTGGGGAGAGGAAAGGGAAGGCGACTGTAAGCCGCTTTGAGCCTCCTTCGGGTAGAAAAAAGCAGCATATAAGAACCAGCCCTTCTTCTTCTTCCTTCTTCTTCTTCTTCTTCCTCCTCCTCCTCTTCCTCCTCCAGAAGCCAAGCCTTGACATTTGAGGGCATGGGCACTTTGGAGACCAGCAGTATTTGAGACCAACCATCTTTCTCATGCTCCTGCCCTCAAACTTGGTTCTGCTGCTTGGACCCCATTTATCTGAGGGACCGCTTATGTCCCCCACGGGGGCCCTTCGCTCTGCAGGTAGAAATCTGCTGGTTGTCCCTGGGAGGCACTCCTGACCTCGACCGGGGCCAGGGCCTTCTCAGTCCTGGCCCCAACTTGGTGGGGAAAGAGCTCCGGGAAGACCTCATGGCCCTGATGGAATTTCCTCCCTGGATCTATCCTGTTGAACACCAACCTCACGTCTGTAAACTCTGCGTAGGGTGAAGTGGCCCTTTCCGCCGTCTGCCCTGAATCGGTTTCACTGGGGGGAACAGCAGCCCACCTTTACAGCAGGGCTGTTTCCCCGTCTAGCCAAAGAGCAGATTGGGGGGGGGCGTTCTGCAAGAGCCCCTACACCTCTCCTACCCAAGTCAGTCACAACAACCTCCTGGGTGGCCATCCCTGGCAGCTGCCATTCCGGTCAATGAAGGCGTGTCCACCTGCATGCAGCTGTTCGTTTTGGAGCGCAGAGATCCCAAACTGACAGCTAGGGGGCACGTTAATAACGTTGAGCCATACTGCTCTGGAGTCCTGTTAGCCTGGAATGCGTTCCTGAGAAGATCGTTTACGATAGACCTTTCCCACTCTGCTGCATGTTTCCCCTGGGCTTCGGCCTGGCTTCCTGAGACCATTAGCCTGTCATGACAGTTTAATGCAGGGGTAGTCAAACTGCGGCCCTCCAGATGTCCATGGACTACAATTCCCAGGAGCCCCCTGCCATCTGGAGGGCCGCAGTTTGACTACCCCTGGTTTAATGTTTGCCAAGGATATTATTTTCAGGACAAAGCTCACCAGGGTGTGCTCTCATAGCCTTTTCTCTGGACCGGGCAGGTTGGAACATTCCCTACGAATTCAATGAGTCAGACCTGAGAATCAGCATGCGGCAGATCCAGATGTTTCTAAATGAGTACGAAGAAATTCCGTTTGAAGCTCTCACCTATCTAACAGGTGCGGACACAGGAAATGTGTGGGCACAGCTTGTGTGGGTGGAGAATATCCCCCCTTCTTGTTATATTTTCTGTCATTTCATTTCACCCATTCTTTTTTCAGATTCAGAGTACCTTTAGTGGCATAAAATTGCAGAGCATAAAATGAAAATTTCAAACAGTTTCAGATGTAAAATCGATCGTAAAAAGATTTTCATTTAAAATGGCCAGTAAAAACTTTGCTCCTTTTATAATAGTTGCTGAGTCCCTCCCATCTAGTATCATTTTAATCCAGTGTTTCTCATTAACACAGCTGGATTTCAATTTCTTCAGATAATGAGCTAGCGGGCGACGAAATACTTCGAACTTAGGACACACCAGAAGTAGGTGGTACAACGTGTCAGGGACACGACATCCATGTAAACAGTCTCTCTCCTGAGGAGGGATCTTCAGAAATCTACCTCGGGTGACATTTGAGGGAGACATGTTTAAGCGAGCTGCTAGAAATGCTCTTCTTAACTGGTGTGCCTCCAAAATTTGGAGATCCATGGGCATGGATTTGTAAGATAAGGGAATATCCCAGAAGCGGGGAGAACATACACTGTTGTTAGAGGAGCCCAGAATCTGGGTCTCCTGATCTTCTAGTCTCTGTGATATTAGCTTTAATATCGTCCTTTCGTCTTGCATGCTAAGGGATGAGATGGTCTTCAGAAAGGCCAGCCGTCCGGTTCAAAACAATGCAACAAACCAAAACTCGTTATCAAAAGGAAATGGTCAAATCGATTCAAAACCACTGGGGCTATCAGTGTCACCACAGCATAAATGTCACCCAGTGTCACCCAGCATAAACCAGGGAGAGAAGTTTAATGTCAACAAAGACTGTTCTTTGTCATTCTCCAACAAGGCAGGCCATGAGGAAAGCAAGCAGACTTCCCAGAAGCTGGATACAAGTTGGGGGCAGGGGAGAGAGAGATGGAAATGTGACAGGGCCTCAAATTTGGATCTATCATGTGCTCGTGGGAATTGTAGTCCATGGATATCTAGAGAGGCCACAGTTTGGCCACTGCTGATCTAGGTAGATTTGGACAGGTACACCTGAGGAAAGGCGGTCCTTTGCGATTGCAGCCATTTTGTTTCAGAGGGAAGCCAGATCCGTCTGAGATGTCCAGACCCATAATTTGAAGTTTCTTTGACATTTTGCCCAGCCAGCTGAAAGAAGAAGGGTCTCTCGTTTCCCCCATTTACAGTGTTACATTTTATAGCATTTTTGATGCCCCTTTAAAAACCTTTTATCTACAGTACTTACATGTTTGTGCCCCTCACAGCTAGACTACACATTCAGGTTTTGAATGTTGGGGGTGTCCCGTGTGCATCTGCAGCAACAAAAACTGGGGGCACAACTCCCTCTTCCTGCATGTTGTTTCGGTGCAGGAAAGTAGGGGATGGGGGAGGCGGGACCGTTTCCTCCTCCTGCAGTGGCGTCTCGATGCCCTTTTTAAAAAGCCATTTCCCCTAAGTTGCTGCGTGACTTTGGGGAACACGAGTTGGGTCTGCAACCCAGACCCTGAGCCATTAAAAATCCAAATGTGTAGCTTAGAATGCTATCACAGCCGTCCCTTGTAATGGCAGCCATTCTGCCAAAGTTTACAAGTGTGCTTGAGGAGGAAAAGACAAAACTCCCTCATGGGTGGGGAGAGCCATGTCGGAAACTGGAACTTCCAAACTCCAATAGCGTGGGTGGCCAGAGTAGCCCTCCCCCCAAGCCCCAACATGGGCAAAATGAGATATGCCTGAAGGAATTCTGTCACTAAGAATAAGCCCCCGGGGAGAAGGTGAGGGGCTGGACTGGATGGCCCTTTGTGGTCCCTTCCAGCTCTGTGTGATTCTGACTCTAGGGAAACCTGGCACAAAGCATCTCTTGCTTGGGGCTGGGGCTTGCCTTCTGAGGGGCCCCCAGCACGCAGGGCTGCTTCCGCCATCTTCCCAAGGGCACACGCCCAATGGCACACTCCGCGAGCAGGCCGCAGAAGGGCGCGTGCGCATGATCAGCAGTCCCGTCCCTGCCCAGAGCCCAGCCACTGCCCCACCTCACGGTCTGCTGGCAGAAACCTGCAGCTCTCCATGGGAGACTGGGGGAAACAGCTGCAGAGGAAAAAGTCGAAGCCAAGTCCGTTTCCCTCTCACTCCCCAAGCTGCAGCCCTGATGGGCATCCCCGCCACCCCCTCTCCATTCGCCAGCCACATGTCTACTTCCTGCAGGCATGACTCTCTACCTCTCCCCCTTTTCCCGTCCGCAGGGGAATGCAACTATGGTGGGAGAGTGACGGACGACAAGGACCGACGTCTCCTCCTCTCCCTCCTGTCCATCGTGTACTGCAAAGACATAGAAGTCCAGGAAAAATACAAGCTTTCCCCTGAAGAGGAATATTATATACCGCCCTATGGGACGTACCAGGTATGAACGCAAAGAGGAAGATGCGCAGTGCAGACAGGACGCTGGTCCCTCATGGGGCCAAGGAGGCTAGCTGGATTGCGAGTCCAGAAAATAAGGAAAAAACTCCAGCCAATTGGCTGCTCTTAATCCTTGTTATTTTTATTTATATTTTGTTGTTCTTTTAAATGTTCTCAACTTGAGATTCCCCCATAGGGAACACTGGTCCCAAGCACATGGGATTTGGAGACCAAGACGTAGGAGGAGAGGTCGAGGGAGCTTGGTCTGTTGGAGAGGAGATGGCTGAGAGGGGATCTGATAACCATCTTCAAGTATTTAAAAGGCTGCCATGTAGAGGATGGAGCAGAGTTATTCTCTCTTGCCCCAGAGGGACAGACCAGAATGAAATTAATGAAATTAATTCAAAAGAAATTCCATCTAAACATCCGGAAGAAGTTCCTGACAGTGACAGTGGTTCCTCAGTGGAACAGGCTTCCTCGGGAGGTAGTGGGTTCTCCATCTTTGGAGATTTTTAAGCAGAGGCTGGAGAGCCATCTGACGGAGAGGCTGATTCTGTGAAGGCTCAAGGGGGTGGCAGGGGACAGTGGATGAGCGAGAGGGTTGTGAGTGTCCTGCATAGTATAGGGGGTTGGACTAGATGACCCAGGAGGTCCCTTCCAACTCTGTTATTCTATGATTCTCCCCATCTTATCCATCTGGCCATCTTCCCCTGAGTCTCGGTGTTTGAAATGTAAGCTCCTTGCTGCAGGGACCCATAAACACTGTGATAGTCCCATATAAACAAAGACAATGCATTGCCTCCAGGCACGGGCGAGGAAAGCATCCCTTTGCCCCACGTGTGCCTATTTGCATTTTACTGCTACATTGTTTACGGTGGGCCTCTTTTGGAGCACGTGAGGCCGGTGTGTTTCCTCTGACACTTGAGCCAGCTGGTTTCTGAGTTTGACTAGCTTGACACTCGGCTGCCTCACGCCTTGTTTCATTACAGTCCTACATAGATTACTTGCGGAGCCTGCCGATTACCACTCACCCTGGCGTTTTTGGGCTGCACGAGAACGCCGACATCACCAAGGATAACCAGGAAACCAACCTGCTTTTCAACGGCGTCTTGCTGACTCTGCCCAGGCAAGCAGGGGGAGGAGGCAAACCTCCGCAGGTAAGGAAACAAAGACAGCCCGTGCACCTGCTCCGCTGCTGATCCTGGTGCTTGCTGTCGGGCCTGATCCGTGCCGCTTAATAGCTCTCCTCTGCGATCCAAACACAAGGCCTTTCTCCACACAGCGCATAATTCTCTGGTAGGATTTGCTGCAACAAGATGAGGCGGCCCTGATGTCTTTCCAAGGAGCAGCCTTTTTGAGCCTGCCAGCACATCTGGACTTCTGACATGGCATGGTGGGCATGGCCGCCACAAGATAGCCACAAAATAGCCGCCGTGGGAGGTGAAGCCAGCCACAAAGTGGCCACAACAACTTCCCTTTGGTCGCACAGGATTCTTGTGCTGCCAAAGGAATTTTTTAGAAATCTGCACAGCCAATCAAATTGCCAGTGGCCAGTCAGAAGCTTTGCTGGGGAAAGCCCCACCAGGCACCAGGGAAGTTGTCGTGTATGTGTGTGTGTCATGCTGCCACTGATGCCACGTCGGGGACCCTGAGACAAGGTCCAGCAGATAGATCAATCAGGAGCTATAAGCTATAGGGGCTCTAAGGGAGTCCCCCCTGGCCTCAACCAGGGCCAGGGCCTTTTTGGTCCTGGCTCCAACTTGGGGGAATGAGCTCCTGGAGGAGCTGCGGGATGCTGGCAGGGGGCCCCTGGGAATTGTAGTCCATGGACATCTGGAGGGCCGCAGTTTGACTACCCCTGTTTTTAAAAATGGAAAACTGAATTATAGATGGCGGTGGATGAGTTTTTTTAGATTGACTCCAATGTCCTGATTATAGGAAATCGTTGAGGAGCTGGCCCAGGATATCCTTTCCAAGTTGCCCAACGATTTTGACCTGGAAAATGTGATGGCGAAATATCCGGTCCTTTACCAGGAGTCCATGAATACAGTCCTGAGGCAAGAGCTCATCAGATTCAACAGGTAGGACTCCCATTGCTCATTGGCTGTATCTTGACCTCGCCTTATAGCCAAAACCCAAAACAACTCACCAACAATTACAAAAGTATACAGATGACGTAACAGGGAGATGGATCCCAGAGGGGCAGTGTCCATGATTTGGGCAGAGGTTGGAAACATTAAAAAAAAATAGATTTCTTGTGGCTAGGTCACTTGGAAATATCAATTCCATTTCTCCAAGTGTGCCCAGGGGGAAAAGAGATGCTGGCCTGTATCCAACTTTCCCACCCAGCAAAATCTGGAGCCTGAGGAGGTTCCCCCCAACATAAGCCGGTCTTCCTTTACTGATGTTGGAGGAAAGTTCCTTTGGCTGAAGCAGGCCTTCTCAACCAGGGTTTCGCAACAGTCCAGTCACCGATTGGGAGTTAATTTGAATATATCTTTTAATTAAAAAAATTATCAGGTGATATGATCCCTCAAAATGTCTAATAATGGGCCTGGAGGGGGTGGGAAGGGGAGGGGTCCCAGCCGTACAAATCCTTGCTGGCCAAGGCCTGCCCCAGCCCTGTTTCTCCAGGCTCCCTTTGGTGAAGAAGAGCAAACTAGTAACCAGCCCAGAGTGCAGGTCTGTTTCTGTTCGCAAATCGTCTGTAATCTGTAACCATTAATAAAGCTGGTAAGAGGTAGAAGGAGGAGCTGGGACTCATCACCTAACCACCAATCAGGGAGGCTGTCCTGGCTGTCCCGTCCCTGATTGGCTGTCTATCCAACGAACAGCCAGTCAGGAGGGATGCCCTGTCCCTTGCCAGAGACTGGGGCCTGGGAGGGAGGGGGGACCCATTCCTGGGCTCGGCTTCACATGTGGTGGGGCCGGGTTGGGAGGTCTGGTGGGTAGGAGCTGGGAGGGAAGGGGAGGTGAGCCCTGTCCTAGGCACTGTGGGTTGGAAGCCTTCCTTCCTTCCTTCCTTCCTTCCTTCCTTCCTCCCTCCCTCCCTCCCTCCCTCCCTCCCTTCCTTCCTTCCTTCCTTCCTTTTCCCACCTGGAGATCTTAGTGCTCCTTATATTCCGGGGTACAACAGGCTTTGCCCCTAGTCTGAAAATATTTCTGTGCTATTACTTCTTGTGCTGTGATGTCACTTCTGGTGGGAGTGGCTGGGTGATGTCACTTCTGGTGACCTGTGACAGAAAGGTGTGGCCTGCTGACAACACTTCTCAAAGCCTCAGAGAATGCTTCTGAGGTTTCTCAGTGGTAAAAATGTTGAGAAAGGCTTCAGAGTTTGCTGAATAAAGAGAAATTCGGGAAACCTTTTTACTACCTTTTTTGGTTCTTTTCCAGGGTATAACCATGTATTACCCCACATCGTTATATGTAAACCGCCCTGAGCCGTATGGGAGGGCTGAATTATAGAGGGCAGTATACAAATCTAAGAAATAAATAATTGGTGGGTGTCTCCTCAAATTGGTGGGCTGATTTCCGTGGGCTCTGAGATGGACAAATTTAATATGGGACATCAATCGCTGTCAATCTCGGGATTTTGATCTCCGTTTCCTTCCCTTGCAGACTTACGGAGGTGGTGAGAAGCAGCCTGATCAGCCTGGGCAAAGCCATCAAGGGCCTGGTGTTGATGTCTTCCGAACTGGAGGACGTTTTTAACAGCATGTTGGTTGGCAAAGTTCCCGCCATGTGGGCAGCCAAATCCTACCCATCACTGAAGCCACTGGGGAGCTACGTGTCCGACCTCCTCGCCCGACTGGCCTTCTTCCAGGTATGCTGAGTGTCACCGCTGTCAAAGGCAGCTTCAGATCAATGGTCAACTACAGTGATTTAAAGACTTGAGGGGTCTTTTTTTTTTTTGCACTCTGCTCTTTGTCTGGGTTTTGTTTGACCTCATTCGATGTTGATTTTTAATTTGACCTTACATCTTGCTTTGCTTGTATATTTATTCACTGACTCAAGGAATTGTTCCTTTAATTTGTTATGTTGCTAACTGGTTTCTTATTCACCACTGCTTTTGTAGTGGTTCATAATTATGTTTAAGGTAAAGGTAAAGGTATCCCCTGTGCAAGCACCGAGTCATGTCTGGCCCTTGGGGTGACGCCCTCCAGCGTTTTCATGGCAGACTCAATACAGGGTGGTTTGCCAGTGCCTTCCCCAGTCATTACCATTTACAGCAAGCTGGGGACTCATTTTACCCACCTCGGAAGGAGGGAAGGCTGAGTCAACCTTGAGCCGGCTTCTGGGATTGAACTCCCAGCCTCATGGGCAGACAGCTTCAGACACCATGTCGGCTGCCTTACCACCCAGCGCCACAAGAGGTTTAAATTTACAGCAGGCTCTAGAAAATTGTTTCTGGAAAGGGTGGCCCAGTGCCCTCCACGCAACACAGACAGACAGACAAACATATTCATCAGCTCAGTCGGGGGCTGTTAGGGGCTTCCTTCACAGCAGGCCTGAAGGGAGGGGAGGGGAGGTGCAGAATCTTGAGCAAGAGCCGCAATTGGCCCTGAGTGGGCGATATTCCTCCAATAAGAAAAGGGCAGTCTGGTTTCATCAGTGGTTGCTGGGCAGATTCCCTTTGACCACAGGGCATGCTGGGTAGCTTATGAGCCATCCTTGATCACAAGTTCCCTATGATGATAATGTTTAATTTAGTTTTTGGATAGGAGGGGACTATTCTTTGTTTGCTGTTTTACTTTGCGTTTATGTTGCTGTTTTACTTGTACTTATTAGTTATAAAGGTAAAGGTAAAGGTATCCCCTGTGCAAACACCGGGTCATGTCTGACCCTTGGGGTGTTGCCCTCCAGCGTTTTCCTGGCAGACTCAATACGGGGTGGTTTGCCAGTGCCTTCCCCAACTTATTAGTGATAGAGCTGGAAATGTAACATTTAAATTAACCAATGCAGTGTTTTGCTGCTGTTTATGAATTTTGCATCAGCCACCTTGACAGCCAGTTGATTAAGAATGCAGCATTACCTGATCTTTTAAGCAAATGAATTTAAGGATAACCCATCCCTACAGAAAAAAAAACAAAACAATCTTCTTGCACAGTTTCTGGATAAACTGTAACTTCCTCTGAGGAGGTCACGAGTTCACGGCACCTGTTTTGCAGGCAGGAACAGTCCTTGGCCCCTCCATTCAGAAGGGTCTTAGGAAGCAGGTTTTGGAAAGGCCCTTTCTCAGCAGCAGAGGTACTGACAAAGTTACTTCCATGGAGACAAAACCTCGGTGGCCTCCAATGATGCTTGCAATTGTCGACTTCCTTGGGCCATTTGGTGTGCCTCCTTGCCTGTGGGGCTTCCTTCCACCACCCCCTCTCCGTAATAACGGCTTGTTTTCTTTCCACTCCCGTGAAACCAAGGATTGGATCAACCACGGACCCCCGAACGTGTTCTGGATCTCCGGGTTCTACTTTACGCAGTCCTTTCTGACAGGCGTTTCCCAGAACTATGCTAGAAAATACACCATCCCAATTGATCACATCGGATTTGAATTTGAGGTAAAACACGCAAAACGTTTGGGGGTGGGGGCGCTGAGACGAACTGAGCAGGGGGGACCCGCAGTTAAGATCATGGGGAACAGAATCACAGAATCATAGAGTTGGAAGGGGCCATGCAGGCCATCTAGTCCAACCCCCTGTTCAACGCAGGATCAGCCCAGAGCATAGAATGATAGTTGGAAGGGGCCATAGAGGCCATCCAGTCCAACCCCCTGCTCAACGCAGGATCAGCCCTAAGCATCCTAAAGCATCCAAGAAAAGTGTGTATCCAGCCTTTGCTTGAAGACTGCCAGTGAGGGGGAGCTCACCACCTCCTTAGGCAGCCTAGTCCACTGCTGAACTACTCTGACTGTGAAAAATTTCCTGATATCTAGCCTCTATTGTTGTGCTTGTAGTTTAAACCGACGCCAGCCTAATGGCCACCAACAGAACAAGAGGCTGAAAGAGGGCCCACAGGACTTCTTCTCCTGTGAACTGTAATTTAGGGACATTTCCCCACTGCCCCAGCTGCCCCCGAGTCTCTCTTGCATGGGTAAGGCTGCAAGAGAACCATTTCTGTGACTCTCACGCACTCCCTGAATGTGGTGCTCCGGAAGCCGAGCGAGCCCCAGTTTGGTTTCCCGCAGCTCTGGGGACTCGAGACATCTTTGCAATCCTGCCTGTCTTTTCAAATCCATCAGCAGGACAAAAGCAGAGGCTCAGAGGCACTCCTACAAGTCACAAGTTTCCATCGGGGAGGAGCTTGGATAACCTCCCAGAGCAGCATCCCACGTTTCGGCTAACGTCAGCTAGAAACTCCCAGCTCTCTTAGTCTCATGGCCTCCGGCTCCTCCCAGTGCCGACTGGTCCGTCCCCCCCAAACACAGCCCGTCTGCCTTCAGCTGGAAGGATGACACCTCCAAATCCTGATGTGCATCTCATTAACGGAGACAGAGAGATGCACATGTTAGCAGGGACATGGGCTGTAACTCTCCCTTCCCAGCAGGGGACAGTCCTGGCTTCCTGGTCCTTGGCTTGGATCCTGTGCTGCGTGGCTGGCGCTGTGCTGTGCGCATGGCAACTTTCCTGCCTCGCCACACCCTCTTAAGTCTTTTGCACTCCCTGTGGTATCCCTGGCCAAATTTGCCTCCTGACCCCGAAGTGATGGTTGGCATTTCCCTGGGCATGCAAGACACAATCCCTCTTGCCTACCCACTCACCATCTACCTAAGTTCACAGAATCAGCCTCTCCATCAGATGGCTCTCCAGCCTCTGCTTAAAAACCTCCAAGGAAGGAGAACCCACCACCTCCCGAGGAAGCCTGTTCCACCGAGGAACCGCTCTGACTGTCAGGAACTTCTTCCGGGTGTTCAGCCAAAGTGTGGGGCTGCGGCAAGAGCGGGAAACTGTCAAAATACCGCCCTTCCTCCTTTTTGTGAGTGCCTGTGGGAACACCCCAGTGAAGAGTCACCCCTCTGGTGACTCTGGAGGACACAGCTTTGAAGGGGCTTTCAAGGGACCGTTTGAAGGGGGAGGGAGCTTGAGGGATGGAGCGAGGGAGGCTGTGCCAGGTGTGAAACAGAAGGCACAAAAGCCAGGGTGGGGTAGGGTGGGGTGGGGAAGGTTTAGGACTGAAAGAGGGGTGGGAAGAGATCAGGAAGGAAAATACAGGGGCACAAGCAGGAGGACATAATCACTGTGGCCTCAGCAAGAGATAACCGGTGCATATCTGGATACGCTCCCAGTATTCTCTTCCGTCATAGAACCATAGAGTTGGAAGGGACATCCAGGGTCATCTAGTCCACCCCCCTGCACAATGCAATCGGCCAGTCTTTTGCTAGAGGTTATTGAAATTTATATGGACTGGGTAAGAAGGGAATTCAAAGAACACCTGGTGTTTACACCCTGCTTTTCACTACCTGACAACCACCTTTGCTTCCTCTGCACACAACATGTGAGGTTGGTGGGCCTAAGGGAGCTCTGGTAGAACTGCTCTGTGAGAACAGCTCTATCAGAACTGCCACACAGGTGGAGGAGCATGTGGAGGAGCAGGGAGTGGTAGAATAGAATCATGGAATCACAGAGTCGGAAGGGGCCATGGAGGCCATCTAGTCCAACCCCCTGCTCAACGCAGGATCAGCCCTAAGCATCCTAAAGCATCCAAGAAACCCAGTTCTCCAGATTAGATGCCGCCGTTCGTAACCACGACACCCAGCTGGCTCTCAAACCTGAAGAAGAAAGGGGGAGATTCTCTTTTCTGTCTCCCTCCCCTCTCTCCCTGTCTCTCTCTTCCACTTCTGGATGGATCTCTGAGGCTGTACTCTCTGATGATCCATCCAGAGCTTTCAAAGGCCCGAACCGGCAAAGGGAGATAATAGTCTGTAAAATATTAAATAATAGATGGCATGTATGAATGGTGAATGGAAGAAAGAGGAGGAAGAAGCCAGCCCACCGGGAGATGCTGTCACCCCGCCCTAATCCATGCCTGGGGAGAACTGTGTAGAACCGGGTTTGCAATCATAACCCCTGGAAACATTAGGAGCTAATCTTAATGAGCTGGCGGAGATGCCAGAGGCCGGGGCTTGCAGCCTTCCCAGACAAGAAGAAAAGAAGAAGAGTTGGTTCTTATATGCCGCTTTTCCCTACCCGAAGGAGGCTCAAAGCGGCTTACAGTTGCCTTCCCTTTCCTCTCCCCACAACAGACACCCTGTGAGGGAGGGAGGCTGAGGGAGCCCTGAGATTACTGAAGAAGAAGAAGAGTTGGTTCTTAGAGGCCACTTTTCTCTACCCAAAGGAGGCTCAAAGCGGCTTCCAGTCGCCTTCCCTTCCTCTCCCCACAACAGACACCCTGTGGGGTGGGTGAGGCTGAGAGAGCCCTGATATCACTGCTCGGTCAGAACAGCTTTATCAGTGCCCTGGGGAGCCCAAGGTCACCCAGCTGGATGCATGTGGGGGAGAGCAGAATCGAACCCGGCATGCCAGATTAGAAGTCCGCACTCCTAACCACTCCACCAAACTGGCTCTCTTAATCCTCGGCATCCTTCGTAGTGAAGAGTCCGGTCAGGAGCCTGTGGAGAAGAGGAGGTGGGACTGGGGATCCTTGCAGATGCCCTTGAGACCTTCCAGACCTCTGACTGCAGGAGCTGGATATCAATATTTCTGCCTAGGAAAGCACTAGAAGCTTCCCCCCACCAGCCTGGGCAGATTTCCAGACCCAAAATGTAGGTGGGGACCTTTCCCTATCCCCTCCCAGGAGACGTGTCATGGCGGTATAGCGCAGCACCCAGCCCAGAGTTTAGAAAGCCGCCAGCAGGACAGTGATGAAGGAGAAGGGCCCTGACTCATTTCACGTGAAAGAACAAGAGCTTTGCAGGCTTCCCAAAGTCAGACAGGTGTATTTTGGCCTGAGTTTTCCAGGCGCATCCAGCCAAGCAGGTTCTGGATTGCAAAACTTTTTTTTTCTATTCCCATGTGAAATCTATAAGATGCACACCCTGTCGGTTTCGGAAGAGCACCTGTCGCCACATTGCCTTGCTCCTGTCCCTAATGTTCCAGGCATTGGTCTGCAGAGGGGCAGGCAAGTCCCAACACCTGAACTGGGGTGGCCCAGAGAGGGCGTCAGCGGGTGCATCTTCTTTCCTGCGAGCTCCTTGCCTCCTGCTTTGCGGCTCCTTCCCCCTCTTCCCTTGCTCCTTTAGGCCTTGTTCCTGAGGGCCAAAACCAGCATGAGGCCAAAGATCCCCAGTCAAGAATGTTCTGCAGTTATTCGAACGCTCATTAGCAGCCTCAGACATGGCCCTTTCCAAGAAGCATCTCTGGCCGTTCAACAGTTTCTTCCATATTTCTTCTCTAGACACCTTTCCAAAGAGTTGGACTTGGGGGGGTGGGGGGGAGAATATAGGCAAAATGCTTTTTGTCCACCCAAAAGAGAATTGCTGTTTTAGAAGGGGCGACTAAACCGCCCTGAGCCTCTGGGGAGGGCAGTATATAAATATAATCAATCAATCAATCAATCACAGAGGCATCATGGCACAAAATGGCTAACTGCCTTCTCTCCCTGAGATGCTCCTCCAAAGCAATCGTCTGGGCCTGCTAAGGAACTTGGTCATGGATCTTTCACCTCGGGTCTTCGTCGCTCATGTGAGGTGTCCGGCCTCTGTCTGACTCACACGACTCCAGACTGCACAGCTACGATGGACTGTCTATTTGGACCCCCGACCCGTAGAACTAGAACCCTTCCCGAAATGTCTGCTTTGGGTGTAGGGGGATTTCCCCGCCCCCTCCTCTCTGCAGTTCAAAATTATACCAACCAGTCACACCTGCCATCTTGGGAAGAGAACCAGCCCTCCTCTAGGGTTACCAAATAGTTGTTGTTAGGTGCAAAGTCGTGTCCGACCAGTTGCGACCCCCTGGACAAGGATCCTCGAGGTTTTCCTTTCCTCTACCATTCCCCGGAGTCCACTAGTATGCAGACACAAAAACAGAACGTGGGTTAGTAGAGAACTGGCCTGGCAGAGCTCTTTTAATTTTCCTCAGCGGAGGTTTCTTTTCGTAAGGGGATTGTGAGACTCCTTTGAGACTCCTTCGGGCAGTGAAAAGCGGGGTATAAAAACCAGCTCTTCTTTTTCTTCTTATGTTTACCTCTTGAAGAATACAGACTGGCCCTCAGTTCTTTCGCTGGGATTGAGGCAGCATTTTGACACACACACACACACACCTTTCTTCTTCTTTCCAAATTCAGATGACCAGGCAGGAGCACAGCATGGGGACTGTGCCTGCCGACGGGGCCTACGTGAAAGGGCTTTTCCTGGAAGGGGCCCGGTGGGACCGCGAAACCATGAAGATCGGCGAGTCTCTCCCCAAAATCCTTTATGATTCCCTGCCCATCATTTGGCTGAAGCCTGGGCAGGCCGCGACCTTCCTGCACTTGGGGATCTACACGTGCCCCGTCTACAAGACCAGTGCCCGGAGAGGGACCTTATCGACCACGGGGCACTCCACCAATTACGTCCTCTCCATTGAGATTCCCTCGGACCGGCCCCAGATGCACTGGGTCAATCGGGGAGTGGCCGCGCTTTGTCAGCTGGACGACTGATGACGCGGTTCGGGATGCCCTGTGCTGGCCCGCTGCGATTAAAAGATTCTTCTTCTTCTTGCTTTTTGAAGCCAGCGTGCCTTCCTCCTGACCTCCACAGTGGCCTTCAGGCTGGCTTTCAAACCTTGTTTTTCAACCCTCTTGGCCTCTGCCAGGGCATTCATTCCCCCACTCTCCCAAATCACCAGTTTGCTCGGAACCAAAGGGACTGCCACCCGATCCCTTCTCACGGAAATCTTGGGTATTTTGTTTGACTGCTCTTCTAGCTTCCTCCTCTCCCCTGTTCACTTCTTGAACAGCCTGACTCCCTTGACCAGAGGTAGTCAAACTGCGGCCCTCCAGATGTCCATGGACCACAATTCCCAGGAGCCCCTGCCAGCGAACGCTGGCAGGGGCTCCTGGGAATTGTAGTCCATGGACATCTGGAGGGCCGCAGTTTGACTACCCCTGCCCTTGACCTCTGTTTCGTTTTTGCTCTCTGCCTGCTGTCCTCACCCCCAAAGTGCCCTTTCAGAGGGAGTGGTGGTGGTGGGGGTGTTTCTGAGGGCACCTGCGTGGGACTGCAGCAGAACAGTTAGGCCAGATTTCAGGAGCCCCTGAGAGAGCAGCGAGATGTTCAAGGTTCCAGTCCCCCCGGAAGGAGCTTGGACTCTCGGAAGCTCCCATCCCGGAAATCTTGTCAGTCTCTCGGGTCCTCCTGGACTTGAACTGAAGAAGGTGCAGATGGAGGTGGGACAGGTGCGTCAAAACATCCAACTCTCAGCAATGGCAGCAGGTTGCTCCTTCCCGTTCAGCAGCACCCCCGCTCCCCGCGCAGCAGGAGGGGAAGCAAGCCAAGGAGGATTGGCAGGAGCCGGGGCCCAGGGCCCTGACTTCCTCAGGGAGGATGCATAGCCCCACCTGCCACATGGTGTCCCCCCACAGGAGGGGTGGCCAAATTGTGGCTCTCCAGATGTCCGTGGACTACAATTCCCCGGAGCCCCACGGACATCTGGAGACACACAGTTTGGCCACCCTTCCCTACAGAGTTGTTTTTCCTGCAGAGTCCTCCTAGGGCCTTCTGCCGGGACACTTGGGCAGAGAGCAAAGGCCTCACATATGTTTCCTCTATTTGTGCGCTGAATCCCAAGGCAAGGCCAAACAGTGCTGGTGAGGACTCGTCCCTGGCTCTGACCTTTTGGCGTTTCCTCTCCTAAGTTCTTTTGGTCCCCCGTCCATGTTCCTGGCCTTGACACCCCGCCCTCACTCCAGCAGTGAGGCCGGCCACAACAGTATTGTGAGAAGGGGCTCTCCTGTGGCCTCCCTTGTCGGCCAACGGTTAGGCAGACGGAGGAAGCTTTCCTTCCACCCATGCCCGCAGACTCCCCTGCGTTGCTCTCAGAAGGAAACGCTTCCCTCCCCTCGGTCAGGGGTGTTAGAGGCTCCGTTCCCAGCAGGCCTGAAGGGAGGGGGGATGTGATGTGTGTGGGATCCCAAGCAAAATCAGCGATTGGCCCTGGGGTGGGGGTGGGGGGGCTTCAGAGCCTTCAGCATTTTGTCCAGGTGTACAATCCCAATTTTATGTACATAGATGTGAGGTGTGACATTCCTGGCTGGTCTAAGGTCCATGCAGTTGTCCAAGCCAACAGGGGTCCCTGCGATGGTCACCTCAAGTTTATTGCAACTCACTCTGCACGGGCATGGGTGATGGCATGGGTCTTCACGGTCTGGATTTTAATCTTCAGGGCTATCCACAGCCGGGGGACTGGCCCCCACCTGGTGGAATGAGCTCTGGCAGAACTGCAGGCTGTACGGGGGCTCTCCCAGTTCTGTAGGACCTGTAGGATGGAGCGCTTCTGCCAGGCGTTCGGTTGGGGCTAAGGAATGTGACCAACCCACAGGAACGGCCCCTCCCCTGAAAATTCGTCCCCCTGCACGGGAGAAGGGATGGCAAAGAGGCAAGTTTTAATGACGGCTGACTCTAGCTGCAGCTACGACTGAGGTCTTTTTATTGTTTTGAACGGATTTTATTGTTTTTAAAATGATTCATGGAATTACGTATTTGTAATCCTATGAGTCTAGGCCGAGTATGAGTACTGAATTGGAGTACCGAGTTGGTACGCTGGGAGGGGCGGTCACATGAATCCAATGATAAGTTCTTTTTAAAAACTGTTTTTCTGCCGCAGAGTAGTTGCCTGCCCTTGCTCCAAATCCAGTGCTGACATCCAACTCCATCATCCCCTTTCCATAAGGTAAAGGTAAAGGTATCCCCTGTGCAAGCACCGAGTCATGTCTGACCCTAGGGGTGACGCCCTCCAGCGTTTTCATGGCAGACTCAATACGGGGTGGTTTGCCAGTGCCTTCCCCAGTCATGACCGTTTACCACCCAGCAAGCTGGGTGCTCATTTTACCGACCTCGGAAGGAGGGAAGGCTGAGTCCACCTTGAGCCGGCTGCTGGGATCGAACTCCCAACCTCATGGGCAGACAGCTTCAGACAGCATGTCAGCTGCCTTACCACCCTGCGCCACAAGAGGCTTTCCATACTTCAGGCAAATAATTTGTCTGTTTCTTCTCAGTCTCCCTTCTTCAAGCACCCCACATGCTCGTCTGAATACAAGTGGACTTAGAGCCTTACTTATCTTTTTTAACGGCCACCATGCCTTGAAAAACTGCCCCAAGGGAGAGGGGAGGCAGGAGCTGTTATTCTTCTAAGGACCAACAGACAGGGAGGAGGGCAGATCCTTCTGCTGGATGCTTGAGGCTGATCCTGCATTGAGCAGGGGGTGGGTCTAGATGGCCTGCGTGGCCCCTTCCCACTCTAGGAGTCTACGATTTTCCCTACAGGAAAATGATGTGAAAGCCCTGCCCAAGCGAAGGGCTAATTCACACGGGTGGCCAGGTGCTTTTTACCTGCTCAGGTTCAAGTACGCTCCAGGTGTGGCCATCCCATCCGCCACCCATGCAGATGGCAAGACCGGCTGGGGAGTGACGTGCTGAAGGAGCATTCTTGGCCTGTGGCTCATCCTTTTGCAATGAGCCTCTCCACCATCTTGTTCAAACAGCGGCAACAAAGCCCATTGCCTGCCTAAGAGAAAGCTTGCGGAATAATCATGGAACAGCCTGGAGGCTGGGGGAGCAACAGCGGGGTTTGGATCTTCCATGCAAGAGACCCTACTGGTAGGAGAGAAATTTGGGGGAGCCTTTACAGGCTGAGCAGTGGTCCAGGCTACTAGAGGTCTTCCTCCCCTACCATACAAGGCTCACATGTATTTTGAAACCCCAAAGTTTAGCAAGACATCATGGCTGCCTACCAACAGAGGACAGGCTTTGACAGTCCTGGATCCCAGAGGATGCTCAACAAGTGACAAAAGACAAGAATGCTTGGAATTCAAATACACTCTCAATGTTTCCCCATCTTCTCTTCCGTGACCACAAATCTTTCCGCTTTTATTGATGGATCAGTTGCGTCGCGTCTCCGCCAGCCTGAGTGTGTCCTTCCTGCATCTCCTGCTAAGGCCAGGTGGGCGCCTGACCTGTGGGAAAGAGACAGTACGGCAAGCCACAGCCACTTCAGCGATGCACGTTGGCCCAGGATGCGTCTGCCTGGCAGTCCAGGGGGACGACGGGCCTGAGCCCGGATTAAGAAACTTCATCGTGGGATTTCAAGTAGACGGGCTTGGAAAGTTTCCGCAGCTTCTCCTGATGCCTCAACGCACGGCCTTGCTGGGGCGCGAGGCCCATCGGAGGCAGGTGAATCTAGGAGTCGGCGAAAGACAAAGAGCAGAAAGCAAGAAAAGAGGCTCTGTAAAGGCAATGCTCTGAAAACACGGGGAGTTAATAGAAACCGGCAGCGTGGACTCCTGGGAAGCAAACTCAGATCCTTGCTTTGCTGCACATCATAGAATCATAGAATCCTAGAGTTGGAAGGGACCTCCTGGGTCATCTAGTCCAACCCCCTGCACTATGCAGGACACTCACAACCCTCTCGCTCATCCACTGTCACCTGCCACCCCCTTGAGCCTTCACAGAATCAGCCTCTCCGTCAGATGGCTCTCCAGCCTCTGTTTAGAAATCTCCAAAGATGGAGAACCCACCACCTCCCAAGGAAGCCTGTTCCACTGAGGAACCGCTCTGACTGTCAGGAATTTCTTCCGGATTCTCTCCAGCACTGGTTTCACTCAGCTCGCCAGCTGGAGCAACATCAAGAGGGACCATCTGCCATCCGCACAACGCAAGACTTAACTCTCTCTCTCAAACTGTTGCTTGTCTAGAAGTTTCAGGACCAAACTTAAGACTTGGTCCAAACAGGTAGCAAAACATATCTTATTTCAGCTGGTTTGCTTGAGAGAACACCTGCGACTGCCTGCCTGCCAGCAAGGCAGGAAACACAGCCTGGGGGGGGGGGGTTGTACAAAGCCCGCAGCGCTGCCTGCCAGGAATTTTCAGAAAGTGGGTGAGGCCAGGTAGGCCCAACAGCACTCTGGGTTTTGGTGCCTGGAGATCTGATTGGCTGGGCAGGTTTTATCCTCTCCCCCCCCATCTCTTTCCCAGTACATTTTGAGGAATTTCTCATGTTGTCTTCTGTTTGTATGCTTCCACGTCAGCTCCTACGGTGACCACTCTGTGGTGGGGCCCAAAGGCTGGCTACCCTCGAGTAGCAGATTAGCAGTCTGGCCTACCTCGCAACGTCGTTGCACGGATGAATAAGAAATGCAAAGGCCTTCATGCATTTCAAATGCCTCAGGAGTGATTTGTTACGAATAGCAATATATATTTGCTCTGCCTTCCTTCCGCGGGAGAATCCTCTTGGCATTTGGCACAAAACAGGGATTCTTTCTTGGCCCACAATTGAGGTTTCTAAACGAAGGAGACCTGGATATGGGGAAGCTGCGCGGCAGAAGCAGATGTTGTCTTGCATGTTGGCGCAAGGCTGTGATGATTGAACTCAGCACAAGGGATCTCCCCTCCTGACTTCTCCTCCCTGGATGACTGGAAAAGAGGCTGGGCTACAGATCATGAGTATGGACTTCCTGCTTCTTCTCCAGGACTCTCCTCTGGATCTAGGCATTAGCTGCCCCCTTGGATGGGTCACATCATTTGCTTCTGGGCACGTCCTCCCCCTACAGCCCTGCTTCTCCCCGAGTGCATAGGAAGCTAGCAAAGAAGAGCACGCAAAAGTCCACAGAAATAGGACGCCTTCTTGGAGGCAGGAGACCGATTTCTGACTCTCAGCCAGTGAGATGGGCCGTCTTACCGACGGGCCACCTACTAAAACCTCTCCGTAGCTTCAGAGTCTCAGTTCTAGCCCTGCACAGCTTCCATGCATAACGTCTTCAAACGCCACATGCCTCCCTTGCAGGATGAAGAATTTCTATTACATCATCCTCCCCCCCAAATACTGAGACAGCTGTGAGATGCCCTATTTTGCAACCACCTCTGGAGTGGCCAGTGGTTTTCAAGCCACACTTAATACTTTGTGGGGGCCAGCAAACAGAGGGAGAGCACGCTGCCACTCTCTCAGGAGGACGTGTACAGGCATTTGTGAATGACCAAGGGCGTTTGAGGTCTGCAAATTGGGAAATTAATGGTCAAGTGTAATTGAGCAAACATTAATGCTCAGCTTTAATTGAACCAACATCCTGACTCTCTAAGCGACCGTGCTTCGGATAGTGGTCTGTCAGTGATCCTGGAAGGGCGCTTTGAAGGTTAGCAACCGTAGCACTGACGCAGCCAAGCCCTGACTCATGGGCTTCAAATTAGTTAATTAATGCACTCCTCGGCAGCTTCTGCCCAGCCTACATCAGCGTTTTGCTGCACAAGGGAATAAAGATCATAGAATCATAGAGTCGGAAGGGGCCACAGAGGCCATCTAGTCCAACCCCCTGCTCAACGCAGGATCAGCCCTAAGCATCCTAAAGCATCCAAGAAAAGTGTGTATCCAACATTTGCTTGAAGACCGCCAGTGATATCGGAGTGGAGATCCCCATCAGGAGGAGTCCTACTTACTGGCCTCGGATAAGGGATGCGATAATGGAGTCCGATCTCGATCCTTGCCTTGCACTCTTCTATGCATTGTTTAACCAGCTCAGGATCTGTTAACTGGCCAAACGGGACAGGAGAAAACACACTTTACAAACAGAACATGTAAGTCAACCGAAGTCCAATCGCACCTTTTAAGACCAACAAAGATTGATTCAAGGCGGGAGCTTTCAAGTGCATGAACCCCATCATTCAATAAAGGTAAAGGTAAAGGTATCCCCTGTGCAAGCACCGGGTCATGTCTGACCCTTGGGGTGACGCCCTCCAGCGTTTTCATGGCAGACTCAATACGGGGTGGTTTGCCAGTGCCTTCCACAGTCATGACCATTTACCCCCCAGCAAGCAAGCTGGGGACTCATTTTACCGACCTCGGAAGGAGGGAAGGCTGAGTCGACCTTGAGCCGGCTGCTGGGATCGAACTCCCAGCCTCATGGTCAGAGCTTCAGACAGCATGTCTGCTGCCTTACCACCCTGCGCCACAAGAGGCTCTGTCATCATTCAATATCAATAGGTAAAAACGTAAATAAGTATATATATATATATAAACTGTATTTGTTCATCTTCTGTTTTGGATGGATATTCATAGTCGTTAAACTAGACAGAAAAGCTTCTGTTACTGAGCAGAGAATTTGCCTATTCTCCCCCCCCCTCTCAATTCCTTTGGCGCTTTGTTTAGAACGGCTGCGGTCCCTCTTAGCCAGGAGGCCTGGCAAGCGAGGAAGGGATCCGTTCGCATGCCATGTTTCTGTTAACGGATAAATATAATTATTCAACAGCACAGGCAGCCAGAAATATGCTCACTTACATTCTTATTCTTTTGGAACAATGTTTTAGCTTCATTTACAATATACTGTTTTTCTTTGGCGGTCTCTTCCATCTGTCCGCATGCAGACTGCCACTTTTTGGCTATTCGGAATATCTTGCGGTAAAGGCCAAGAACTTCCTGACGGGTGGCCAGGGTCATCTAGAGAAAAAGGAAAAGACCCTCAGATGTTTGGAAAAGGGAAGGGGGGGGAAGGCTTCCAGACAGATGGGATATTTCCACACATGCCCTAATTCATTTTCAAATATTTTATTGGCTCTCCTAGCAAACATGAAAAGAACCAGAAGAGCAAAAACCTACAAGCCAACTTTCGAGAATATTTATTTTTTTGTGTACCAAGGGGAGGGCAGGGCAGCTGCTCAGGTATGTAACACATGATTCAAGAATGCACAAAAATATGTCTCTGACCCACAACGGCTTAACTTTGGATTTCCAGAGAAGTTCTCTGGTTCAAACTCATCCAAATTGCTGGCCTCTTCTATGTAGCATTACCAAATCTGAGTTGGAGATTTGCGGAGGGTGGGGTCTCATAAGGTCCAGCCTCCAAAAGCTTCCTCCAGATAGGCGGGTGGGAGGGTTGTGGGGGTGGCAGCCTCCCTGGAGAAAAATTTAAAGGAAAAATATAGGCCTTGTCTACTTACAGTAGTTCTTAGCACAGAATTCCTGTCAATTCCTAGAGCTACTTGGAAGTGACAAAGGGTACCTCTAGGAATTGCTAGAAACTCTGTGGTAAAACGAGAACTACACCCTGTCACTTCTGGATAGCTCTAGGAACTCTATGGCAAGAACTTAGGGATGAGGCTCAGTTTTTCTTTCTAATTTTTCTTCCTCCCCCTGGAAACAGCAACAAGGTTTGGCAGCTCTTCCAGGAGATCAATTGTGATTCTAAGAGATCTCCAAGCTAAATCCTGAAGCTAGTAACAAAGACCGTTTTGGTCAAAATTGTAAGTCAGGGGACAGGGTACCTTGTGGCACCCTCCTACATTTCTCCAATGATGGACGGACGTGAGAGACACAAGTAACGCTTGACCCTGATTTACAACATTGACAAAACTTTTGCCACAGCTTAAAGTACTAAAAATGTGTCTTGTCTAAGCGGTACATGTTTTGGAAATGCTCCCTCATCTTGAATGGTATTTCCTCCAACAGCGGTAGTTCCTGTATCAAGCATTAAAGACAGGAAGAGTTGCACTCTCTGCTCCCTGCCCGCATGCTCCACTGACAGGTTGTGCTTGTTTTGCCGGCACCCTGAGGCTGGCACCCTTGCAAATCTCATGGAGTTGGAATCACACGGAACAAGGCTTGTTCAACTTTTTTAATCATCAAGTCACAGCCAAATAGTGGCCACCCTGTAGGGCAGGGGTAGTCAAACTGCGGCCCTCCAGATGTCCATGGACTACAATTCCCAGGAGCCCCCTGCCAGCGAACGCTGGCAGGGGGCTCCTGGGAATTGTAGTCCATGGACATCTGGAGGGCCGCAGTTTGACTACCCCTGCTGTAGGGTCTTCAAGGCCAGATAAATTCCTACATCATCTCCAGGTGAGGCCTGGAAATCTCCAGGGATTAAGGCCACTGAGCTCCAGCCTACAGAGATCAGATGCCCTGGGGAAATTGCCAGCTTTGGAGGATGGATGGATTCTCTGGCATTATATTAGGCTAAGGACCCTCCCTTCCCCAAATCCCACCATCCCCAAGCTACACCCCCAAATCTCCAGGTCCTTTTCAACCAGGATTTTGCCCTTGCCTGCCTCTGGGTAGCAGCCTTGGATGTCCACGTTGGCCTCCAACTAGCCTGGTCACAGCGTGGACAGCAGAAGCAGAACAGCGAGGTCAAACCCACCAGGCCATTATTGCATCACCAGCCTTAAGGACCTTAAAGCTGCAAACGGGGATGTCCCCAGGCGGTCTTCCATCCAGGCCCTAAGATACTGGCACCTGATCTATTCCCTCTCCCCCTGGATGACTGGTCCAAGGTCAGGCAGTGGTTGAGTGGAAACTGGGTCTTCCTGACCTTGCTATGGACTCCCCAGACATTGTACCATCTGGGCTCTTTGACAAAATAAAAGTGGTCCTCTGGGCCAGCTCATAGCAGTAACTCAAACAGGCATCGGGTCTCCTTCCCAGAATCCAGAGAGAACTTGGACTACAGGATCCCAAGGTGACCGTCCACCCCAGGTTCTCCCAGCACCAGAAGTTATCTATGTAGAAGAAACGACCCATCCCTTTTCAGCAATCCCTTTCAGAAGATGTCAAGTGGGACGGAAGGGAGGAGAGATTTTCTGGACCTTCCCAACAGGATAAAAGTCTGGGTTTCCAGACGTTCAGAGCTGTGACCTTTCTGACCTCCTCCTCATTATTATTATTACTACTATTAATTACATTTATTACCTGCCACTCTCAGCAAGCTGGCTCGTGGCAGGTTACAAGATTTAAAAAAACCCAGAACAATAAACCCCCAATAATGCCCCATCAAAACAACCACCAACATGGTGGAACAACCATCCTTTCCCATAGCGGAACACCTGCCAACGGGCGGCAGAGGGCTATGGCAACAACATCCTCAAGATGGTTGAAGGATGAGATGCTTCCGGACAAGGGGGGGCAATCAGATCTTCCACCAGCACCGGCCTCAACCATAGACCTGGCGGAAGAGCTCTGTCTTGTTCCTCTAATATAGCCAAGGAGGCAGGCGTGGCTCTCCCCTTCTCCAGTTTAGCGGAAGATCCCAGGAAACGAAACGCTTCCTTCCAGTCCAGCTGATCTCATACCAGTTGCCTCTGCTTCGAAGCCCGCATTGACCCCGTCAGCCCAAGCACAACTCTGCTGCTTGAAATTCCTTGGACTCTCTCTGAGAAGATTACCAGACGGATGACTTTCAGCTCCAGGAATGTTAACACACTGAATTAGCAATCAAAGACTTCCAGGGTGACCAAAAATGGATATCTGAGCCAGAGGCGCTGGAGAAAAAGCTGGAAGGCCACAAGGCTGCATAAGAAAAGTGTGCATCCAACCTTTGCTTGAAGACTGCCAGTGAGGGGCAGCTCACCACCTCCTTAGGCAGCCTATTCCACTGCTGAACTACTCTGACTGTGAAAAGTTTTTTCCTGATATCCTTCCTTATCCCACTACAGCCCAATACGTATCCCCTGAAAATCCGCTGCAGGGCTTTGGGGGCCGTCTGGGATGTCGTGTGATGAGAAGAAGGGGGTGGCAGAAACCAGCCCCCCGCCCCGAATTGGAACTGCCTCGAGCTTTTCAAATGGGGTGATTTGGGATCTGAGCCTATGAAACCCAGCTGAGTTTTACGTAAAAGCTCCACGTCAAAATTTGCTTCCCAGATCCGCCCTGCATCCAAGAACAGAAGGCCTTCTGTTGTCTAGCGCCACATGGCTTTTCAGTCCTTTCAGTCAACGAACGTTGGTGTTTTCTTTTGAGATCTCGGACAGCGATTCTCAGCAAAAGGAACAGAATAGCCTCTTTCTTGCGGTTGTTAGCAGAGATTCCCTATTGTCGCATCCAAAAGCACAGATGGCCAATGTTATCCAGTCTTTGTGGGCATCAGGAGGCCAGGACCGGGGTGGGGGTTGCCTTTCAGCACAACCTAAACACCAGGCAAGTCATATTGTTAGTCCTGTGGATTGAGTGCCAAGCTGTCACAACGCGTACCCCTAAACTGACGGATTATAAAGGAAGAATCTGGTTCAAGGCCCGTAGCAAAGAGCGGTTGACGCTGCTTTAAGTGAATGGCGAATCCCATCTTTTCCATCTTGGACTAGACCTAGCCTGGCTGTAAACGCTTAATGGCAAAGCTCAACCCAACTGGAGGACAAATTATTCAACTGCTGGGGAGCCGAAGTTGAGGAATGCTTTGCGAACGCTTTGGAGAGAGATCCACTTTCTGCCGTTTCAAAGAAAGCACACTCCTGGCTCTAGGAGACATTTGATGCCAATAAACCAGAAGCTGGGCATTGCCGTCAAGGGACAGATAAACCTGCAGGAGGTGCCCTGTACAGTGGCTCTTGTTACAAGCAAGAGGGACAGGCATGGAAGGGGAGAGTGCTGCAGACATCTGGCAATTGCTCCTGCCTCTTGATTCGTCTTAGTGTCTGCTTGTTACCACCATCAGGCTCTGCTCCAAAACCCAGGCCTCCCCCGGCTCAATCTTTTTGCTAAATTCACCCTTAATGACAATGACGACCAACAGTTGTTCTGCAGCTGGGAAAGGTGACAGATAATCTTTTATGCAGTTGCCTGTTACACCCTGTAGCTAGAAGGCCAATTCATCTGTGGGATCAACTGATGAGCCAAGGGAAGGTCAAAGGGGGGAGCTGGGTTCAGAACTCCTGTGAGGAAAAATCAACTGCAATCCAAGTCTCCTGGAGCAAAAAGGCAAAATTTCCCTTTCTGTGACTATCATCAGTACGGGTTTGACAAAATATACGATGTCCTTTTTTTAGATATCCATCCACATTATTTTACACGGTAACAGTTAGGAGTGGGTTGAACTCATAGTCTTGTGGATGAGTTTAGACGTAATGCCATAATTTAGACGTAATGCCCTTGGACTGCAAGGCGAACAAACCGGTCAGTCCTAGAGGAGATCAGCCCTGACTGCTCCTTAGAAGGCCAGATCCTGAAGATGAAACTCAAAGACTTTGGCCACCTCAGGAGAAGGAAGGACTCCCTGGAGAAGAGCCTCATGCTGGGAGGGATTGAGGGCCAAAGAAGAAGGGGATGACAGAGAATGAGGTGGCTGGATGGGGTCACTGAAGCAGTAGGTGCAAACTTAAATGGACTCTGGGGAATGGTAGAGGACAGGAAGGCCTGGAGGATCATTGTCCATGGGGTTGCGATGGGTCGGACACGACTTCGCACCTAACAACAACAACAGACGTAAAGCAATAATGCTATGGTTTACTTAAAGTACCATTAATATGAGTGAATCAATTATGATTGCTGCTACATACGGCTAATAAGGATCCATTAAACAAGGATCTGGAACCATGATGTGAAGTTGTTCCTTAACAACATGTAATGTATGAATGCAGGCATCCTGGATTTTTCCAGGTTCAGCCTTTGCTCCTGAGTGACAGAGACCAGAGCAAGGGCAATGAAACCGGCATTGTTGAGGAAACCGAGGATTCCAGTCGTTGTCTAAAAATTTACTCCTCTTGGCATTGTTAAAACAAAGAATGAGAAAATCCACACTGGCGACATGAAGCCCACAGTACTGTGGACACAACACAATTACCCACAGGGGAAAAAAAAAAGAATATCACAGGCATGTCTTATTTCCCTGTGTCTTTCAAGCAGGACGCTTCCTCGTCATTGGTGACATTATGTCAATATGGGAAATTTCAGTCTCTCTGGCTCCTCCAGCACAATAAATCGCAGTCTGACTAACAAAGCCTTCACACTAACACAGAAACAAGGCAGAGTCACCCTTCTTGTGCATTGCTTGGCCTTTCGTTTATGGAAAAGAATAAACATTTCCTAGCACATGGAGATCATCCAAATATAACAACGGGTCAACATTATTCACAGAATCCAGCCGTTATTCCTTTTCTTTTGGAGAGCATAGATTGCACACCGGCTCAGTTCGCACATGACATGAAAACATGGTTTACTTTAACCAGGGTTAGCTTGAAAACAAGGTCCAACTCCTTCAGGGTCTTCCTTATGTCTTTGCCCTTTGACTGCCTCTAACAGAGATCTGGAGAGCAGGTGGGCCGGCACAGCAGAGAGGGCGATGCCAGGGAAGTAGGGTTGCCAGTCTCCAGGTGGCAGACGCAGAATGAATGGGCCACATTCATTGTATTTTAAGTCCTATTTAAAAATTCTATTTTAAACTCTATCACAATTTCATGTTTTGGGGGTTTTCTATTGTCTGTTCTATTTGTTGTATACCACCTGGGTGTGGTCTAGAAGTCCCCGAATAGATAAATAATAAATATGTCTGCTTGTGAGATATTGGCATGCGTGGTTACTGCATCTGGCCTAGCCCAGGTGTGGCCATACTGTGGCTCTCCAGGTGTCCATGCTGGCAGGGGCTCATGGTAATTGAACCCTGGCCGTGGGGTGGAGACGGTGCTGGTCGCCTTGACAGATGATCTTTGTTACCAGCTGGATAGAGGTGGTTCAGCTGCATTTGTTGTGGTCAACCATTAGATATTGGCCCACTGCCTTGCCAGGGTTGGGATACAGGGGACAGCCCTTCAGTGGCTGATCTCCTTTCTCCAGAACTGGACACAGGGGGCTGCAGTGGGGAAAGAGATGTTGTGCCCCTTCCAGCTCCCCTGTGGAGGTCTGCAGAGGGCGGTCCTCTCCCCCACATTATTTAACATCTACATGCTCCGTCTGGTCCAGTAGTCCGGAGCTTTGGGCTGGGTTATCACCAATATGCTGGTGACATCCAGCTCTATCTCCTGATGGGCAGCTGCCAGACTCCCTCCCAGATACATTTGCCAGATATTTGGAAGCTGTTGCTGGATGGCTGGAGCTGAGCCACCTGAAACTCAGCCTCTCCAAGATGGAGGTCTGGTGGCTGGGCTGAAAGGGGTCAGACCAGGAAGCAGGCTTCCTACCTTGGCCGGAGTGCAGCTTAACATTTCCTCCATTGCCAGGAACTTGGGCATGATTCTGAATGCCTCCCTATCAAAGGAGGCTCAGGTCACTGATGTGGCCCGCTGGGTGCTTTTCAATCTGTACTACTAGTGGTCCTCAAACCACTTGGTCATGGTGATCCATGCAATGGCCACCTCCAGCCTGGACTTCTATAACTCACTCTGCCGGGGCAGGAACTTGGCCTTGACCCAGAAATTGCAGCTGGCACCGAACACAGCTGCTAGGGTCCTCACAGGAACATCTTGGAGGGCCCATACCTAGCCAGTTACAGTCCGGATCAAGGTTTTAGTATTAATCTTTAAGGCCATCCACGTTTACGGCCTACCTACATTTGCAGGAGCACATCCGTTGGCAATCCCTGACCTGAAGAAGGTTTGCCTGGCCTCGAGTGGGACCAGGGCCTTCTCAGTCCTGGCCCCGACCTGGTGCAATGAGCTCCCGGGAAAGTTCCTGGGTCTTGACGGAGCATCCCAACTTCTGCAGGCCTTGCAAGACTGAGCTCTTTGGTTGAGGCCAAGGTAATTAAGGTCATCAGGCCCTTCCCCAAGTTAGCCAGCACATCGGATTACCTTATCTGACCACAGTGTGGGAAGTCCGCTGAGCAGGTTGGGGGAGATGGTGCAGGTCACCTTGAAGGATGATCTCTGTTGAGAAGGTAAAGGTAAAGGTATCCCCTGTGCAAGCACCGAGTCATGTCTGACCCTTGGGGTGACGCCCTCTAGCGTTTTCATGGCAGACTCAATACGGGGTGGTTTGCCAGTGCCTTCCACAGTCATGACCGTTTACCCCCCAGCAAGCTGGGTACTCATTTTACCGACCTCGGAAGGATGGAAGGCTGAGTCGACCCTGAGCCGGCTGCTGGGATCGAACTCCCAACCTCATGAGCAAAGCTTTCAGGCGGCTGCCTTACCACTCTGCGCCACAAGAGGCTCCTCTAAGGTATTATATACTATTGAGAAGGTATTATATTTTATTTATTTACTCATTATATTTACTGTATCATTGTTTACACTGTTATGGTTACAACTACCTGTTATTAATATTATATTACATGGTTATTCATGTGTTATTGATAGTTTTATGTATCGTCCATCATGTTCCCTGAGCCTCTGGGGAGGGCGGTCTATAAATTAAATAAATAAAACAAATACATCTTTATATACCGCCCTCCCCTGAGGGCTCAGGACGGTTTACAGAAAACAGGAAAAGACACAGCGTACGGCAACAGGAAACAGGAATAACAGTATAACAATAATAACAAGACCATAACATATCCATAATAACATAATCCATGTAATTGATAGTTTTATGTATCCGTTCATGAGTTCCACGTAAACCACCCTGAGCCCCCAGAGCCCCGATATAAATCAAATAAATAAACAACATTATAAAGTAGAAATCGCGAGACCCTCAGCTCAACTCTTACTGGGACCCAGTGACTAAAACCGATGAGCGATAGTCGTAGGGGGGGGGGGGAGCTTAAATGGAGTTAAATGGAGATTTGTGATATTTAAGGGGATTTTAGGGTGGGTTTTATGATGTTCCCCATCATGAGCCATTGTATGGGAGCAAGTCAAATAACAATTAAATGAATAAACCATAAATCAGGGGTAGTCAAACTGCGGCCCTCCAGATGTCCATGGACTACAATTCCCATGAGCCCCTGCCAGCGTTCGCTGGCAGGGGCTCATGGGAATTGTAGTCCATGGACATCTGGAGGGCCGCAGTTTGACTACCCCTGCCATAAATAATTGTATGGCATGGAAATGTGGAGCGCTGCTGGCAGGGGCAACTGCCCTCGGTGGGCATCTGGAGAGCCACAGTTTGACTTTTTCCAGCCCACCTCGCAGGGATGTTGTGTGGGCCAGACAAGTCTCGGACTCCCCCCTCAGGGCTGCAGAGAGGTGGGGGCAGAAACATGTAACATTCGTGCAGAATTTTGTGGGCAGGGGGCATTTTTGCTGTGTCAAGAGCTGGGGGCGCACAACGCCCCTGTGAGGGAGGCGCCTCAATTTCCCGTCGGCCCCCGCGCCTTTTGGCGCCAATCCGGGAAGGGCGGGGCGACCCCTGGCGGCGAGGGCAGGACCGGCACGGGGGGAGCCTCGCGAGCTGCCCGGGCTGCACCAACGCGAGTAGCGCGTGTGGGGGGGCGTGGTTTCCCTTCCCGCCTCCCCCTCCCCGATTAGTTCAGTCCGGCTCCCTTGACTCACCTCTGCCCGCCTGAGGAGGAAAAATAAAACAGCCCCGGGGGGGGGGGGAGTGGAGAAGAGAAATTGCCCTCACGCTGCGTGCGGCGTCAGCACGCCGGGCGCGCGCGCGGCGACGTCACGGCGCCGCCAGCTGACTCCTGCGCGGCTGGCGGCCGCCCCCCCCGGAAGTGATGCGGGAGAGGCTGAGCCCGAGCGCTGGCTGTGCGGCGGGTGAGTGAATTGGACCGTCGCGCTTCCCGTCCGAACGGCCGTCGCGGGGCTGGGCAGCGGGGCCGCGCGCGCCCCCCCTCCCTCAACCGCCCGCCTCTGCGCGACCCCGACCCTGTGGGGAGAAGGAGGGCGGGGGAGGCATGAGCCCCCCGGAGAAGACGGGGCAGGAGGCCGCCCGCCTCCCCTCCACGCCCCGCGGGGCACCCAGGGCCCCCGGCCCCCTCCAGGTGAGTCCAGGGGCTCCAGGGACCCTCCTCCCAAAGGGGGCAGAGGCCAGGGACGGGGGGGGGACCAGGGGCCAAGCAGAGGGGGGCATTTGGGGGGGGCACTAGGTGGCCTGTGTGGCCCCCTCCCACTCTAGGAGTGTGTGGAGGGGGCTCCCCCTCACTGGGGGTCTTCAGGCAGTGGCTGGACAGATGCTTCTCCTGGGTGCCTTGGGGGTCAGACTAGATGGCCTCTGTGGCCCCCTCCCACTCTAGGAGCCTTTGGAGTGAGCGCCCCCTCACTGGTGGGCTTGAAGCAGTGGCTGGACAGATGCTTTTCCTGGATGTTTAGGCTAATTCTGCATTGAGGAGGGGGTGGGACTAGATGGCCTGCATGGCCCCTTCCCACTCTAGGATTCTATGGAGTGAGATCTCCCTCACTGGTGGTCTTCACACAGCCGTTTTGGGGGTTCATCACGCAAGGGGGGGACACTAGGTGGCCTGCATGGCCCCATTCTAGGATTCTATGGAGTGAGCTCCCCCTCACTGGTGGTCTTCAGGCAGTGGCTGGACAGATACTTCTCATGGATGGTTTAGGCTGATCCTGCACTGAGCAGGAAGTGGGACTCGATGGCCTGTCTGGCCCCTTCCACCTCTGGGATTGTCTATAAACTGTTAAATGGCTATGAAATGAATGAAGTTTGTATGTATTTTAGCACGAGTCCTGATAGGGAGAGAGGCAGTGAAGAAATCCCTGTTAATGAGGGGGCTTGATAGATTCAGGTGGGTCTGAAGTTGCAGAACAAGATGGCGTCCAATGGCAAAGACCAACAAAAGTTTTCTTCAAGGTGTGGACTTCCGTAGTCTTTCATACCTTTCTGTCGCACTCGTGGTGGGTGGGTAATGATGGTGTAAAGTTGCTTCTCCCCACTGCTTGGGGTGGGTGTGCCTCGACACCCTTCAGGGAGTCTGTTGTTTGCACAGGGTGTTTTAAAAGGTTGAGTGTATGTAATAGTTTCAGAGGGTATCTCATGTCTTGCAAAGGAGGCTCTGCCCCATATGGCTGCCATGGGGTGACCATGGTGCGGTTAAAAGGAATCACCTCTCTATGGTTTAACACAGGGGTAGTCAAACTGCGGCCCTCCAGATGTCCATGGACTACAATTCTCAGGAGCCCCTGCCAGCATTCGCTGGCAGGGGCTCCTGGGAATTGTAGTCCATGGACATCTGGAGGGCCGCAGTTTGACTACCCCTGGTTTAACATGTGAAGTGGGCTTTTAATTTGGAACCCCTGGCAGCTACCTCGTGGCCCTCACAAGTCAATTTGAAGAAGTGTGGAGAAACCTCCTCAGATGGTTGAGCCTAGGATTTTTTTCTTCTCCCTTCCAATCAAAAGGTGAGCTTGCTGGGGTGTTTGGTTATAGTACATCTCGGTGTTAGTGGGAGGCTCTTTAAAGCAGATGGGCAGGAAGGCATAATGGGGAGGGTTTCTATCGCTTGATACCTTTCAGTTGTAATGTGGGCCTCAATTGGGCCTCATTCAATGGTTACTCATTCAGTGCATCAGCCAGCCTGTGTTCTTCACCTGTGGTGCGAAAGATAGAGGGGTTTCCCCCTCCCCATTCTCAGAAGGCAAAATATCTGGTCTTTTTTTTGGGGGGGGGGAGATTCCTAGAGTGAGATGATATGAAAGGCATAATGTCTGGGATTCCAATTTTTGAGTTCAGTAGCACCTTTAAGACTAACAAAGATGTATTCAAGGTACAAGCTTTTGTGTGCACACACTCTTCTTCAGATACAATGTGCTACCGGGCTCAAAATTTGTTCTGCTTCAGGCCAACACGGCTACCCACATGAACTGGAATACCAACACTTGATAGCTGTAGGGATAAACTGCCCCTTGGTACCCACCAACCAACCTATTGAGTTCTTGTTAAGTTTTTAGTACTTTGGTTATGTTAATGGCTGACTTTTCTGCCAGGGGTGCTTCATGCTTGTAATCGGCTTGTTGCAATCAAGGTTCATAACAAGCACATGTCATTTTAGTTCTTTGTGGGTGAGTGTACTTAAGGAGGTGGCTAGAATGTGGTTTTAAAAGGGGGGTTTCTTTTGAAACCTCCCCCCCAGCTGCTCACTATGTGGGGGTCTGTCTAGTTTAGACCCTTCACTCACCTTTTTGCATTCCCGAGGGGAGTTAAAAGATTCCCTTTCCTTATCTCAGCTCAGTGATTCACATTTGCCTGTGGGGGCTTTTCTTCTGGATTAACTATCATGGGAGTCCCAGGCGAGGAAGAGAATTTGTACAAGAGGGCTGGTGAGTTTTTAGCCTTGGATTAAGGGGGAAAAATCACCTTTGTTCCTTTATAGCACTTGATCTCCCCCACCTCTCTTTTTGAGCAGGGGGAGGGCAGATTCAGGACCCAGGTGTTTCATGCAGGAGGTACCTGGGCAGACTGGCGAAGAGAAACTCACATCGGTTTCTTGGCCAATGAAAGTGCTTCTCACTGCCGGAAAGGTGGGATTCAACGAACTTCAACCCCTCCCCCTTTAAAAGGATAGGAATATTTTCCATGTCAGAAATAGGGCCGAGAACAATAATGCCTCATGCTGGTGGGGTGTGCTTTTTTCCACTCATAATTCAGATCCCCTTCCTATCTGAAGGGCGTGGAGTCAGGCTTTGTTTAAAAAAATAAATTCTAACTCCCTGCCCCTCAGGGCTTTGTGTGTGTCTGTGCATAACAAGTTCAGAGTTTTTCTTGGAGTGGCAGTTTTTTTCTCCCTCTAATGTGACATTGCCTTTCACGACCCAAACATTGATTTTGTAGAGCTTTCCCCCTCCTCTAGCAAAATCCTGGTAGGGACCGTCAAATATGCCCCACAATTATTTAAACCCAAAGCTCAGATTGCTGTTATTTATTTTTTTTAAGGGAGCATAAGACGAGGTTCAGTAGCCGTGTGATAAAAGCAGAGTTTTGGTTTCCAGATCTCTAGGAAGTTTTGCCCTTGCAACATTTTGGACTAATTCAGACTCTCCGTTTTTGAGCAACCGTGGTCTGGTGGTCAGCATTTAAACAGGAAGCCTGGAAACACCCAGCCTCGAATGCTGGCCTGGCTACAAAGCTCCCTGTGTGTCTGTGGGCCAATCGCACCCCCTCCACCTGTGCTACCTCACAAGGTTGTTGTGAAAATGAACCAGAAGCAGGCAGTCCACCACCTGGGGCTTGTTGGAAGAAGGCCGGGGATGCAGAGGTGACTAATGAGTTAATTTAATGAATAATGTTTCTTGAGAAATGGCTAATCAGAAAAGGGTAACGTTTTCTTCAAACGTTAACTGGAAGTTGGTTCTTTTTGCAGTGACCATTGAAAAGCACAAGCTGGGCAAACCAGTTACCAGTTACTATGATAGCCCTCTTTAAGTATTTGAAAGGTTGTCACTTGGAGGAGGGCAGGAGGCTGTTTCTGTTGGCTGCAGAGGAGAGGACATGCAGTAATGGGTTTAAACTTAAACGATATAGGCTAGAGATCAGGAAAAAATTTTTCACAGTCAGAGTAGTTCAGCAGTGGAATAGGCTGCCTAAGGAAGTGGTGAGCTCCCCCTCACTGGCAGTCTTCAAGCAAAGGTTGGAGACACACTTTTCTTGGATGCTTTAGGATGCTGTGGGCTGATCCTGCGTTGAGCAGGGGGTTGGACTAGATGGCCTCTATGGCCCCTTCCAACTCTATGATTCTATGATTCTATCTCTTGGAGCAGGGCTTTGGACTCTGGTGGAGCACCTCTCTCCTTGGCTTCTTAGAATCCAGAACCAAAGATTTCCTCTAGTTTCCAGGAAAATTTGTGCCGGGCCTTCAGGAAGGTGGAGAGGGGCCCAAGCAACTTTGGAAATGCCTCTCCAGGCTGAGGTTTGGAGCAAGCTGCATCTATTAGCTGCATGTAATTACCATAATTTGTAGGTCATTTTCACGGATGTGAGGGATGCCAAGCCAAGCCGCCACAGACACGCTGCGCTCCTGTGATATTTGTGGTTTTGAATTGTTAACCCCAGCCATGCAAGAATGGTTTGAGTTGGACCCAAAAGAAAGCTGCTTTTTCGCTGGTTGGGGTTAGAGCACAATTTACCAGGTGTTTGTTCATTGCTGGGTGTGGCTGAAGAGGATTTTCTCCTTGTTCGGCCTTACTAAATCATCACCCGGCTGATCTTTTGGGCCTCTCGTGGAAGGAGCTAGTGGGGACACGGCTTACTCTCTGGTGCTCAGAGTGAGGGACCTGTATCTTGTAACAGAAGGATCCTTGCTATAAGAAATCCTTGGCCATAGAGGACAAACCTAGATATTCTACCCAAGGGATATTCTACCCAAGCCTATTCATTTTCTATGTGCAGGGAATTGTCTCTAGCAGAGCATTCTGTCAGAGCAAACCCTTGCCTCCAGTTTGAACTGTTACGATCCTGACATAGGTTTAGTACTATGATAAGAACTTGGCTTTCTCCTGTTCCCGAGAGGGTGGAAGCATCATCTGGGCATGGAATTGGGTTCACTGTAGGAGTTGTGAATTTCCAGATTACCCTGGAAATTCCCTTCTAACTTTACGCGTCTAGGATTCTTCTCTATTGCCATCAGACTAGCCTACTGTGGTCGGAGGGAATCTGCCACATTCTGATTTTGCTTTTTAATGCAACAGCCCTTCATGTTTTTTTCCCCCCTGTGTAGTAATGAAGGATAGAAGAAATCCTGACCTTCAGTTTTCAGCCATTGTGCCGTGTGTGGAAACGCACCTTGGAGGGGCCACATTGCGCACCGTGGCTCTAACATTCCCTGAGTTGCTTAACTTTGACCAAACAATGCTCTTTGTTTGAGTTTTGGGTAGGCATTTTTCTCTGTCTGGGGATGCGGTAATCCCTGCGAATACACCCAGAGTGCTTGAAAGCTGATACGTGCTAGGATCCAGCAAAGGAGGGAGAAGTGGACTTGGCAGAAATGGGGACAGTGACACCATCTCATTCTGAAAGTGATTTGTAAAGTGTGGGGGTGTATTCTCTCCAAAAGACCCTTGCTTCCCTCATTTTCTTTTGCCTAGCTTAACTGAGACTATTTTCTGTTTAAAAAATTATTACGAAGTCTCATGGTGCTTCTACATTGTCAAGATCTTGCTGTACGCTGCAGAATTGGGTTGGTGCCGTTGTGGCCCGTGAACCCCTGCTGCGGTTGAGAATCGCTGAGAACAAGGGCAGTTTGGAATCCTTGCTTATCTTCTACTCTTGCACTGAATTATTTGGGTCTCTGGAGAGATCAGAGCTTCTCAGCCCCAGGGGCCAAAATCCGAATCGGGAAACATTTTCTTAGAAGCCTTGAAATTTCTGGTTTTGTTACTGCAAAAACTGGAAGAAGTCCTTTGGTGTAAGCTTTTGTGATAGATAGATAGATAGATAGATAGATAGATAGATAGATAGATAGATAGATAGATAGATAGATAGATAGATAGATAGATAGATAGATAGATAGATAGATAGATAGATAGATAGATAGATAGATAGATAGATAGATAGACGCACATACATACATACATACATACATACATACATACATACATACATACATACATACATACATACATACATACATACATACATACATACATACATACATACGTTGTTGTTGTTGTTGTTTGGTGCAAAGTCGTGTCCGACCCATCGCGACCCCCTGGACAATGATCCTCCAGGCCTTCCTGTCCTCTCCCATTCCCCGGAGTCCATTTCAGTTTGCACCGACTGCTTCAGTGGCTCCATCCAGCCACCTCATTCTCTGTCGTCCCCTTCTTCTTTTGCCCTCGATCGCTCCCAGCATCAGGCTCTTCTCCAGGGAGTCCTTCCTTCTCATGAGGGGGCCAAAGTATTTGAGTTTCACCTTCAGGATCTGGCCTTCTAAGGAGCAGTCAGGGCTGATCTCCTCTAGGACTGACCGGTTTGTTTGCCCTGCAGTCCAAGGGACTCGCAAGAGTCTTCTCCAGCACCAGAGTTCAAAAGCCTCAATTCTTTGACGCTCGGCCTTCTTTATGGTCCAACCTTCGCAGCCATACATTGCAACTGGGAAGACCATAACCTTGACTAAACGTACTTTTGTTGGCAGGGTGATGTCAACATACATACATACATACATACATACATACATACATACATACATACATACATACATACATACATACATACATACATACATACATACATACATACATACATACATACATACATACATACATTTCGGTCAACGACCAGTACAAAATACAAAGCAGTAGAACACTATGTAAAAAAGATTATAAGTTCCAAAAATCTTCATGTATTCAATAAATCCGTATGAAATAGCAGAGGTCCAGCCCAGAACATTCCTGTCCTATGCTCAGATGTTCCTCTTTCGGAGTCTGCAGCGTTTCAACCCCTGCTGCGACCGCGCCATCTATGCTTTTGATTCAGACCCGGATGAATGCTGATAAATCCTAATTCAGCATTTTCCTACTGAAGGTTTCCTTTGAAGTCCTTTGGTGGTCAGCAGCTAGACGTATAGATCCGGCGTAGTCAACCTGTGGTCCTCCAGATGCCCATGGACTACAATCCCCATGAGCCCCTGCTGGCAGGGGCTCATGGGAATTGTAGTCCATGGGCATCTGGAGGACCACAGGTTGACTACCCCTGGCATAGATGATCTGCATGCCAGGCCTGGTGCTTTGCAAGCATCTGAGGAAGTGTGTTTTAATCCATAAAAGCGCGTGCATCTGCTGGTGTGTAAAATATTACAGAAGTGTGTTGCCACTAAAAGTTTGAACGGCTGTGCGGATCCCTGGCTGATCAAGAGGCAGACTGTCGCCTGTTGGCAAATTAATGACTTCTCTTGCCTTGGCTGCCAATGGAGCTGGGAAGGTCTCCAGAATGTTTTCTTTAAAAAAAGGAATCTTCACGCCAGTTTATGTTCTGGGAGTCCCCGGATTAAATATCGCTGCTAATTATTGCCCGGTATCGACCGCAGTGATGGCTCCGGACTGGGAAGCCTGTCCGTTGTTTGACTCTGGGGTCCATTAAAAGGTTTGCCCAAGGCCCTTGAAGTTGGGAGTTTTTTCTTGCAGGCTGCAAGAGCAGGCAGTGTGATGCAGCGGTAAAAAAGGCAAATGCCATTTTGGGCTGTATCAACAGGGGCATCACGTCAAAATCACAAGATGTCATAGTCCCATTGTACGCGGCACTGGTCAGACCACCCCTGGAGTGCTGTGTGCAGTTCTGGAGGCCTCACTTCAAGAAGGACGCAGATAAAATTGAAAGGGTACAGAGGAGAGCGACGAGGATGATCTGGGGCCAAGGGACCAAGCCCTATGAAGATAGGTTGAGGGACTTGGGAGTGTTCAGCCTGGAGAAAAGGAGGTTGAGAGGGGACATCTTTAAGTATTTGAAAGGTTGTCACTTGGAGGAGGGCAGGAGGCTGTTTCTGCTGGCTGCAGAGGAGAGGACACGCAGTAAGGGGTTTAAACTTCAAGTACAACGATATAGGCTAGATATCAGGAAAAGGTTTTTCACAGTCAGAGTAGTTCAGCAGTGGAATAGGCTGCCTAAGGAGGTGGTGAGCTCCCTCTCACTGGCCGTCTTCAAGCAAAGGTTGGAGACACCCTTTTCTTGGATGCTTTAGGATGCTTTGGGCTGATCCTGCGTTGAGCAGGGGGTTGGACTAGATGGCCTCTATGGCTCCTTCCAACTCTAGGATTCTATGAAGGTCGTGGAGATCATGTAGGGTTCTCAAAGTGGAATTCTGAGAAATTTCCTCCGTGCCTATCCCTCTCATGATAATAGACTTTGTTTTCGCCCCGTAAGCATGTCATGCGGTGGGACGATTTGTCCCGCAATAAGTATTGACCGTGGGACACTTTGCATGTTGGATACGTGGCTTGCGATCAGGAAAACATTTTAGCATACAGAGCAGCTGAAGCGGACCCAAACACCGTTTCTGTAAGGTAGGCCGGTTGTAATTAACCCTGTTTTGCGGGTAGCGGAAGAGGGCCGAGGGCTGGCTTCAAGCCCCAGCGTGACTCGGTGGCCAAAATAGGACGCAGGATCTTTTGCTCAATCCAAATGGGTGAAGGCTCTCCCCTGACTTTGAAATGTTTTTAAGAAATGCATGTTGGTTTGTGGAAAGTTGAGGCTTGTCACTTGAAGAGCCAGTTTGGTGGAATGGTTAGGAGTGCGGACTTCTAATCTGGCGAGCCTTGTTTGATTCTCTGCTCCTCCACATGCAGCCTGTTGGGTGACCTTGGACTAGTCACAGCCCTGATAAAGCTGTTCTGACCGAGCAGTGGTATCAGGGCTCTCTCAGCCTCACCCACCTCACAGGGTGTCTGTTGTGTGGAGAGGAAAGGGAAGGCAAACAGAAGCTGCTTTGAGCCTCCTTCGGGTAGAGAAAAGCGGCATATAAGTACCAACCCTTCTTCTTCAGTAATATCAGGGCGCTCTCAGCCTCACCCACCTCACAGGGTGTCTGTTGAGCGGAGAGGAAAGGGAAGGCGATTGTCTGCCGCTTTGAGACTCCTTCATGTAGAGAAAAGGGGCATATAAGAACCAACTCTTCTTCCTCTTCTTCTTCTTCCTCTTCTTCTTCCTCTTCTTCTTCCTCTTCTTCTTCCTCTTCTTCTTCTTCTTCTTCTTCTTCTTCTTCTTCTTCTTCTTCTTCTTCTTCTTCTTCTTCTTCTCCTTCTTCTTCTTCTTCTTCTCCTTCTCCTTCTCCTTCTCCTTCTCCTCCTCCTCCTCCTCCTCCTCCTCCTCCTCCTCCTCCTCCTCCTCCTCCTCCTCCTCCTCCTCCTCTCTTGGTTCCCTGAAGCCCAGGCCAGACCAGTCGGGTCAGGTCTCAGAAGCTATGCAGGGTTGGTCTTGGTGAATAATACTTGGGTGGGAGACCTCAAGGGAATCGTCCAGTTGGTCTTTAATGCGCTTGCTTGAAAAGGAGTTTTGCTCTCGTGGCCTTCCTTGCGTGCCCAGGGAGATGCTGATCTCCGTTTTAGGGTCAGGGGGCAAATTTCCTCCAGGCTAGCCTGGGCAAGGATTCTGTTTGTTTGGTTTTTTTTGGGGGGGGGAATCATCTGGACATGGAATTGGGTTCACTGTGGGTGGGCAGGTAGTTGTGAATTCCCTGCATTCTGCCAGGGATTGGACTAGATGACCCCGGAGGTCCCTTGCAATTCTGTGGTTCTGTTTGTGCTGTGCTGAATTTTGGGGGAATTCCCCTTTGGTATCCCAAATAGGCATGCAGACCACTGAGAGAGCCGGAGGGGTGGAGCAGTTTGACTAAGATTTGGGAACTCCAGCTTCCAATCCCCCCTTTGCCAGGTAAAGCTCTTCCCTCTTTCTCTCTCTCTGTCTTGACTTCTTCCTCATCTTGTTCTCTGCTCTGCTCCTTACAGGAAAAAGGGAGGACGCTGAGCAAGCCGAGAGCAACGGTTTCATCAGCCTTGCCTCTTTCGTGTAAGCAGCGTGGGGAGCGACCGGGCTTTGGCGGCCACCCTTTTGCCACGGGGGTTTGAAGAGTTTGCTTTTCGCCCCCAAGGCCGGGACGGCTGGTTCCTTTTTCCTGGCTTGGGTCTCCAGCCCAGCACTGAATGTTTGCTCTCCAGGGGCTGGATGTGTGTGCTCTCCTTGTGGCCACAGTAAACAGGCATCGCTGCAAACATGCTTCTTCGGTGACTCAGCAGAGCAGACTCCTGATTTGCAGCCCTTTTAAAGATATCGGGAGACGGTGGATAGCGCTGTCAAATCACAGCTGACTCACAGTGAGGTTGCAGGGCAGGGGTGGCCAAGCTGTGGTTCTCCAGATGCCCATGGCCTACAATTCCCATGAGCCCCTGCCAGCATCCTGCTGGCAGGGGCTCATGGGAATTGTAGCCCATGGAGGTCTAGAGAGACATAGTCTGGCTAGCCCTGGTTTATTGCCTGACTTCCTCGTGCTTTTTCTTTAAGTGACACAACACAGTCCTGAGATGGATGGCTGCAAGACACCTTGAAAATTGCAGTGATTGTTGCAGGCATCGGTGTCTAATAATTAATGAGCTGGTCCTCTAAAAACTGGGTTCCTGGCAGACACGGGAACTGTCTCTGGGTGGACGAGCTGAAAAATACAACCTTGTGAATTATAACCGGACTAAAATGCAGGTGACAGTGGATGAGCGATTGGGATGTGAGTGTCCTGCATAGTGCAGGGGGTTGGACTAGATGACCCAGGAGGTCCCTTCCAGCTCTATGATTCTAAATTCCATCTAAACCTCCGGAAGGAGTTCATGTCAGTCAGAGCGGTTTCTCAGTGGAACAGGCTTCCTCGGGCAGTGGTGGGTTCTCCATCTTTGGAAATTTTTAAACAGAGGCTGGAGAGCCATCTGACGGAGAGGCTGATTCTGTGAAGACTCAAGGAGGTGGCAGGGGACAGTGGTGAGCGAATGGGATGTGAGTGTCCTGCATAGTGCAGGGGGTTGGACTAGATGACCCAGGAGGTCCCTTCCAATTCTATGATTCTAGGATTCTAAAAAAAGCTTAGCACCGGCCTAAGAAGGACTGAGCATACTTTAGGAGGGGAGGGATGTGTCAGTCATGGCCACAGAAAAACCACAATGAAGGAGTCCGGAGAAGCTTGTACATTCAAGCTCCTGAAAGATTCTGGAAAGGAAAAATGTTGGGGTGTGGGATTTCCATCTGTACCCCCTACCATGAATTCCTTGTTGACATCGCCCAATAGCAAACTGTCTGGCTTTGCACCTGAGGAAGTGGATCCTAGTCCCCAAAGCTGTGGGTTGGAATAACATTTTGTTTCCATTAGACTCATGTTTGTGCTGTCTGGTTGGAAGCCCATTGGTGGTCAAATCAGCTGCCTGTTCCCTTTCCCCTAGAGCAGGGGTAGTCAACCTGTGGTCCACCACATGCTCATGGACCCATGAGCCCCTCACAGTGTTTGCTGGCAGGGGCTCATGGGAATTGTAGTCCATGAACATCTGGAGGGCCACAGGTTGACTACCCCTGCCCTGGAGAACTCCTGGCTGCCTCCAAAACTGGCACAAGTACTTGGCTGCCACTTTACTACCTTTGTGCTACAGCAGGGGCGGCCAAGCTGTGGCTCTCCAGATGTCCACAGACTACAGTTCCCATGGCTGGCAGGGGCTCATGGGGATTGCAGTCCACGGACCTGGAGAGTCACTGCTTGGCCATCCTTGTGCTACAGTCTCCCCAATGACTAGAGCAACATCTGACCGGTTAGGTGACCTACTAACTAAAAACAAAACAAAAGCCCTTTTTTGACTTGGGTCAGGCCCTCCCGCTCTCTCGGCCAGAGGGTGGTGTGCAGACGGGTCCTCCTTCTCCTTTAACCTCCCCCTTCCCCCAGCGCTGGCCTTTAAATTCCCCCATGGATTTTCTGCTCAGATGACAAGTGCTAATTGCACCCTGGATGGTGGCCTATTCTTTGGTGATGACACAGGAGCTGAAAACAATGGTAATTGCATAGCGACTCATATCAGCATCTGTTGTCCGCTGGGGGAGAGCCAGGCACAGTTTGCTCTTTTGTAAAGGCCGCCCCAGAATGCATGGGGAGCGCTCCTGGGGGGGGGGACGAATGTGTGCTGAAGCAACGGATCCTTCTCCCCATGTGAGCTTGGACAGGGGCCGTCCTGACAGCCAGCAGCCCCGTTTTGAAGCTATGTGGTCCTTCTCTTTGTATAGCTCTGAGGTCCACATCTCCTTGGGTTTCCTGGCACTGCAGCTGAGCGTGACTGTAAAAATACTGAGCTCAATACGTTTCCTTTCTTTCCCACGTGTGCAGACAGTGGAAGGCCAAAGGAGACATGTCCTGGGAGTTGCATCTCCAGATCTCCCAGTGGTTTGTTAAGATTCAGTTTTCAGGTGCGCAGGGCTGCACTATTAGAACTGGGTTTTAAAAATTGCTTGGAGCACCAGACAGGGCTTCATCCTAAGAGAATTTGTGGCCCTCAGAACTTTAGACACACCTCCTGCCCAACAGTTTTTAGGATGCCGTATCTCCTTCTCTACCCGAAGGAGTCTCAAAGTGGCTTACAGTCGCCTTCCCTTTCCTCTCCCCACAGCAGACACCCTGTGAGGTGGGTGAGGCTGAGAGAGCCCTGAGATTACTGAAGAAGAAGAAGAAGAAGAGTTGGTTCTTATATGCCGCTTTTCTCTACCCGAAGGAGTCTCAAAGCGTCTTCCAATCGCCTTCCCTTTCCTCTCCCCACACCCTGTGAGGTGGGTGAGGCTGAGAGAGCCCTGATATTCCTGCTCGGTCAGAACAGCACCATCAGGACTGTGCCTAGCCCAAGGCCACCCAGCTGGCTGTATGTGGGGGAGGAGCGGGGAATCAAACCCAGCCTGCCAGACTAGAAGTCCGCGCTCCTAACCACTACACCCAGCTGGTTCTCAGCAGGGTTCTTTTAAGGCTTCGAGTGTGATATTTACTGCAAAGCCCTTGGTGTTTTTATTTATTTTATTATCCATTTTTAAGCACTACATAAGCTTGCTGGGGGGTAAAGGGTAATGACTGGGGAAGGCACTGGCAAATCACCCCGTATTGAGTCTGAAAACGCTGGAGGGCGTCACCCCAAAGGTCAGACAGGACTAGGTGCTTGCACAGGGGAGACCTTTACCTTTTTACCTGCTTCTTACAACCCAAAGGAGTCTCTTGTGGTCCTTCCTTGCCTACCCAGGGAATTGCTAATTCCTCTGTGGGATGGTAGGTAAACTTCCCCCTTGCCAGGCTGGATTCTGGAGATTTTTGGTGTGTATGGAATTGGGGTTACCATGGGTGGGCAGGTAGTTGTGCGTTCCTGCATGGTGCAGGGGGTTGGGCTAGATGGCCCTGGAGGTCCCTTCCAACTGTATGCTTCTGTGACTCAAAGCAACACCACGGGAAGGCCATGGCACTGGTTCCTTAGCCCTTCAGGACAACTCCTTGGCTCTGCTGTGTGAAACAGGCTGGACTGGATTGGCCAGGAGTGATCCAGCTTCTTCTCTGTTGTCGGAGTGACTAGATGCCTGAATGATGTTAGCACCAGGCAAGCCTGCCTTGGTGGAGTTCCCTGGCAGTGCAGAGCCTGGGAAATCAGACGGCTCTGCCTGCCGTGGAGATTGACGGGTGCCGTCTCATCTCTGCTTTTGACAGCCGTTCCAGACTCCCGATTTGCTAAGAGGCGTAGTTGTGTGCACTGTGGAACTTGTTCCACGCCTCCCAAGTCAGGAGAGCAAGTAGCTGGCCGCCATTTAAAGATGGGAGCCGAGGCCGTCGTTTGGGCCGAGGCATCATTCATTCATTTATTGTACTTGTACACCGCCCTCCCCAAAGGTTCAGGGCGGTTTCCGTGGAACAAGAAAGCGATACGGGTGACATCATACCTAGAACAACAAGGGGAATAACGACAAGATTGACATAATAACAACAACAACAACGTTGAGGGATGGTGGAACTCAACTCTGAGATCCAGTGTGTTGGATAGATTCGTAGCAGTCGTGGTTGGGGGCCAATTGGAAGCAATGGTTTAGATCAGGGGTAGTCAAACCGGCCCTCCAGATGTCCATGGACTACAATTCCCATGAGCCCCTGCCAGCGAATGCTGGCAGGGGCTCATGGGAATTGTAGTCCATGGACATCTGGAGGGCCGCAGTTTTGACTGTCCCTGGTTTAGATGGACCTCAACCAAACGCCTGGATGAGGAGTTCTGTTTTGCAGGCCCTGCGGAACTGTTCAAGCTCCGTCAGGGCCCTGATCTCCTCTGGGAGCCCGTCCCACCAGGTGGGGGCCAGGATGGAGAAAGCTCTGGCCCTGGTCGAGGTCAAGCGGGATTCCTTGGGGGCCAGGGACCACCAGGAGCTTGGAGGTGGTACAGCGCAAGGCTCTTTGAGAGGTGTAGGGGAAAGGCGATCCCTCAGGGTATATCTTTCGGCAAACGTGTCCTTCTATGCATGCCCTGCACAGCCCTGCAGTGCCTCAGCTCGGAGTGGACGACGGCTCGGCTGAGGCTGGCTTAAGCGGCTTTAAAGGGCGCTTAGACCAATTCACAGAGGACAGGCCCGTCTGTAAATATCCTCCACGTTGGCTGAAGGGGACCCTCCATGTTCAGAGGCAGTGTACCTCCGAAAGCCAGCTGTTGGAGCCCTTCCATCTGGGAGGGTGTCTACAGTGTAGGCCATCCAGTAGCATCTGGTTGGCTCCTGCAGTGGGGAGGCAGGCCCCCCCGGGCCAGACGGTCTGCCCTAGGAGTGCGTTGCTCAAGGCGTCGGACTTCTGTCCTCCGATTCCCCAGGCCCTGTTTGAAAGCGTCCCCCACCCAGCCCTGCTTTGGTTTCCATTTGTGCTTCCGTGAATGAGAATCTCACCAGCTCTAGTTATAGATCCGCCGTTCACTTGGGCCTGTTTCGGAGACTCGTCTAGCAGGTTACGAAAGCGACTCTTCCTCTCCTGTGGGGCTTTCCCTGCCACTTCCTGGCATGTCCTTAATGATGCTCGCTTTGGAGCGGTGTCGGGAAGCTCAGATCTTCGTGTCGTGGGAGCTGCGAAACGCCCAGCGGTTCCAGTGTCTTGAAGAGCACTTGTGCAGAATACAACTGTCTGTGTTTCGAGCAGTGCTCTTGTCTTTCCCTGCTTGTGCTCCCTTCTTCCCCCTGGCCCTTGCTTCCATAGGCTTTCTCCCTGTTTTCCAGCTTCCTCCTGTTTCTTGTTATTTAAGAATAGGATGTGCTGAATGGCTCACAGAGGAGAAGGCTTCAGGTTGTGCCCCGTCTTTGTCCCTACAGGTTGACAACTGAGCTGGTTTTCCTGCCCGACATTCGCTGCAGCGTCCAGAATGCTTCCGCTGTAGTTGGTGCTATGCTGCTATGCACCTGTGGAGGATCGTGGCCAAAGGGTGGCTTTCCTTTATCTGAACTGCAGACGCCGGGTGAGTGTGGAACAATTCTCGGTATAAGCTTTGGTTGCGTGTGCAAGTGACTTTGAAGGCGTCCCCATGATACCATGACAAAAAGTTATGAATGAGGTCAAAGAGGGAAAGACGTACCTCTGGGCCAAGAGGCGTATATCGTGTTAATATATAAAGAAGGCAGATTCAGTGCTGTCACAGTCGTATGCATAGACCTATTCCTTCTGAATGTAGATGACAGAATCTTTGCTACGGTGCTGGCAGAAAGATTATTAAAATGCACACCGGATCTAATCCGCACTGATCAAACAGGCTTGGAAGGGAAGAGGTGTGTGGAAGATACGGATGCAACTGAATTTGTGAGAGAGTTGCAGTTTTAGTTTTGGAGGCAGAGAAAGCATTTGACAATATGGCCCTTTTTTTATTGAAGGTCCTTCAGGATTTGAACTGTGACCCTGAATTGTGGGACTGGAAGCAAAGATTATAATATATGGAAAGTTAACAATCTCTATTAAAAAAGGAACATGTCAAGCATGTACTTGTGGACTACAAGCTAAATAGGAGCAGGCAGTGTGTTGCAGCAGTAAAGAAGGTGAATGTAGCCTTGGGCTGTATCAACAGAGGCATCATATCTAAATCGCAAAATGTTACAGTCCCGCTGGATTGGCCAGACCCCACCTGCAGTCCTGTGTGCAGTTCTGGAGGCTTCATTTCAAAAGAGACATGGATAAAATGGAGAAGGTTTAGAGGAAAGCTACAAGGATGAGCCAGGGCCTGGGGTCCAAGCCCTGTGAGGAAAGGCTGGTCTTGATAGGCTAGAAAACTGGGCTAAAAGGAATAAAAGGAATAAAATGAATTTCAGTAGTGATAAATGTAAAGTCCGTCATTTAGGTAGGATGTGCATCACTGTAGGATGGTCAAGACTTGTCTTGGCAGTAGTACATTTGAAAAAGATCTGGGGTTTGTAGTAGACGATACATTGAAGATCAGTCAGCAGTGTGACTTGGTAGCTAAGAAGGCAAATGGGATTTGGGGCTGTATTAAAAGAAGTATAGGGTCCAGATCAGGCAAGGTGATGTTACCGCTTTACTCCACTCTGGTATGAAGAAGAAGAAGAGTTGGTTCTTATATGCCGCTTTTCTCTCCCTCTTTATGGAGGTTCATCATTTTGTGGGCCAAAAGAAGAGTTGGATTTATACCCTGCCTTTCACTGGCTGAAGGAGTCTCAAAGTGGTTTTACAATCACCTTCCCTTTCCTCTCCCCACAACAGACACCCTGTGAGGGATGGGAGGCTGAGAGAGCCCTGATATCACTGCTCGGTCAGAACAGTTTTATCAGCGCCATGGCGAGCCCAAGGTCATCCAGCTGGCTGCATGTGGAGAAGGAGCGGGGAATCGACCCCGGCATGCCAAATTTAGAAGTTCACACTCCTAACCACTACACCAAACTGGCTCTCAAGACCTCACTTGGAGTCCTGTGTTCAGTTTTGAGCACCCCAGTTGAAGAGGGATGTTGACAATCTGGAGAGTGTCCAGAGGAGGGCAACAAAGATGGTGAGGGGTTTGGAGACCAAGACGTATGAAGAAAGGTTGGGGGAGCTTGGTCTGTTTAGCCTGGAGAGGAGACGACTGAGAGAGGATCTGATAATCATCCTCAAGTATTTTAAAGGCTGCCATGTAGAGGATGGAGCAGAGTTGTTCTCTCTTAAACCGTTTATGCACTGGAGGTTTCATGCTGGGCTGCAGGATGGAGGTTTAGTCTTGGCAGGCTGCCCCACCTCTTCCTGCACTCACATGGGGGAGCATTTGGCCTGGTGCACCTCATCTGCCCCCAATCTATGCTCCTGCATGGGAGCTGGGGCAGTGAAGTTCCCAGTGCATAAACGGTCTTACCCTGGCTGCCTTGGGTGTCGGTGCTCGCCGAAGCGCACTGGAGCGCATATTGAAGAATTTGGATCATTTTCAAGGTGCAAAATAAATACAAACAAGACAAAATTGATGACAGTTTTTAACATAGCAACAAAAAGAAGAGAATATAAAGAACATATCAGATGTGCAGTAACCAATGTCCCCCTTCAAGATTTGGGAATAAATGTGGCAGGGCAAAATTGCTAGAATATTTGTCAAACAAGCAGACCGATCTAGAATTAAAATTTTCGTAGCTAGGAAGAATCTCTGCAATAAAAATGAGTGTACTGACAAAACTATATTTTTTTTAATTTTAAAATGTTACCTATACATATAGAAGAAAGAATACTGGGAGAGTGGCAGAGACAGAAATAAATTTATTTGGGATCGTAGAAAATCAAAAGGAAGCTTTAAAATATTGCAGGATGAGAAAGAGAGAAGGATTTTGAGATTAGGGTTTACATGCCAGAACGTATTGAGGCTCACAAGCTCTCCAGTAGAAGCCTAAAATACACAAGAAAAAAAACTGATTTCTAAGCTTATTTTATTGACTAGATATTAAGCCCACTGTGGGCAAAATACAGTGGGCCCTAGCATGATGGTGGAGGGATGGGGCGAAGGAAGGAGGAAAAGGAGAGAGACAGAAACACAGAAAGAAAAGGAGGAAGATAGAGACAGAAGAAGAGGGAGAGAAACAGGTAGCAGAAAGAGGCAGATGGAAGATAGGGAGGAAGGGAGAAAGGGAAAAACAAAGGGAATGCTGGGAGGAAGGGAAGGAAAGGGCAAAGGGAATGCTGGGAGGAAGGAAAGGGCAAAGGGAATGCTGGGAAGAAGGGAGGAACAGAGGAAGGTAGGTGGCCTTGGGACCTTCTGCTGGGCCCAGGGGCAGGCTTGGCTGCTCCAGGGCCCGGCAGAAGGCTCGGGAAGGCGGCGGCAGGCTTTGAGGCCTACTGCCGGGCCGAAGAGCAGTCTCGGCTGCTCCAGGGCCTGGCAGAAGGCTCGGGACGGGGGCGGTGGGCTCCGCGGCCTACTGCCAGGCCTAGGAGCAGGCTCGGTGGCGGTGGGCTCCGCGGCCTACTGCCAGGCCTAGGAGCAGGCTCGGCTGCTCCAGGGCCTGGCAGAAGGCTCGGGACGGGGGCGGTGGGCTCCGCGGCCTACTGCCAGGCCTAGGAGCAGGCTCGGCTGCTCCAGGGCCTGGCAGAAGGCTCGGGACGGGGGCGGTGGGCTCCGCGGCCTACTGCCAGGCCTAGGAGCAGGCTCGGCTGCTCCAGGGCCTGGCAGAAGGCTCGGGACGGGGGCGGTGGGCTCCGCGGCCTACTGCCAGGCCTAGGAGCAGGCTCGGCTGCTCCAGGGCCTGGCAGAAGGCTCCGGACGGGGGCGGTGGGCTCCGCGGCCTACTGCAAGGCCTAGGAGCAGCCGAGACTGCTCCAGGGCCTGGCAGAAGGCTCAGGACTTCGGGAGTGGGCTTTGTGGCCTTCTGGCGGGCCCAAGGGCAGGCGAGCCTGCCCCAGGGCCCGGCAGAAGGCTCCCTGGGCGAGGGGAAGCCGGCCGGAGGACTTACCGCTGGGGAAGGCTTCTTCCTCTGAGCGGCAACTCCCTGGCCGGCCCAGGCGAGGCTGGGCCAACCAGCCAATGGGGAGCCGCGCTTTGTGCGGCTCCCCATTGGCTGCTTGGCCCTCGAGTGACACTCGGAGGGCCCAATCAGGAGCCGCTTCGCGGCTCCTGATTGGGCCCTCCGAGTTTTTATCCCGGACAGGGCCCGCCCTAACTCCTCCCCACTTGCCCTTACTCCTTTATTCCTCCCGCTCCTCTGGAGCGGGGGGAGGGTTAAAGATATTGGAGGCTATATCCCTCCCCCTCCTAGCACAATAGCATGGCAAACGCTCTGGGAAAATCAAGTCTTGGCAAGATATTAACAATGAAGGAATAAATATTCAATGGTTGCTATATAATCAGTCTGTTTCAAGACTAAAGAAGATCGTTGATATGGAGGGTGGAGCTGTAAGAGATGCAACTGAGTTCAGCTGATTACAAAACAAAGATCATTTACTGTCACTCCACCTAGAAACTGAAGAAGTGAAACAAATTATGATCAAATGGATGCAGAATTGTAGAGAGCGGATATCTATCTATGGATCAGTAAGAATGCTCACGAGGAAAAGAAGTCAAGTTTACATCCAGACAGACATTAAGAATTAGAAGAACCCCGTTTTCTACTACCCAGAGGAGTCTCAAAGCAGCTTAGAACCCTAGAATCATAGAATAATAGAGTTGGAAGGGACCTCCTGGGTCATCTAGTCCAACCCCCTGCACTGTGCAGGACACTCACAACCCTCTCGCTCATCCACTGTCCCCTGCCACCCCCTTGAGCCTTCACAGAATCAGCCTCTCCGTCAGATGGCTCTCCAGCCTCTGTTTAAAAATCTCCAAAGATGGAGAACCCACCACCTCCTGAGGAAACCTTTTCCCCTGAGGAACCGCTCTGACTGTCAGGAACTTCTTCCAGAGCTTTAGACGGAATTTCTTTTGAATTAATTTCATCCCATTGGTTCTGGTCTGTCCCTCTGGGGCAAGAGAGAACAACTCTGCTCCATCCTCTATCTATATGGCAGCCTTTTAAATACTTGAAGATGGTTCTCAGATCCCCTCTCAGTCGTCAGTGTAGTAGTAGTCCACTACACCAAACTGGGTCTCAAGAGAAAACTGGTACAAAATGTGCTTTTAGGTGATATTTAACCCCAAAGGACATTGAGAAAAAAAGGAATATGCTGGAAATGCCAAGGCACAGATGGAACTTTTCTGTATATGTGATGGACTTCTAATAAAGCCAAACAATATTGGAAGGAAATAGATGGAAAAATGCAGGACATATTAAAATTAAAATTCCATTTCGAAGTTAAGAATATGTTATGAGGTATACTTCCTAATAAACTACCAACATTCTGGAAGAGATGTTCAAATGCATGGCTATAATTATTTACGAAATCCTGCCTAGAGGAACGGAAAAAAAAACTTGCTGAATATGGAGTAATGGCAAAACTAACAAATGATCTGAGAAATAGATCAATCATGAAATTTGACAAGAGTTAGAATGTGTATTATACAAGCAGGAGAGAAATTAAGGGTCAAGAGTAGTTTAAAAAAATCTTTAAACTCAAATGTATTGAAGCGTAGAATAAGTCTTAACTGTAACATCTTGTAAATGTATAAAGGAGTGACTCCTGAGCAGAAATGCCCCATATCTTCTTATTATATAAGAAGATATAAAGCAGATCTTCTATCTGCACTCTAATATTATTGTTAAAAGACAGATACAGAAGAATTTATTGGCATTTAAGAATAAGAAAACAAAATGATGTAATTATGGTAAAAGTATTTCATTAAAAACCAAATTAATTCTAAAAACATTACCTAAAAATGCTGCAGTACATGAGGTTTGTGTCAGACAATTGCTCTTTCATCCAGTTTAGATCGAAAAGCGGACAAAATGTCAGAAATCAAGAGCGATATGAGGAGAATTGAGGGCAGACCAAAGTAATGAGGAAGGATTTCTGGACACAACCTCTCTGTTATCGGAATACGGTTAAACCTCCCTAAGAAAAATTAAAGCAGAGGTAGTCAAACTGCGGCCCTCCAGATGACCATGGAACTGCAATTCCCATGAGCCCCTGCCAGCATTCACTGGCAGGGGCTCCTGGGAATTGTAGTCCATGGACATCTGGAGGGCCGCCGGTTGACTACTCCTGCATTAAAGGGAAAAGAATTATTGTTAAAAGTTACACTGAGCAGGCAGAGAAGGCAAAAGCCATTGGAATCAATAATATAGATTAAAATAAATTAATTATGGAATTTGAAATAAAAATGTTTATAAATGTATCCCAACAGATACAATTATACACAATCTCCCAGTTTCTTTTGGATGCTTTTCCCCTTATGACCCTCAATCTGTTTCGGGTAGCTAAATATACAGTAATTAACACAATTCTGCAAGGGTGTTGAATATTCTTAGAAATAGATTTCGGCTTCCTTTTTGAAACAAAAACTGGGAACCACTCGATAAGTTTTCTCTCTTCTCTCCGCCCACACCCTTCTCGGCATGCTCTTTTAGAAAAATACAGCTGGGCCCAGTGTCTTCCGTTCAGATCCCCAGCAAGGAAAGAGCAGGCCCTGTTTTAAATTGTATTCCCCATGCTGAACCTGCTGCTCGATTATTCCGCAGCGCCTTAACAGATACGAGATGCTAAATGAATGCTGGTGGCATGAATCGAAGCGATGGGGTGACAGGCCTGGGACAGTGTGGTTCTGGGGATTGGTTTGCTCCTCCCATTTGTATCCCGCTCTTCTTCCACGGAGCTGAAGATGGCAGATCCGGATGGGATTCTTCCACTGTAAGGGTCGAGCACTGCAGGGCGGAAGAGAGTGACATGCGTGAGACCACGAAAGAAGTAGCGTGGTTGGAACAGGAGTGGAAAATGTTGCCTCCCGGGTCCAAGGGCAGAGTCTCTCTTCTCTGTGCTGGTTTTGAGCAGGGCCAGCTGGGGCAAATGTTGGTGCCAACGGCTGCCAGGCCCCCCAAAACTGGGATTGTGGGCCACAGGGCTGGAAGACAGCCTCCCTGATCCTGGTGTGTTTAGGTGGCCATGCTGTAGGCACGTCTATCATAAGCCCTCAGCCATTCCCCGGCATCTCCTCCTGGTGCTTGTCTGTGGAGTCTGGTAGCTCTACCCTCTAATCCCAGGGGCAGCAGGGAGACATGCTGTTTGCTCATTTGAGAACCCTTGAGGAGCCTTGACTTCTACTAAGGCAGGGGTAGTCAAACTGTGGCCCTCCAGATGTCCATGGACTACAGTTCCCAGGAGCCCCTGCCAGCGAATGCTGGCAGGGGCTCATGGGAATTGTAGTCCATGGACATCTGGAGGGCCACAGTTTGACTACCCCTGTACTAACGTCTGGAAACTGGTAGCTCTTGAAGCATGAACGGGAATCGAGCCTCTCCATGGTCTCCCCAGTTTTTTGTGGGTAAGGAGAGGCAAGGCTCGAAAGGAAGACAGCTTTGCCTTCCGTTGGTGGGCATGTTCTTGCTTTGATGCCGAACTGACAGCACCGTTCTGGTCCATTGAGTCAGCCTCCTGGTTCCTCACATGGACACCTTGGGGCAGACCTGTGCCCCGGTGTCTCCCTGCTTGCATCTGTCTTGATTCCAGGACTCAAAGTGAGCTGCCTTCTGTTCCATCTTGGGGAGACTCAAATGGGTTGGAAATCATAGAATCCTAGAGTTGGAAGGGGCCACACAGGCCATCTAGTCCAACCCCCTGCTCAACGCAGGATCAGCCCAGAGCATCCTAAAGCATCCAAGAAAAGTGTGTCTCCAACCTTTGCTTGAAGACTGCCGGTGAGGGGGAGCTCCCCACCTCCTTAATGTCCTTTGCAATAAGTTCACAGAGTTGGAAGGAGCCATACAGGCCACCTAGTCCAACTCAATGCAGGATCAGCCTCAAGCATCCAGGATAAGTATCTGTCCAGCCAGTGCTTGAAGACGGCCAGCGAGGGGGAGCTCACTACATACAATCACAGAATCCTAGAGTTGGAAGGCGCCCTACAGGCCATCTAGTCCAGCCCCCTGCTCCACGCAGGATCAGCCTCAAGCAGTGGTTCTCAACCTTGGGGTCACGACCCCATTTGGGGTCGCTTGGCCCCTTCTGCCGGGTTGCCCCGTTGCCGACCGCCACAGAGACGGGTGGTGGTGGAGGCAGCAGAGCGATGGCACTGGCCGCCTTGATTGTTGCGCGCCTGTGGGCGCACATACATGCCCCTGCAGCCGCCACTGAACTTGAGGTTGCGGCACCAAAAAGGTTGAGAACCGCTGGCCTAAAGCATCCGGGATAAGCCTCTGTCCAGCCTCTCCTTGAAGACTCCCCACGTCCATAAGCAGCCGATTTGAGATCCTTCTTTGGAGCCAAGACTTGCTCCAACAGGCTGTTTGTAAAGATCCCAGAAGGCATCAACTCCCCATCTGAGCCAGCAAGTATCATATGTCAGAACTGGATGCAGTCTGGCCAAGTGTTGGTTTGGGCCATGCTCATTTTGCTCTTGGAGGGCCCTAAAGGGGGTGGTGTTCTGCCTCTTCTGGCAGTCTGTTGGACTGGAGCATCTGGCGAGAAATCCTTTCCCCGTCTTTGTGGATCCATCTCGATCTCTTGCCCAGGCTTCTGTCCCAACTGCTGCTCTTTGGTTTTGCAAGGTGAAGAAAGACGCTGGTGATGTGCACCAGAAAGGCAGCCATTCGCATACTTCAGTCTGCCCCCAGTGCCTCATTTTTGTGAAGGGCAGTTGGACAACAGCCTGTCTCTCGAGGACGTGAGATTTTTCCGGCCCGGCGGCCTCCTAGCCGCTGCTTTTTATGTGTGGGTTTTGTTGGAACAGTCGTAGCAAAATGGGCCATTCTTTTCTCTCTCCTTCCTTCCTTTGGCTGAACAGGGCGGGGGGGGGTTAACACTTCCCCTCTCCCAACGTAGGCCGCCCTCATGAGAAATGTGAACTCTTTCTTTCTTTTCCTGTAAGACTGAGATTCTTGACTCAGTGGGAAGAGGGAACTCCGGGGTTTGCAGGTGGTGTGAGCACAAGTGGTCATATGGGTAGTAGGGTTGAGGGCTTCGGCAAGGACTGACGCCCGAGGCGGTCAGCACCACAGCGTGGAAGGGAGGGGTGCCGGCAGCATGCTAGCCGCACGCAGAGCTGGCTATCTCAGGCGTTAAGAAGCACGCCAGAGGGCTCAACCCAAATGGGTAGCCATGGATCCCTGGCACATGGATTCCCTCTTTATGGAGGTTCATCATTTTGTGGGCCAAAAGAAGAGTTGGATTTATACCCTGCTTTTCACTGCCTGAAGGAGTCTCAAAGTGGTTTACAATCACCTTCCCTTTCCTCTCCCCACAACAGACACTCTGTGAGGTAGGTGGGGCTGAGAGAGCCCTGGTATTATTGCTCTTTGAGAACAGCACTATCAGGGCTGTGACAAGCCCAAGGTCACCCAGCTGGCTGCATGTGGAGGAGAGGGGAATCAAACCAGGCTCACCAGATTAGAAGCCACTGCTCTTTACCGCAACTCCTCAAACAAGTCAAGTGACCCCCATCTAATATTAGTCATGTATATTGAAAGCATTGTCCTCATGGCAACTACTGCTTGGTGTCAAAACCATGAATTCAAATACATAAAATAATAAATAAAAATAGTTCATAAGTTTTTGCAATTTCTTCTCTGCGTGCAAGTTTCTGACATGGCTGTTGCAGTGTATCCCTTTGATCTCATGTACCCTTCTACTTTGTCTTTGATCCTTTGTTATTGATTAGGCTAGGCATGAAGGTAGCTGATTTTAGGCCCCAGGGAGTTCCAAAGCTAGGCCATTCAATGTTTTGACAACATGCCATCTCCTCCTGGCCTTGAAGGCCAGAAAGCACTGGGGGGACTGACTACTTTTGAGTGAACCAGGAGGGAGAACATTTTAATGTTTTTCTACACCTAAACAGGATTGATAAGGGATAACAGAGCCCTGGGGCATTAGTTTTAGCAAAAATCCCCCAGATGCTAGCTTCCTTGTTCTTCCAATAAAGAGATTTTAACTCGACAGAGTCTGCTTATTGAGAGCAATCGACTGGATGAGTTTTTAGAAGAAATGCGAGTGATTCACTGAACACTTCCTTCTGTCCTTTAACCTGGAACATTAGGAGACGCGCTACAGTTTCCTAGTTTTTTAATTTTAAAGCAACCCACCATGAAATAAAATGCAGCTTTCCAAGATGGCAGTGCACCCCTCGGAGTTAGGTGGTCTATCGGAGACACTGAGCTGGCTGAAAGTGCTAAAGGGCAAGCTGCCCTGCCCCTGACATAAAGGACCCTGGCCAGCTAGCAGGTGCTTGGCATCCCAGCTGTCTCTGCTCAGCTTTGGGAGAGCCAGCCAGTCCCGTGTGTGGAAAGGTCAACAGAGCCGTGGGCATTGCCAGCATGGCGCCAGGCCGCATACCCAGGCTGACCAGCCCTGGTGGCCAGGGGACAAGGGGCCGTCCTTGGTGGTGTCCCATGGCAGCTCTTCCCTAGCAAGATCTTCTCAGCCTGGGCTGTCTTCTTCTCCCGCCACCCCCACCCCATGAGCCTGGCTTTTTGGAGCTATATTTAGATGTACCTCTCCAAAATTAGTCAGGCTTTTAAAAATAGTTTTAGAAACACTGGCTGTTAGAAGCCTTTTCTTCTCCCTTCCCCTGCCCCCCAGTCTGGTCTGCGGTTATTTATGGATAAACACCCTCGAGGTTACCAGGGGTCTGAACAATGAGCCACACAATGGGGTCCCAAGTGGAAGGGTGACTTCATTGCCGGCTGTCGCCGCAGGTGTTCAAGCGGCTGGTGCCCGATGCGGGGCATTGACACGCCGATGGGCAGAAAATACCTCTCGCTCTTTGCTTGGCATCAGCATCTACATCGGCTCCAAAGGAACCAGGTTTGGTTTGGGAGCCCTTCGGCGTCCCGGAATCAAGGCGGGGCTGTGACCTCTCTTTTTCTGGGGGGAGCAAAATGCGGAAAGTTAGTGTGGGGTCACTCTAGCCCAGGGGTGGCCAGAGGCCGGTGGCTCTCCAGATGTCCATGGGCTACAATTCCCACGAGCCCCTGCCTGCTGGCAGGGGCTCGTGGGAATTGTAGTCCATGGACATCTGGAGAGCCACTCCTTGGCCATCCCTGTTCTAGCCCAACACTAGGTGCATTGGAGTTTGCTTTTAGCAATCCCCGCCGTCAGCAGAGGTAAGCTCAAGTTCTTGTCCACAGAAGTCGAAATGTTTGCCATGCTTCTCTCCCTCCCTCTTTTTGCTCTGGCTAAGACTTTTAGTAAAGCTTTTGGGAAAGACAACCTAGAGGGAAAGAAAAAGATTAAGACCCCTCTCAACAGAGCGTCCCTAGAGGGCAGGCAGTGGGGTAGATCCTACTACGAGCAGCGGGAGTTTCACGCCTTCTCCCTTCCCGCTGTTGCTTGCCTGCTCCCTGAAATTTGGGAGAGGGTCAGGGGAACAGGGAGGGGTGGGAAGAAATAAGCAGAAATCTCTTGCCCACGGAAGCTCTGCCATCGCTACATGGGTGGGTGGGTGGGTGGGTGGGTGGGTGGGGGGGGGGACCTTAGGATTCAGTCTTAGGATTTGTGGCTCGTTCAGGGGGTTGCAAATGCAGCCCTTGCAGCAGGAAGGAATTGTTGAGATGTGGGGGGGTTGCGATGTTTAATATGACAAAAAACGCAAGTTGGTCGGTTTATTTGCATAGTGTATTTCCACAGGGATTAATCAATGCATTCAAGTTTTTTAATCAAAATAATATAAATCGCGCGAACCGATGAAGTTAAAACGTTTCCACCTCCAAAATTAGGTATTTGCTCTCTTTAGAACTGTTTTAGCCTGTGTTTTCTTGGTAACAAAAGAATTGGTGTCAGGTAACAAAAAATGAAATTCAAAGACTTTGGCCCCCTCATGAGAAGGAAGGACTCCCTGGAGAAGAGCCTAATGCTGGGAGCGATCGAGGGCAAAAGAAGAAGGGGACGACAGAGAATGAGGTGGCTGGATGGAGTCACTGAAGCAGTCAGTGCAAACTTAAGTGGACTCCGGGGAATGGGAAAGGACAGGAAGGCCTGGAGGATCATTGTCCAGGGGGTCGCGATGGGTCGGACATGACTTCGCACCTAACAACAACAACAACAAAAAGTTAATTTTTCGTGATCAGATTGACCATTTGGACCATTTCATAAATTAGCAAGACATTTGGCCCGAGGTTCTGTGTACAAGCAAGTGAAAATGTAGTGTGGGATTTGGATTTCAGATGCTCCATCTGAAATGATCCGTTTTAAATAGTTTGTACCAAGGTGAATTTTTGGGTTACGGAATTAAATATCTGCCAAACAAGGTATCAGAAATGTACACCTAGTCTCTGCGTTGATTATTATCCCCTGAATTGTCTAAGAGGTCATCCAGAATGGAATATCGTGATATCCATTAGAAATCTAGAACGAGTTGGACCTTTGGACATCAGAAGATGGCTCACTAACTGAGTTTGATCTTGTCGTTCTGTATTTTGTCCGTATTTTTAAAATAGCTTAAGTGTATGTGAGTCCTGGCGGAGGGAAGAATAGTTTCAGCTCTCCTTGGACATCTCCTGATGTCCCCTTTGGAAGGACTAACATATACGTAAGAAAAAGATTTTCAGCCTGTTCTGTAGAACAGGGGTAGTCAACCTGTGGTCCTCCAGATGTTCATGGACTACAATTCCCACGAGCCCCTGCCAGCAAACGCTAAATGAGGAGGAAGCCTGCTAAAAGCGAGTGGACGGTCGTATGAAATGAGCCGGCCCAGTGCTCTGTCAGGGCCTGTGTTGGCCTCTCCGCCAGGCAGCTACTTTTTGGGGCCTTTCTCCTCTGCCTCGCTGGAGATACCAAAGATTGAACCCGAGTGAAAAACCAGGTTCTGGAGCTCTGCTGGCTTCTCTCTGTGCATGTGTCCTATGATCTGCAGAGATTTCTTTTGTTGGTAGAAATGCTCCACTGTTATGAATGTTATAGTCTGAGCTGGTCAGCTTGCAGTGAGGCCAAAGACAGCTGATGCCTCTTGTTGTGTTAAAGGTAAAGGTATCCCCTGTGCAAGCACCGGGTCATGTCTGACCCTTGGGGTGACGCCCGCTAGCGTTTTCATGGCAGACTCAATACGGGGTGGTTTGCCAGTGCCTTCCCCAGTCATGACCGTTTACCCCCCAGCAGCAAGCTGGGTGCTCATTTTACCGACCTCGGAAGGATGGAAGGCTGAGTCCACCTTGAGCCGGCTGCTGGGATCGAACTCCCAGCCTCATGGGTAGAGTTTCAGACTGCACGTCGGCTGCCTTACTTCTCTGTGCCACAAGAGGCTCTTCTTGTCGTGTTACTGGTGGTCTAATGCCTGATTGGCAAGAAGTAACCCAGCAGCTCTCTGATGAAGGCAGATAGCCTTTTCTTGGACTGGTAGTGCCATGGCTGCTGGAGGATTGGGCCTGGGCAGTCCCCCCTCTCCCTACTCCTAGGATCCTTAAGCAGTTGTTCTCTTTCCACAGCATTCCATGGAGAGGTTGTGACGTTTGGGAGCAGAGCGGAAGTGAGCAGGGTGATGCCTGCCTGCACCTTTGAGGATACCACGTGAGTCCCTTCTTGCTTCTTGCATTGCCCAGATGATTCTTGGCCATTGTGCTGTCCACACAGGGCAGCCCTTCCTTTCCCTGCGCAAGACTGGATGGGGCAGCTTTGGTGGGTTCAAAATCCTTGTCTGATTGGGGGACTAGGAACGGCAAATGTGGGGGCAGGAATCCAAAGATAACCTTCTTTATTATGGAAGGGAAGATAAAGCTTTCTGGAGGGACCACGCCGCAGAGGGTGAATCCGAATTTACTGGATGGTTTTGCCATTTGGGACAAACAAGTGCAAAGATGGTGCAGAAGACGGGTGACCGAGAGAATCCAGGGAATTGGAGCACTTTTCCTACAGTAGAGGGCTTTCATGTCCCCTCTCAAACTCCTTTTCTCCAGGCTGAACATTCCCAAGTCCCTCAACCTATCTTCATAGGGCTAGTGGAGGGGCAGCCGGTAGTGTTGGTGACCAATTGATGTAGGGTGGAGAAAGGGATGAAATTCCTTGCTAAGTAACGGCCTAAAAGGGGGAATTCATTGGCGGGGGTTGAAGTGAATAGATACCTCTGCAAGAAGTCCACTAGTGCAGTGGTAGTCAACCTGTGGTCCTCCAGAAGTCCATGGACTACAATTCCCATGAGCCCCTGCCAGCAATGGACTTCTGGAGGACCACAGGTTGACTACCACTGCACTAGGAGGACACATGGTGGCTGGACAACTTCAGACTTTCCTGCATGAGCCGGATGGATTGGTCCTCTCTTGAGCTTTGCCATGAGATTGAAACAGCTTTGGTTGCCCTGTGCCGGGAGGACAGAAGGAGGTGGCTCAGTTGATTCTCCTGGACCTCTCCGTGGCTTCAGCACCACCAAGAACAGTGTCCTTCTGGACCACCTTTCTAGGGTAGGACTGGGAGGCCCTGTTTTGCAGTGGTTCCAGTCCTTCCTGTAGGGAAGATTTCAGAAGATGGAGGAATGCTGCTCAGCCCTTGGGACTGTAGGTTCCAGGAGGTTTCATCTCATTCTGCATGTTCTTTAACGCCCCTGTGAAAGCCACTGGGTGAGGCTATTCGGAGAAGGACCATCAGCAATATGTAGATGACACTCAGGTCTATCTCATGCTTCAGGCTGATCCCGGGGAGGCTGTGGAAATCCTGATCCGGTGCCCGGAGGCCGTTTTGGAGTGGGTGGAACTAATGAGCTGAAGCTTAATCTTGATGAGGAAGTCTGATCTGGTATTTAAGGTGTTGCCCATTCTGGAACAGGTCCGTGGTCTGGGGAGATGCTTGTGGACCCAGGCCTACGTTGCATAAGCAGGTAGTAGTTGTGGCCAAGGGGACCCTCAACCAGCTTTGACGGTTACATCTAGATTAGACTACTGCAATGGGCTCTACGTGGGGCTGTCCTGGAGAAGTATTCAGCAACTTCCGTTGACGCAGAATGCAGCTAGAGTGGAGTGGGTCACAGGGATTGTATCACTGGGCGATCTACACTGGGGCCCAGTCTGTTACTGGATGCAGTTCAAAGTGCTGGTGCTGACTCCAAAAGCCATATATGGCAGGGGTAGTCAACCTGTGGTCCTCCAGATGTCCATGGACTACAGTTCCCATGAGCCCCTGCCATCATTTGCTGGCAGGGGCTCATGGGAATTGTAGTCCATGGACATCTGGAGGGCCACAGGTTGACTACCCCTGCTCCAGATGACACTTGCCAGCATGTGACAGGAAGCCATGATGTGCCAGGAAGAGGAGGGAGGTAGGATTGAACTGCAGGCAGGAGACCATGGGATCCAGGAGCAGAAGATGCACCCCAGACATGGAGGACCACAGAGGACCACAGGTTGACTGCCCCTGCCATACATGATTTGGGATCAACCTACCCGAAGGATCGCCTACTCCCTTTTGCACCTGCCTGACAACCGTGATCATCACTGCAGGCCTGCTTGGGGTGCCTCACCTTTTGAGATTAGGTGGGTGGCAACCTGGGAGAGGGCTTTGTCAGCACCAAAACGCGGGATCTCTTTCCAAAAGGAGACTTGTCTGTCTGCTTTAGCTGTCATCTTTCACCAGCAGGCAAAAGGCATTTTTTTGTAATTCCTCCTCCCTGTCCTGTGTTTCAATTGCTTTGCGTCTGGTCTGTATTCTGGTTCTGGCTTTAATTGTTTTAGTGATGTGCGCTTTTTCTTTTTTTCTTCGGTGGTTTTCAAAGGTGGTGCTGGCATGTATTTTAATTTGTTAGCTACTTTGCTGGCCAGCGTGGTGGTGTGGTTAGGAGCGGCGGCTTCTAATTTGGCGAGCCGGATTTAATTTCCTGCTCCCCTACATTCAGCCAGCTTGGGTGACCTTGGGCTCACCACAGCACTGATGAAGCTGTTCCGACCAGGCAGTAATCTCAGGGCTCTCTCAGCCTCCCCTCCCTCACAGGGTGTCTGTTGTGGGGAGAGGAAAGGGAAGGCGACTGGAAGCCGCTTTGAGACTCGTTCTGGTAGAGAAAAGTGGCATATAAGTACCAACTCTTCTTCTTCTTCAGTAATCTCAGGGCTCTCTCAGCCTCACCCACCTCACAGGGTGTCTGTTGTGGGGAGAGGAAAGGCAAGGCGACTGTAAGCCGCTTTGAGACTCGTTCTGGTAGAGAAAAGTGGCATATAAGTACCAACTCTTCTTCTTCTTCTTCAGTAATCTCAGGGCTCTCTCAGCCTCCCCTCCCTCACAGGGTGTCTGTTGTGGGGAGAGGAAAGGGAAGGCGACTGTAAGCCACTTTGAGACTCCTTCAGGTAGAGAAAAGCAGCATATACGAACCAATTCTTCCTCTTCTTCAGTAATCTCAGGGCTCTCTCAGCCTCCCCTCCCTCACAGGGTGTCTATTGTGGGGAGAGGAAAGGGAGGGCGATTGTAAGCTGCTTTGAGACTCCTTCGGGGAGAGAAGTATAAGAACCAACTCCTACTCCTCTTCCTCCTCTTCCTCATGAAGGCAGAAACGTAAGATATAATTATGTAGCCACTAGCCATGGAGATTACAGTGAACCTCTGAATACCAGTGCTAGGTGGTAATATCCATATCCTGTTTCTTGGCCCTCCCTGGGCAGCTGGTTGACTGCTCTGTGTAGGAGGCTTGTGAGCTGGACGATCGAGCAGGGCATTCCTCCACCGCTCTGTCTTCAAGACTTGTGAAGCTCCCCGATGAACAACTTCTCCCTTCCTCCCAAGAATCACACGCAGTCCCTCAACAGTGACCCCACAAGGCAGGCCGGAGTCCTACAGCAAGTGCCCCTGCGGCTTCGGGATCTTTGGGCTGCCGGCCTTCTTCCTCTGCTCGCTGGGCTACGGAGGGCCCATGCGCCATCTTACTTCCCTTTCTTCCTTGATAGTCAGGAGGACGCCTTGGTGGGTGTTTCCCACCACTTTCTGACTTCAAGGAGAAGGACCATTCACGGTAAGCGATTCAATGGTCGTTCCAGCCCCTCTCAGATTAGGGGGGAGAAGTCTGGCAAGGCTCGTTCCACACCCCTCAGATAATGCGCTAGATCAGGGGTAGTCAAACTGCGGCCCTCCAGATGTCCATGGACTACAATTCCCAGGAGCCCCCTGCCAGCATTCGCTGGCAGGGGGCTCCTGGGAATTGTAGTCCATGGACATCTGGAGGGCCGCAGTTTGACTACCCCTGCGCTAGATGGTGGGAATCCAGCTTCCGAAGTACGTTATCCAACACGGGTGGAATGGGCCATGCTCCTTGCTTCCTCGGTGGGCCTCGACAGCAGGTGTGTCCTTGGCGGTTGTTTAGAACGATTCAGGACCGCTCCGTGCTCCGGTTGTGGTTGCTTCAGATGTCGCTCTTGGGACGTTGCGTTTGGTTGCCGAGAACTAGTAACGAGCAATTGTTGGATTCCCTGCAGGGCTGCTGCTTACAGATTTATCTCGGTAGCGCCATGAGGTGCACCCAAGAGGAAGGTTTTGTTTCTTTCCCCCCTCCCCGAGCCCGGCGTTGTCAAGGAGCGGTTAGGTGCACAGACGGAAGGTCCCTGGCATCTCCGGGTTTATTTGTGTATTCACATTTTTTTAGAGCCTGCCTTTCTCACTGGGACTCACAGCGGATTACGATGCCTAAATCTGTACAATCAACAAACGAAAGACTGTGACGCCCTCAGAGGGATTTTGAGGAGTGGGTGCTGAGGGTGGCGCTCCTGGGCCTGATGCTTTGTCTGAGAGGACATCCCTGAGCTGGGTGGACCAGGAGTCCCCCTGCAAATGCCGGAAGGGTTTGGGGTAGGGGAGGATATGATGTCACGTCTGGAGGATGTGATGTCACATCCAGAGGATGCTCTAGGCTGCTTCCTGGAATGTCACTACATGTAAAAAGGTAAAGGTATCCCCTGTGCAAGCACCGGGTCATGTCTGACCCTTGGGGTGACGCCCTCCAGCGTTTTCATGGCAGACTCAATACGGGGTGGTTTGCCAGTGCCTTCCCCAGTCATTACCGTTTACCCCCCAGGAAGCTGGGTACTCATTTTACCGACCTCGGAAGGAGGGAAGCCTGAGTCAACCTTGAGCCGGCTTCTGGGATTGAACTCCCAGCCTCACGGGCAAAGCTTCAGACTGCATGTGTGCTGCCTTTCCACTCTGTGGCACAAGAGGCTTGTCAGTACATGTAGTCCGTTTCGAAGTCTGCTGCTCAGTTCCCTTGCGGGGAATTGGGGCTGGTGGCTAAATGAAGAGGCCCACCAACAGTTGCCTCACTGTGCAGTAGGTTAGTGCAAGCTCCTTTAGCCCACCCTGTACCCTTCCTTTGGGTCTTCCACTCAGGATTGAGCAAGCCATGTACTTGTGGGGCAGTTGGGGTGGAGGTAAAGGTAAATTACAGAGCCCTGGCCGCCTCTGATGCTATGCCCCTCCAAGAATAATCATCTTCAGCTTCATAGCCTTAGCCGTTTGTGCCTTGAGTTAGGACCCCCCTTAGAGGGCCTGCTTTGGGTTCACCACCATGTGGGTGGCTACGTGGGACCTTCTCTGCAGCGGCCCCAGCACTTTTGGAGTGCTCTTGGCTGCCTTGCTACGGCCGGCTGCTGGGTCTGGCCGTGATCTATCTGTTGCTCGGCTCTTTCTGCTGCTCTGGTGCGGTGCGTACGCAGTTTCCGTTCTCAGTGAATTTATTTTTTGTCCGCCACCTGGAAGGTGGGGTGTAAATACTTGAATGAAATGAAAATAAACCGAAGGTGCTTTGTTCAAGATCAAGAGCCTTTTTTAAAAAAGACCTTCTTAATTAAAAGTGCTAGTTCCTTGGGAAGGAAGGGTTATAATTACTCTGAAAGCACAAAACCAAACCTGTCTAAGAAACTGGAAGGGCTTTTGATGCCGAACGGTTATAGGATTATTTTTACTTGCAAAGGACGGCTCTCGGGCATCCCCTGAGGCGTTGGCCGTCCCCAGGCTCTCCTCTGAATCGCAGCTGAAGGCAGGTGTACGCTCGGCTTTAGGTTGTGCCCTGTGTCTGCTCTTTCCTCCAAGTCCTTAAAGATGCCTCGTACCCACCAAGGTGTCCCTTCTGTGGAAGGATGAGGGTCTCTTAATATTGTAGCATCTACCGGCGGGCCTCGGTGTGGCCGATGACAGGACCGTGATGGGACTTCCTGCGGGCCGAGGTTGGGTTACCTGCTGAGGAGGCACCCCAGGTATGCAGGAAGGATCAGACGCTTTTTATTGTTAGTTTGCAGACTTCTTGTAAGAACCGAATGTGCCAGGATGCCAGTTAGGGGGGGGGGGGGCTTGCCAAACTACAGGGGAGATGTTTGGAAGGTAGGATTTCAAAATATCCTCCTCTTGGTCTCTCTGCTCTCAGACTTGGTTTTTGCTCCATGCTTTCCTCTCTGCTGTGTGTTTTTTTTAATACTTTGTTGAACGAATTTGGTTGTTTGGGAAATGAAAGGGTGTGCGTTTCTCTAGCATTTCTGTCCCCAACCCTCTCAGTGGGGTCAGCCATAGATGCCAATGGGCCGTTTCCAAAGTGCAGCAAAAAGTGAGGTGTGTGTGTGTGTGTGTGTGTGTGTGTGTGTGTGTGTGTGTGTGTGTAACATCCAGTGGGCCTCCCTTGGACAACCCCCACAGAGGAAATTGGAAAATTGCTTGGCGGTACTGAGATGTTGAGATTTTAACACTATGATTCATGTATTGTTTGTAAGGTTTTTTATAGCCGTGTTTTCTTGATGTGAATGCATGCTGTACGCTGTCCTGAGCCGCACGGGAGGGTGGTATATACCTTTAAAAAGAGTAATAACAACACACCACCGGCTTAAGGATTCGGCCTTCCCCTGTGTTCAAAACTGGACGTGTAAACCTTTGCATGTGGCCGTCTGCAGGCGTTCCTGGAAGGCGTTGATCTCACTCGCTCTTTCTGCTTTCAGAACTTGAGTACTCGGCCTTTGAGGGACAGAGGGGTGGTGTGTGCAAGAACCTGGAGAGGGGGGCCTCCAGGAACCCAGCCAGTGGTTTGATCCCCATGTTTTCTCTTTCCGAATGTGATTGATTCTGCTTACCTTCTCCAGGTGGGGTATTCAGACGCACACGAAGTCTAGCACCCCGAGACACGTCCCTGGCTTGAAGCAGCATTCTCCTCTGCGTTGTTTCTTGCAAATGCGACCCGAATCTCCTAGAGCAGGGGGTCAGCAGACTGTGGGATCAGAGCCCAAATCTGGCAAGATGAAATCTTTAAATCAAGCAAACCAGGAGGCCTTTTATGCTGATGCACCGACTAGCAATCTCTCAGGGCGCTCCTGTGTGTGACGTCTTACGTGACACTTCCTAATGCAGGACTTGTGCCAGGGCCATAGAGAGCAGATGGGTTATTAACCGACTTGTCCAGCGCCGGTAACGTTAAGTTATATGTTCGGTGAAGCAGTTTCCCTCTCTTAGACTGACTCCTGGTTGGTGCCTGGCTCTTAAAGATGGTGTACGTTGGCTCTTTAATTATGACGTGGGTGAGTAAATTAGTAACGGAGCTAGATCACAGACTTGCCCCTGACGGGGTGAGAGGCATCAAGCAGTTAAGCACGGCAGCCTGTAACCTGGAGAACCGCGTTTGAGTCCCCACTTCTCCCCGTGCAGCCAGCTGGGCGACCTTGGGCTAGACGCAGTCCTCTTAGAGCTGTTCTCACAGTTCTGTTAGAGCTCTCTCGGTTACCTCCCCGGGTGTCTGTTGTGAGGAGAAGGAAGGGAGGCGATTCTGAGCCGCTTTGAGACTCCTCCAGGTAGTGAAAAGTTGAGGTATAAAAACCAACTCTCTAGGTTCCTTGTTCCTGGATAGAGAGTGGTTGACCCATGCTGAATGGGAGGAGGGGGTCAGGGGGGAGAATTTTCTTGTCCACCATCCTGATATCATGTTGTTGTTCTAAATATGTTTTAACGGGTAATTTTAGGGGATTTTACTGTATGTTATTGATTTTGTAAACAGGCGTGAGACATTTAAGAGCGGTAGTATATAAATATAAACATATAAATATAAATAAATGAATGAACTTTTCTTCTACAATGAGAAACAGCAGCGGGGAGGTCCAAACGCCAGCAGACTTTGCAATGTGAAAAGCAGTGTTGTTTAGAAGGCCACAGCTGTAATCACAAAAGGCAAAAGTACAGTCTTGGTGGGGACGTTCCATTGTGAGTCAGGCCTGTACTGCTTGAATATCCACTTTGCTCAGCCGCTTGCTAGACCTGCACAGGTTAGTTGATGTACACCACATGAGTCTCTGTCTCTGTCTCACTGTCTCTGTCTCTCTCTCTCTCTCTGGATCTGTTTGGGTTCATCTGGCTGTTAATTCCTCCTTTTTTTTTTAAAGCACAGGGAAGTTGTGACCAGGGGATCTCTGAGATTTGTATGTCATTGCAAAGTTATTTGGAGCATGGTGCAACATGGCCGTAGGTGTTAACCATCCTGCCTTCTGTGGAATGTGGGAGTTGCCTGGAGTTACCTCTGTACGTTGATCTGTGCCCTTCGAGTCCAATTTGGGTGCCGTCCAATGGCTGCCACTGGCATCTGCGGGCCTTGAATTGCTCCCAGTAGCTGTTCTTCCAGATGGCGTAGGATGAAGGGTGAAATCGAGGAGGGAGTGTGATTTGTAAGCTGCTTCCATTTTCCACTGAGACAGAGACTCATGTGGTGTACATCAACTAAATGGAGCTTCCACTGAAGCTCATGCTGAGCTTCAGAGAGGATCAGAAAGTGGACTGTGGGATGAATGGGGGGGTGGCCTGCCAGCAAACGCTGGCAGGGGCTCATGGAAATTGTAGTCCATGGTCATCTTGTCAGGATTGTAGAATCTCTATCATAAATTAGCCTGAGTTCCTCCATGTCAGTTATACTGCTTGATTGGGCCTGGCGCCTGCTAGCCCCGGCCTTGTAGTTTGTAAGCAATAAAATAGAATAGTGATGTTATGTTAACCTTATCTTGTTATGGGCTCACAGGGTTGTTGTCACCTCTCTCAAGGATGGGAGTTTGGAATCCTGTTTTTGTTTCACATATGTCTTTCCTCACTAACCCCCCTCCTTGGGAACTGTCAAGTTTTGGGCGGGAGAAATGTATTGATAAGCTGAGGCAAATCTGGCTTCGAGTCAGATTTGACTTTCAGTCCAATGCGTATAGTGCTAATCAATAAAACTATTTTCTTTTGGAATAAGTTTTGTTGTGAGTTTCCTGTGCGTCTGACATCAAGTCAAATCTCACAACTCCTTTCACCTGCAAAATGCAGGGCGAGGGACATACTTTTTCCGAGCAGGGAGAGGGCCTGGATTGGGACCTCTCCCAGGGCGACGGCGCTGGTGCTGGGCCGCACAGCTCGGGCATGATGCGGGCACTCTCGGGGACAATCCCGGGGCCCGAGGAATTTTTGGAACGACACGTCACCCAGCGCAGGCGATTGTCAAAATACGACCGCCCTACTGGGGATGAACAGTGGCCGGAGCACCTGGGACTGCCTAGCTACGCGCTGGAGCCTGTGGGTGAGACACAGGACTTGCAGTACAAGCTGGACAGGGTGACTAACTGGCTGCAGAATCTTTCGGGTCGGCTGGATCCGGAGGAGAAACGCCGAACACAACGCCTGCTAAAGGAAGTGCTCGGTGGTGGTGCGCACGAAACCAGTCTGCGAAGAGCGAGCGGTGGGCTTGCACTGCGGGAACACGGCATGGCGGACACGCAAGCAGCGGTGGATGCTGAGGCGGTGGCCAGGGCCAGAGCACAGCTAGAGATCGAGGCGGAGGCGGCGGCTCGGGCGAGAGCGCAGAGGGAAGGAGAAGACGAGGACGAGGAGCGAGAGGACGACGGCGGCGCGGGTGGCGATGGAGCCGGAGGGGACGGCGCGGATGGCAGCGAGGGAGCAGCAGCAGCGGCAGCGGCGGCGGCGGCAGACGTTGCGGGAGCCGAGGCGGCGGCAGCAGCAGCGGCGCGCGAAGCAGCGGTGGCGGCCGCGCAGGCAGCAGAGGCGGCGCGGGTAGCGGAACGAGCAAGAGTGGCAGCGGGGCTAGGACGAGGCATCGGCCGTGGCGCAAGACCTCTGGCCCAGGCCCCGGCACCTGCGGATTGGGGCCCAGGGCGCCTACCCGCCCACCTCCGTGGAGTGGAGTTGCGGAACACCTATAAATTCAAGGCTAAATTTGCTGGGGACCCCTCCGATTTCCCTACATTTCTGGTGCACCTCCAGGCCTACATGATGGACATGGGGTTCACTTTCCAGGACGACGCTGAGCGGGTGCGTTTCGTGGGTCAAGCCCTAGAAGGCAAAGCTGCCAAATGGTTCGTGGACTTGTACCGCTACCACCCCCAGGCCATCCGCGACTACAACCACTTTATGCGGGCCCTGCGCCAGATGTACGTGGAGCCGTTCGAACGGGAGACTGCGGAGAAAAAACTCAGGGCCCACCGGCAAGGGAAGTTGTCAGTGGTCGAGTACGCCAGGGAATTTAAAGAGCTGGCTTCCTCTGTACCGGACTGGACAGAACCCCAACGCGTGCTGGCGTTTGTGGGGGGCCTCAATCCTACCCTGGCAGATAAATGCCTCCTCCTGGAAGACCCGCTCACCGTCGAGGGGTGGGTCCAACTGGCTGGAGAGATGGAAAATCGATTGGAGCGAGCCTCGATGGTTCAGGTTTTGGCAGGCAAAACCGTGGCGAAAACTTCCACCCCGGCGAAAGCCAAGCCCCGAGCCAAGTTGGAGCCGTCTGAGCGCACCCGGCGCATGGAAAAGGGGCTGTGCCTGGGCTGCGGCCAAGCGGGGCACTTCCTCGCACACTGCCCGAAGAAAGCGGCGTCGACCCCTAGGGCCGTGAGCAGCCCTCCGCCGAAAGCCCAGCCTGCCAAGAAATCCACTCCGAAGAAAAGCGCCAAGTCTCTTCTGGTGCCCGTGGCTGCCGTGCCGGCAGTGGACGACTCGGAGGAGGGAAGCGAGCTGGAGGACGAGGATCAAGCTGAGGAGCAGTCGGGAAACGAGGACGGTCTGCTGTAAAGGCGCCCCGCCAGCAGGCCGCCAACAGGGGCAAACGCGTGGTGAGTGATTCCCCCTTGCTACTCCTACCTGCCAATCTCTCCAACCCCAAGTCCGGGAAAACAGTGGGAGTCCGGTGTATCGTGGACTCGGGGTGTACCCAATCCCTAGTGAGCCCGGCACTGGCCGAGACTTTGGGGGTGGGAAAGGTGCCACTGAAGGAACCCTTGCCAATCACCCAATTAGACGGGAAATGTGCTCCCGGAGGGGAAGCCACGGCAAAGACGCGCCCCATGGACTTGGACATAAAAAAACATTGGGAGCGAATCCAACCTTTGGTAGCCCCTCACTCGGCTTTCCCTTGCGTGTTAGGGTTGGATTGGCTGAAGGAACATGACCCCCTAGTGAAATGGAAAGAAGGGACTGTGGAATTTACCTCTCCCGCCTGCGAGCAGCACGCTCGACCGCGGGATCCTCCAAGTGCGGGGATTGTGGCCGCCTTGGGATCAGGGGGGGCAGCGCTCCCTCCCGAGTATCGGGACTTTGCTGATGTGTTCGCGGAGGTGGAGTGCAACCAACTTCCCCCCCACCGTAAAACTGACTGTGCCATCGAATTAAAGAAAGGGGAACCTCTCCCCAAAGCCAAACTTTATTCCATGAGCCCGCGGGAGATGGCGGAGCTTAGGGAATTTTTGGACAAAAACCTGGCGAGGGGTTTTATTAGACCAGCCACATCTTCCTTGGCAGCCCCGGTCCTTTTCGTAAAAAAGAAGGACGGTTCGCTGCGCTTGTGTACTGACTACCGTGGGTTGAATGCGGTTTCCACCTGCAACGCCTACCCACTCCCCCTGATAAAAGACTTATTGGGCCACCTGGGGAAGGCGCGGATCTTCACGAAACTGGATTTGAGGGAAGCCTATTACCGAGTCCGGATCAAAAAGGGGCACGAATATTTAACGGCTTTTAATACTCCCCTAGGGCAGTTTGAGTACACCGTAATGCCGTTCGGCCTCGCCGGCGCTCCGGGCGTGTTCATGAATATGATAAATGAAATTATGCATGATTTGTTGTACCAGGGGGTGTTGGTGTACATTGATGATATTCTTGTGTATTCAGAGAATGTTGAGAGTCACGCTGACCTGGTCCGCGAAGTGCTCAACCGCTTGCGGAAGCACCAATTGTTTGCTAAACTGTCTAAATGTGAGTTCCACCGCGATGCGGTGGAGTTTTTGGGTTTCCGAGTCTCCCAGGCTGGGATTGAGATGGACCCTGGCAAGGTGCGTGACTTGCTAGCTTGGGAACCTCCCCGCACCAGGAAGCAGTTGCAAAGCTTCCTGGGGTTCGCTAATTTTTACAGGACTTTTATCCCCAACTTTGCCAAGGTGGCGTTGCCCCTCACTGATTTGCTAAAGACCAAACAAGGGGGTAAAACGGCGAGCCGCCCGGGGGCGCCCCTGCTTTGGACCCCCCCCTGTCAAGACGCTTTTGACAAACTAAAATCGCTGTTTACATCCGAACCCGTACTGGCCCATGCTGACCCTTCTAAGCAATTTACTGTACAAGTAGACTCCTCGGACGTAGCAATGGGGGCCGTGATCCTCCAAGAGGGGGAGGACGGGAAATTACACCCGCTGGCCTATCTTTCAAAGAAATTTTCGGGGGCAGAACGAAACTGGGCAATTTGGGAAAAAGAAGCAGCTGCTGTAAAATTGGCCCTTTCCACCTGGAGGCATTGGCTGGAGGGATCCGCGATCCCGTTTGTAGTCTGGACGGATCATAAAAACCTTCAAGCACTCAAGCAGCCCCGCTCGCTTTCCGCCAAGCAGATGAGATGGGCGGAGTTTTTTGCCCGTTTCAACTTCTCCCTAAAGCATCTGCCGGGCAAAATGAACTTTTTGGCAGACGCATTGTCACGCCTGCCCCAGTATAACAGCAAACGAGACCCATTGGTAGATACCGTTTTCACCCCCGCCCAACTGGGGATGGCCGCCGTGACGCGTAGCCACACAAAGACTGTTACGCCCATCCCAGGGGGCTGGGTCCAGAAGGAGATGTCACAAGATCCGGAGTTTTGCTCCCTCCGCCCCGATCTGACGGAGAAGGGGGGGCTCTTTTTTAAGGGCGAGAGACTCTTTGTCCCTGTTTCGGTCAGGGGAAAGGTTTTGAAACTTTGCCACGACGCAAAAACTGCTGGACATTTTGGTTTCGTAAAAACTCTGCACCTAGTCAGGAGACAGTATTGGTGGCCATCTCTGCGCAAAGATGTGGAAAAATATGTACAGGGGTGCCCCATTTGTATTGCCTCAAAACCGGCTGGGGGCAAGAAAAAAGGGCTATTACAGCCGCAGCCCACCCCCTCTCGCCCATGGTCAGATGTTACTATGGACTTTATCACGGACCTCCCTCCCAGCCACGGGAACACCGTAATATGGGTAGTAGTGGATGCTTTTTCTAAACAGGCTCACTTCATTCCCTGCACGGGTGTGCCTTCAGCACCTAAATTGGCTTCTCTTTTCATTAAACACGTGGTACGTCTGCACGGGATCCCGACACGTGTTCTGACGGATCGGGGCCCCCAGTTCGTTTCCAAGTTTTGGAGGGAACTCTTAAGACTATTGGGAGTGGAGCAAGCCCTTACTTCGGGCTATCACCCTGAATCAAATGGCCAGACCGAAAGGGTAAACCAAATCTTGGAACAATATTTGCGTTGTTTTATCAATCACCAGCAGGATAACTGGGTCTCCTTATTGCCACTCGCTGAATTTGCCTACAACAATGGGGTCCACGCCTCAACAGGGGTATCACCCTTCAAGGTGGTGTATGGAACTGATTTGGTGGCAGCCCCCACCTGGGAGCTCAGCTCCACTGAGGCTCCTGACATAAATAAATGGGCAGCAACCATCAGTACAGGTTGGCCAGAAATTGTTGCTAGCCTCAAGGAGGCAAAACAAGCCTATAAAGCTCAAGCAGATAAAAAGAGAGTACCTGCACCTGAATGGAAAGTGGGAGACCTGGCCTATTTGTCTACTAAGAACCTGAGGTGCCAACAGAAATCCAAAAAGCTTGGCCCAAAATATGTGGGACCATTTAAAGTGGTAAAACTGATTAATAATGTGACTGTTGAGCTAGCTTTACCAAAGACTTATAGGAATGTACATTCGGTTTTTCATTCCAGCCTGCTGCGAAGAGCTCCGGCCCCGGACGAGTGGCACCCTCCTCCAGCTACGCCTGTGCCAATTTACATCGACAAAGACACCCACTATGAAGTCAACCAAATTTTAGACTCTCGTTTGCATAAGGGTCGCCTTCAATATCTGGTCGATTGGAAAGATTTCCCCTCTGGGGACAAAGAGTGGGTTGAGGCTGGGAATGTGAAAGCACCCCGCCTTCTCCGGGTTTTCCACCGAGCATTCCCTGATTGTCCTCGTCCGGTAGACGCCGGCTAGGTGGGGGAGTGAAGTTAGTTTTAATGCGGAGGGATGTCAGGATTGTAGAATCTCTGTCATAAATTAGCCTGAGTTCCTCCATGTCAGTTATACTGCTTGATTGGGCCTGGCGCCTGCTAGCCCCGGCCTTGTAGTTTGTAAGCAATAAAATAGAATAGTGATGTTATGTTAACCTTATCTTGTTATGGGCTCACAGGGTTGTTGTCACCTCTCTCAAGGATGGGAGTTTGGAATCCTGTTTTTGTTTCACATATGTCTTTCCTCACTAACCCCCCTCCTTGGGAACTGTCAAGTTTTGGGCGGGAGAAATGTATTGATAAGCTGAGGCAAATCTGGCTTCGAGTCAGATTTGACTTTCAGTCCAATGCGTATAGTGCTAATCAATAAAACTATTTTCTTTTGGAATAAGTTTTGTTGTGAGTTTCCTGTGCGTCTGACACATCTGGAGGACCACAGGTTGACTACTCCTGCTCCAGATGACACTTGCCAGCATGTGACAGGAAGCCATGATGTGCCAGGTAGAGGGAGAAGGTAGGGTTGAACTGTAGGCAGGAGACCAAGAGATCCAGGAGCAGAAGATGCACCCCAAACACCAGGGTGCTGTATCATAGTGAGGAGGAAGCCAAGGGTCAGAGCCATGGAGGAATCCCCTCCGCTTCTTCCCTCTTGGTCCTTCTAAAGAACAAGAAGAAGAGTTGCTCTTTTGTACTCTGCTTTTCGAAGGAGTCTCAAAGCAGCTTCCAGTCGCCTTCCCTTTCCTCTCCCCACAACAGACACCCTGTGAGGCGGGTGAGGCTGAGAGAGCCCTGAGATTACTGAAGAAGAAGAAGAGTTGGTTCTTATATGCTGCTTTTCTCTACCCGAAGGAGTCTCAAAGCGGCTTCCAGTCGCCTTCCCTTTCCTCTCCCCACAACAGACACCCTGTGAGGGAGGAGAGGTTGAGAAAGCCCTGAGATTACTGAAGAAGAAGAAGAAGAGCTGGTTCTTATATGCCGCTTTTCTCTACCCGAAGGAGTCTCAAAGTGGCTTACGGTCACCTTCCCTTTCCCCTCCCCACAACAAACACCCTGGGAGGTAGGTGGGGCTGAAAGAGCTCTGAGAGAACTGTGACTGGCCCAAGATCACCCAGCTTGGCTGCATGTGGGTGGGGAATCAAACCCGGTTCTCCAGATTAGAGACCACTGCTCTTAGATACCACCCCACAGCCCTCCCCAAACCACGACTCTCTGTAAGGGCTTTCAGCTAAATGGTAAGAGCTCTGCAGCCCCTTAGTGTGGGTCCCAATCTATGGGCCCCATCACTCTGAACAATAGGATTCCTTGAGGGATCACTCTTGGCGGTGCTTGTTAGATGAACTTGGCAAATGAATCCTACAATCCTAGAGTGGGAAGGGGCCACACAGGCCATCTAGTCCAACCCCCTGCTCAACGCAGGATCAGCCCAAATGCACAAGGGGGAAGAGCCTTTAGCAACTGAAGGCCTTGGAACTTCAACAAAGGATCCTTATTCTGGAACAGCCTCGAAGAGAATGGGCGTGGGCACACCCCGGCGCCACCTCCTTCTCATGGCCACCGTCGGCCCTGCTGAAGTTTTCCAAAGACCTTTCAGGGATGTGCAGGGCGCACGTTGCCCATCTCACATCAGGCCGGTATTTGGTTGACTGTCTTTGGGTGTCTTTGGCCTTTTCTATACGGAAAAGGTCATGAAACTTCTAGATCAGGGGTAGTCAAACTGCGGCCCTCCAGATGGCCATGGACTACAATTCCCAGGAGCCCCTGCCAGCGAATGCTGGCAGGGGCTCCTGGGAATTGTAGTCCATGGACATCTGGAGGGCCGCAGTTTGACTACCCCTGTTCTAGATGACCTGACGGTTCTTTCTATGGCTTGGCGCCGGGATTGTCCATCGAGGCTTTTTATGACTTTGGGCCGTGCCTCTAAATCAGGGGTAGTCAAACTGCGGCCCTCCAGATGGACTACAATTCCCATGAGCCCCTGCCAGCGTATGCTCATGGGAATTGTAGTCCATGGACATCTGGAGGGCCGCAGTTTGCCCACCCCTGTTTTATAGTTTTTAAAAAAGCTACAATATCATTTATTCTTCCTCCTCTCGCCCCTTTCCCTCCCTGCAACTCTTGAGCATATTTTGGAAAACTTGGATTCCCAGTGCAAAACCCAAACTTCCCCGAGCAGAGGCGCGGCGTGTGTTGCTGTTGGAGCCGGGAGCTTTAACTTGGCAAGGGCTTCTTGTGAACGGCAGGCCTGTAAAGCTCCTTGTGTGCTTAGGTATTAAAATGCATTTATGGTTTTTTTTAATAGCTTCCTGTAAAAAAAAAGAAAGAAAGAAAAAGAAACGAAAAAGGCCTGTATTTCTGGGCTGGGTTTGTTTGGCGTGGACCGTTTCTGCACATGAATCACCCTCTTTGTAACCTGATGTTGCAGCCAGGATTTTAGGAATTTCCTCCGTGAGGGCTGAGCAGTCAGTCCCTGGGGGATGTGGAAGCTGCTTTCTAGGTAAAGCTGGAAGGTCCTGACTTGACATAGGTAAGAGCCCTTGGAGGAGGAGACTTTACTTTGGGGGAAAGGGGAGGCTCAGGCCTGACTTCGAGATGGACCTGCAGTTGATGGGGCACCTTAGGCAGATGATACACACCTGTGTGGGTGCACAAGGCCTCTGCCCTGATCCCTGTGGTCAATCTTGCCCGCTCTAGACTGGCAGTAGCTCTCCATGGTCCACCACGTCCCACGTGAGACCTTTTTAACGGGAGATCCCAGGGGTGCCATCGGGGAATTGTGCATGCAAAGCTGATGCTCTGGCACTGCCCCACCCCAAGAACTTGCATGCCGCTCTGAAATAGCAAAAGCTTCCCCCTTTGCAGCCAACCGGAATTGGCTCCGTCTGAACGCCAAACTGTGGTTTGTTCTCCCTCCTCTCAACCGAGGTTCCGAGCGGTTTAGTCCTCGTTCGGACCAAGATGTTCTGGAAATGTCCGGACATGACCGGCATCCTGATGGCAAAAGCATGCCTGCTTAATGAGAAGCCACAGGCAAGAGAAGAGCACAGGGATCCAAGGATGCCCCAGGCTCGCTGATGTGATGGCAGATTGGAGCTTGTTCCATGCGTGACTCACGTCACGGTCTTTATTAGATGTTGTTTGGGCATCTTACCTGTTCCCCCCACCCAACAAGCTGGGCTGGTCCAGCCTACGCAAGTAGTTGCTCGGGGCACCAAGCACTGTGTGAAGTATGAAGCAGCACTCCCAGAATCCTTTGCTGCACAGAAGATTCTGGGGCATGTTTCCGGTGTCGTAGCGCACCTGTGATGGGATGCAGAAGGTCTCCGGCCTGCCCCGCCAGTGGCACCGGATGCTGCATTTTGTGTGGGGGGGGGAGCAATCCCTTTCCTGTGGCCCCAGGCTGCGATCTGAAGGTTTGTGAACTTGATGGAGCTACGGAGAGGTAGATTGTGCTGTTGCACTGTTATCTGGTTACAATTATTAGTTGTTTTTATAGACCGTTTTATGTATTGTTCCTTGTTATTATGTAAACCGCCCTGAGCCTCCGGGGAGGGCAATATATGATAGATAGATAGATAGATAGATAGATAGATAGATAGATAGATAGATAGATAGATAGATAGATAGATAGATAGATAGATAGATAGATAGATAGATAGATAGATAGATAGATAGATAGATAGATAGATAGATAGATAGATAGATAGATATTGTATTTTGCATTAGATAGATTTGAATTTTGCATTAACTAGAGATGGATGGATGGATGGATGGATGGATGGATGGATGGATGGATGGCTGGCTGGCTGGCTGGCTGGCTGGCTGGCTGGCTGGCTGGCTGGCTGGCTGGCTGGCTGGCTGGTTGGTTGGTTGGTTGGTTGGTTGGTTGGTTGGTCGGTTGGTTGGTTGGTTGATTGATTCCCCAGATAGGAGACCTCTTAGGAGTTCTTGGGATGCTGCTAGGAGGGCCATGGGTGAGCTGTAAAGAAAATAGTCATTTGTGGTTGGGGCAATTTTGGAAATATGACAGGGCTTGGCTTCTGGCATTTTTAGTTAAATTAGCACAGGTAAGGGATGTTGGGGGAAACTTCTCTAGACCGTCTAGAAAGCCACCACCAAAAAGAATGGAGTACTGAGCTAGATGGACCAGTGGTCTTACTTGGTATAAAGTAGCTTCACATCAGGCAGCCTCTTTATGGAAGGTTGTGCATGCATTTTTCCCCCTTGGCCTGTCGTGCAACTTGTGGCCCAGTAACACCAAACGGAATGCTTCTGAACATCTGTCCCTTCTTCCCCACCCTGCAGGTTGGCTGACTCTCGTTGATGGTATGTTGAGGTCTGCCGAAGACCAGTGGAGTGGGTGCGTGACCGCCTGGGGACTGCTGTGACAGCCGGGGGGGGGGGGCGCACCAATATGGGCCAGTGTGTCACCAAGTGCAAGAACCCTTCTTCCACGCTCGGCAGCAAAAATGGCGACCGGGAGTCGAGCAGTAAGGCTCACGGCAAGCGGAGCACGATCCACAAAGAAGAGCACAGCACGGTCTGCGGGAAATCCTCCGGGGACATCCTCGTCAACGGGACAAAGAAGATGGAGGCTGCGGTAGAGGCCAGCCAGCCGCCGGCTTCCTCGGGCGACGCCAAGAAAGAGTCGGTCTCCGGCACTGAGGAATCCTCCCTCCACAGGACTGAGGAGTTATTCAGGCGGTACAAGGACGAGCGGGAAGAGGCCATCTTGGAAGAGGGCATGGAACGCTTTTGCAATGACCTCTGCGTTGACCCCACCGAGTTCAAGGTGTTGGTCCTTGCGTGGAAGTTCCAAGCGGCTACCATGTGCAAATTCACAAGGTGGGTTGGAACCGCATCTCTGTACTTAGTTGAAGAGCTGCCCTGCTTGTCCGAGGGAGGGACAAAGACATGTTGGGTGGGCCCGATGCCCTGGGCCCACCGTTGCTTTGCTCCACCCTCTTCAAGGGAGGGGCGGTGCGTTGTTTGATTTCTTTGTCCTTTTGAGCATCTCCAACAGCTGGAGTGCTGCCGCGTGTTTCTTCTGAAATGTCTCCCAACGTTATTGTGCTGTTGGAGGAGACTGGCAAGGACTACCATGACTTCATGTCTCCCTGGGTTTCCAGTCCAGAAATTTCCAACCAGGGGTCCATTAAGGCAGAGGTGGCCAAGTTCCCTAGCTTGTGTCCGAGTCCGTTAAGACAAGAGGGGAAAGGCTGCAGGCCCCTCCAGAGGGAGCTCTGGAGGGGTCTACAGCCTTTCCCCTCTTGTCTTAACGGACTTGGACACAAGCTAGGGAACTTGGCCACCTCTGCCTAGAGGGCTTGATGAGTGTTAGAATCAAAGGGAAGGGGGTTGGTTGTGTCGTGGCATGGGGGATGCGGGCTGTCTTCTCAGCTCCTGCCCTTCTTTCCTGCCTACATGACGCAGAGCCACTGCGGCAGTAGAAAAGGTGGGGGGGAAGGAGTAAAAGGAGAGTGAAGGGCCCGTGGAATTATTTCGCTTATGGGGGTGTGGCAGGGAGGCGTGGCCAGCTGAAATCCGCACTTCCCGTGGTCCTTGAAGCCGGAACATTTATTTTTGTCTCCTCTCCGTGCATCCCTCCCTCCAAAAGTGGACATTTTTTTCCTCTTCTCTAATTTCTCTATAAAACATAGGGATAAACTGGCCCCCTGCCTAGAGATTCTGTGCATTTTTTAAAAAGTGTACGAGAGAAAAGTTAGAGCTAAAGTTCCACAAAAATCATCTGGGGAAAGGATTGACTAGAGGGCCCCACATAATACGACACACGTGGAAACACTGAAAATAGACAGAGGATATTTTAGTTCCCTTTCCCCCAAATTTTTTACCGAAATGCAACTGGAGTACTCAGTGAAGCCCATTAGTAATAGGTTCAGGCTGGGCAAAACAAAGCAGCAATTCACGGAGCCCCCATCTAGGTTGTGGCCCTGGCTAGCCCAAGAGGTCCCGCAATGGTCTATGGATGAGGCCAGTGCAGGGAGGAGATCTGATGCCCCTCCCCTCCCCCCCGGAAGATACGCCAACACATTTTCCCGTGTGCCTCGCAGCAGGAGGCATAGCAGGTAATGAGGGCTGGTTTATAGGAGGGAAGGAGGGCTGGTGTGCAGTTTGGGGCAGCTCTCTGTCTCTGTCTTTCTCTCCCTCCGTCGCGGCAGGGACGGCTCTCTCTGTGTCTCTGTCAGCAGCTTGGGGCAGCTCTCTCTGTGTCTTTCTCTGCCTCCCTTGCAGCGGGAGTAACAGGCGGGAATGAGGGCTTGTGTTCGGTCTGGCAGGGCTCTGTGTGTCTCTCTCTGTCTCCGGTACGTCTCTGGCTAGTGTCCATGGAGGGGGGGCGGGAGCTGTAGGGACAGGGCCAATCAGATTGGCCCTATTCCAACTTGGACAGCTGGACACGTTCCACCCCCCCTCCCCCAGGCTGTTTCACAAATATATAGAGGAACCATGGATGGATAAGGATGGGGGTTTTATTCAGTCACCCGCCACGAGCCGGCTTGCCGAGGGGGTGGGGAACAAATTCAGTAAATAAATAAATGCCCACTCGCACCCGTCTGTCGGAGGCCATGAGTCTCGACTAACAGAAGCCTCCGCGTTCAGCTGCCGAATGCCAGGTGCTTGGAGGGGGGAGTCAATAGCCGTGGGGCAGGCCTCCATGCTCCCCCTGGGTTCCTTCTGCGGATATCTGGTAAGCCATTGTGGGAAATGGGATGCTGGGGCAGCATGTGCTAAGCCACTTCCTAGGCTCACGCTTGAGCTGGCAGGGGCTCATGGGAATTGTGGTCCATGGACATCTGGAGGGCCGCAGTTTGACTACCATTTGTGGGGTCTTGTATAGTTCAGAGGACTAAGTTTCTAGTTCTTACGGTTGATGGAGAGTAAACATGGAAGCAAGAGGAGCATAAAGCAAGCTATGGGGGGGGGGGAGTCTCCTTGAATGCATCTTGGGCACCAGCTTTATTATTAGTCTGATGTCCACCCGCCTGCCTTGAATACAGTCTCCGCCCCACACATGCACACACAGACACAAACAGTTGTTAAATTTGGCACGATCTTGTTCGGCCAACATTCAGATTTGTGGGGGTTATGGGTGGACGAGAGCCATGGCATGTCCAGTCCTAGACGCGCACCTCCCTTCCTGCTGCAGACAGTCTGAGCAGCAGAAAAATACATGGGCCCATGTCCATAAAGGCCAAGGACGGGGAGACACAGAGGTCCATCAGCCCATTTTTCCTTGGCAGCTCCTGACGGAAGAGCAGCCGATCTTCTCCTTTTCTCGCTTGGATATAACGTCCCCCCCGTCCCCTCTTTTTTGCTCGTGGTCAAGTTTTAAGGCTTTCCACGCAAGGGTGCCGGTGCTGTTCTGCCACGTCCGGCGCGCGAGATAATTTTGAAAAGAGGAGAGCGGTCCTCGGATCGGGGACGCTGTGTCTTTCTCCACTCTTAACCGGCTTCTCTCTTGGTTGGCGACAGGAGCGAATTCTTCGACGGCTGCAGGGCCATCCACGCGGACACCATCGAGGGGATCTGCGCCCAGTTCCCCAGCCTCCTGAGCGAAGCCAAGCAAGAGGAGAAGTTCAAGGATCTCTACCGCTTCACGTTCCAGTTTGGCCTGGACTCCGAAGAGGGCCAACGGTCGCTCCACCGAGAAATCGCCATCGCCCTTTGGAAGTTAGTCTTCACACAAAACAAGCCCCCAATCTTGGACCAGTGGCTACACTTCTTGAACGAGAACCCCTCAGGAATCAAGGGCATTTCCCGGGACACGTGGAACATGTTCCTCAATTTTACTCAGGTGATCGGGCCGGACCTCAGCAACTACAGCGAGGACGAGGCTTGGCCCAGTCTCTTCGACACCTTTGTGGAGTGGGAAGTGGAACGGCGGAAGAAGGACGAGGAGGGCAGAGGCCCGGCGGCTTCACAGACCGACAGCTTCAGGGCCGAGCCCCCGACTTAGCCGCCTCCGGCAGGAGGGTCGTCCGTCCCCCCCCCCGCTGAACCTTCGTCATTTGTAAGCTGTGGACTCCTCTGGAATTTACAGACGCTCCAGATTTTTCTACTTTACACCTTTCTCTGCCTTGTTACCTGTAAGGGCTCTAAAATACCAGTCCCATTATTTTAGGCACTTTCGTTAAAAAAAAAAAAAAATGTTTTGGGGTTATTCCTGTTCTTCTCCTGGAATGTTTGATCCTCCCCCCCTGTTTTCAAGTTAAACAATTATTTTCTCTCTTTTTTTTATTTTTGAAAAGGAAAGGTTTCAGATTTTGGAATAATTATGACTTGACCTTTTGTTGCACAACTTTTAAAAGAACCAACCTTTTTTTTTTGTTTGTTGGGTGGGGGAGGGGTTTAAAGTTTTAAATTAACATTGCTAAATTATACAGTGCCAGATTGACGTTCTGCGAGATTTTATTTTTTTTTTTTTTCCAGGGCAGGTTTATACTGTGTGTAATGCTGTTTACATTGAATTTCTTTTCTCTTTTTTTTTTAATTTTAAAGTTGTGATTAATTTTAAGATGTATACTATGATTAATAAGAGTGTTTACTTGTTAACGACAAATGCATTAATTCCCAGGTGAATAAGACTCTGAAAGCCTATGAAAGCAGCATTTTTCCTATTGTTGTCACCTGGCTAACCTCTTTTAAGTCAGCCCTCTCCTTTGAATGTGATGATGGGTAACAAAAAACAGCCATCCACGGTGCCTGCCATCCAGCAGAGCTTTGAGGAACTTTTTTGGTAGCTGCAGCCCTGAGATGACGTGACCCACCAGGGCCGATTTCACTGTTCTGTGCCTCAGATCACCTCCCAGTGGCCCTTGAGGCTCTCGGGACGGCAAGCTCCTCCTACTCTGCTGGGCATCCCGTGATCCACGGTAAGGGGGTGGAGCTTTCCCTCTGGAAATGACTTGGCAGTAGGTAGGCCAACAGCAGCTCCAGAGGAGGTAAGTGGAGGGAATCCCGCCTCCCTTTCCTCTCTCCCTGGAGCAGGGGTGGCCAAACTGTGTCTCTCCAGACGCCCATGGACTACAGTTCCCATGAGCCCCTGCCAGCCTGATGGCAGGGGCTCATGGGAACTGTGGTCCATGGGCGTCTGGAGAGACACAGTGTGGCCACCCCTGTCCTAGAGCTAAAAGAAGTGGGGGTCATTGGGGGGGTCCTCTGCCATCTTTGCATGCCCACGACCCGCCAGTCCTTCTTTTCTGCACGGCGCAAACAAAGAGCAGGGCAGCCCCTTGCTGTAGATTTTTCCCCCAAGGTGGAGAGTTTTTTTGTTTTTTGGATCAGGGCCCCGCAGAAGCATTTTTGGCTTGACTCCCAAAGCGAAAGGCTATTTCCCAATCTTTTGCTTGATAAGAAGGGATAATTTTATTAATCTGTCTGTAGAGGGGACTAAAGACCTCCTTGACCTTTAAAATGTTACCTAATTTGGCCGATGAGTCCATTGCATCCGAGTGGGGAATGCCTCTAACTTTCTGGCTTTCCCACCCTCACTTCTTAAGTCTGAATGGCTGGATGTGAAGCCCCAGGTCTCATTTTATGCAGCAGTGTGAGATTTCTGCTTTCCAGACAGCTGTTGAGAGGGCCAGAGCCAGTTGGGTCAAGAACAGGTAAGTTGGTTTATTTGACCGCCACCCCCCAAAAGGAATAGCCTTGAATCTCTACCCAGCTGGCATCTTGGTTTGGGCTGACTTAAACGACGTTTCCATAGGATTTAATTTATTTTTGTTTTGTTTTTTTAAACTGTACTGGGAGCCGATTGGCTTGCTTGGAAATTGCGTGACCTTTTTTTTTAAAAAAGGGAGTTTTATTAACACTGGTTGAATTAACTGACTCCCCCCCCCTCCCCTTTAACGTCACCATTTAAAAAAAAAAAAACTTTTGGTAAAAGGGATAATTTGCCGAGGCTTTCTTCGGAGATGAGCCTGACCTCCGTGCGACATTCTTTTTAAGCATAAAAGCTTTTATTTCCTGGCTTGCAATGAAGGCTCAGAGTTTGGGTTGATTGAAAAACGCAGTCTCTGTTTTCCCGAACGAGTCGATCGCTCTGCCGCCTTCTGAAATTGGTTTACAATTCTGTCGTATTCTGGGAGGGGGGGGGGGGGACAGGAGCTTGTAAGGCAGGGGTGGCCCAACTGTGGCTCTCCAGACACCCATGGACTACAATGCCCATGAGACCCTGCCAGCATGCTGGCAGGGGCTCATGGGCATTGTAGTCCATGGATCTCTGAAGAGCCACAGCTGGGCCCCCTGTGTTGTAAGACATCGGAGATCTGCAGTGACAGCCTGTTCTCTATGCTGCGCCGTCTGAGCAGGTGTTACCCCAGGCCGGCTTCTTGCCGCGGCCTAATCCTGCCGACGAGCTGAGCGCACAAGCTTGGGTCCCGCGTCGCTCTTTTGCACAAGGCGACGAGGCAGTCCCAAGCAGCGCCCGCCCGCCCGGCCGTCGCGGTTTGGTTTCCTCCCGAGTTTGCACAGATCCGTTTGAGGGGTTGTGTTAATCCCCGCCCGCCCCGCAGGGGGCTCGTTCCATCGGCATGGTCCGACCCGCCTCCATTTTGAGCCGCTAGCAGCGGCGGGGCGGATGGAACATTTACAAAAAAAATAAAAATAAAGAAATACTTGAAATTCACACCTTCTCTGGCTTGTCAGCAGCAGGGGTCGGACGCTGAGGCTGTGGGTTTCTGTTACTCTCGAGTGCGTGGGGACCCCTTTTTCGAAGTTGGGCAGACCCCCTTGTTTTTAATATGCAGCAGGGCACTCCTGGGACCGTGCTCCGGACTCCCTCCGAGCAGCTCTTTCTTTCCTGCCCAGGCTGCATGTGCGTTCTGTTGATGTCATTTTTTTTTGGCTAATTACAAAGGAAGTCTTGTGCCTAAACTGGAGGTGGTGGTGGGGACTTCGTCTTGTGTCAACTAGGTCCCGAAGGCCCTGAACCCTCTCGCTTGACCTTGCAAAGTATTTAACCACATGCTTGAAGGTTCAGCCCTGAGGACTTGAGAAACAAGCCTTGGTTATTAAACACATAAATGAATTTACAGCAACCTGCGCTTTGGAGATTTTCTGCGGAGAGACGCTGTCTTGATGGAATTCTTCAGTGGCTCTGGGGGTTAGGGGTGGGATGGGTTTGAGGAAGGAGAGAAGGATTCCAGAGTACAGTATTTTGGCTGGATTGGGAGTCCTGTTCTGTGTGTGCTCCAGAAGTTTGCCACAGTGGCCACAGATAGAGGCATTTCTTTAGGAATTTCAAACATAAGAAGAGCCCTTCCGGATCAGACTGGTGGTCCATCTAGTCCAGCATCATACCTCACACAGGCAACAGCTTGCTTGGTGGGTCCTTTGGTCTGCCCGTACTCAGTGAGTGTCAAGTCTCTGCTAATTCTCAATGAGTACACTCACTTGTTGAAAGGAAATCTCTTTATTGAAGGAATAACAAACAGGGAGCAAGGCGTTGCCTTGCTAAAACTAATTTGCAAACCAACAAGCATACCTTTATGTTTCCCCCTAGTTACAACCCTTCCCGCTAGTTCAAATCTAATTAAGGTGCCAGGCACAAGAATCTTCCCGGGCCTGCATCCCCATTCAAAAGTGTTCACAATCGCCTAGATCAGGGGTAGTCAAAAGGGGCTCATGGGAATTGTAGTCCATGGACATCCGGAGGGCCGCAGTTTGACTACCCCTGGCCTAGATAGTACAGGCATTCCTAAAAACCTATATCAGGTTACCAGGGGTCAGAACAATAAAGCAAAGCAATAACGAGAAGGATGTCTGTGGAAAACTACTGCACAATTAGACTAGATAATTAGACATCACATGGGAAGAACAAAAACAGACCATGGAAACATTACATGATGAAAACAATTCAACAGGTAACCAGTGAACACGGCAAGAACATGAGAACCTGTGAACGGGGTCCTGACAGTGAGACCCATTCAATGAAACTGGGTGGGGGAATCTCCATAGGTGCTCTAAAGCCCCAGGTGCACTTTGAAGCACACCTCTGTCCCCAGCCCTTGGGTGCTCTGGCCCTCTTGCAAAAAGTCACTTCTTGGATACCTGCGTTCTCCAGGTATTCTGTTTACCAAACTCTCAAGCAAATTGTGCATTTTAATTTATGAAAGAGTGGAACGACCACTCTTGTTCAGACCTCTGCGTCCCTCCCCCCTTCTGGAGCAACAAGTAGGCAAGAAATATGGGCTGTACGTGGATTGTGGGAGTGGGGCAGCTCAGAGAACACGGTTGCATCGTTACCCCACTTGTCCTCCAAGGAGACCAGGGCAATGTCGATGATTCTCCTCTTCCGTTTATCCTTGGAATGACCCCGTGAGATCCACTAGGCTGAGAGTGGCTGAGCCAAAGCTGACAATTTAGCCCCTATATCAGGGGCGGCCAAAATCTGGCTCTCCTGATGTCCATGCGCTACAAAGGCAGGGGCTCATGGGAATTGTAGTCGATGGACATCAGGAGAGCCACAGTTTGGCCACCCCTGCACTCTGTTGATTCTTCAGGTAATGCCTCTTCTTCGTTCCCTGCTGCTCATGCTAACCATATGGGCCCTCTGGACATCAGCTGTCTCTCCCCCCACCCCAGCATGCAGCTGGCTCTTACATTCACAAAGGGGAATAAGGGCATGCCGGCATTCTCCCCCTGAGCTGGAGGACATTTTGGTGGGTAATTCCCACCATCCACTCAAGAAGGCAGGAACTACCTGGTATCCTTGGTGGGAATGACCCTGCCTCCAGCTCAGTTTTCTTCCTGCCTTTATAGGGAGAGAAGCTAGCTATGCAGGATGTCATTCCTTTCCATTCAGCATACTTTCACAACTATCTAGATTCTTTGCTGCCATTGACTTGTGCTTCCAATTCTTCTCTGCGCCCTTTCCCCCTCTTACTGAACAGGCTTAGAGAAGAAAGTGAAGATGAGGTGCGGGTCGAACCGGCGGCTGTTTTATTCCAAGGCTTGCCTAGCGTTCCTGCTTGGACACTCAAGCCACGGCGCGATCGGAGAACGATGCCGGCTTTCTCTCTGACAGTGATCTGCAAACTCTGGCTTCCCCCGGAAACAGGGAGCCAGTTATTCCAGCGTGCATCACCCTAAGGGCCACCTCGACCACGGCTGCAAAGATGGAGCCCAAAAACTGCGGGAAAAGCGCCATTCTGGAGGAAAGGCCGAAGTGGCTCAGGCAGGCTTTGTTCAGCAACGGCCCTTTGAAAAGCACTTACAACGTCAGCACGGCTCTGCCTATCCTCCCTGGAGTCAGGTGGGTGCCAAATTGGGAGCCAGCCTATGCTTCTTTAAGCCAAATTGGGAGCTAGCAGCCACGGTCTGTGTAAATGCTCCTGGGCTCCTCCGGAATAATTCTGATTTCTAAGGCATCCTTGGAAGGAGGAGATTGCCCGTTCTCCTTAGCAGGGTTCTCTAACATCGGGCAGACCCTTGTGGAGTGGCCCTTCTCCCTCTCTCCTGAGGCACAAGAAGCCAAGAGGAGCAGCTTCCTTTAGTCGAGAGGCTGCCCTTTGGCCAACGAAAGCAGCACGGAAGAGAGGTTGCAATAGCCCATGAATGATACCGAAGAAGGAAAACTCTCTCTGATGAGGAAGGTGGAGAGGAGAGAAGGATTTCTGAGCAGTCGGTCAGATTTTTCAGCTCTGAAGGCTGCAATATTGTCAAGAGGTTACATTAGCTTTGCCTTAACTTAACAATTTTTAAATATTTAGCTCCTTGGCCTATTTTCTCTATGGCTAGGCCTTCTTAGCCCCTGACTGTCCTACAGGAGCCTTGCAGGGTCAAAACTGCCCTTAGAGGCTGCTAGAATACATTGCAGCAGAGACTAAACAGGCAGAAGGTAAAAACTTAGTGAAGCCACGTTATGCTCTAGTCTAGATGTCCATGGACTACAATTCCCATGAGCACTTGCTGGCAGGGATTCATGGGAATTATAGTCCATGGACATCTGGAGAGCCACAGTTTTGCCTGCCCTAGAGGTTAATGTTTATTAATAAAGGTCAACATGTGTTACTCAGGGATGTGTCCTGCCGGTCTAATCTTTATGATGATTATGATTATTATTATCAATAATAATAATAATAATTTGATTTCTATACTGCCCTCCCAGCAGGTCAGCTCAGGGTGGTGTACAACATGTACACAGCTGAAGTAGGAAAGGCAGGTTTGGTTTGCGCAAGGCAGAAGGGAAAAGATTCCGGGGTTGAGACAGAAGGGATGAGGAATTTCAACTCCCTCCCCTATCTTGTCTCCTTATGGGGTTTTCGAGGCAAGAGATGCTCAGAGATGGTTTGCCCTCCCCCGCTGGCCATTGCTTGCCTCTGTAGCAACCCTTGTGGGAGTTCCTTGTGGGTCTCCCAGCGGAGATGACCCTGCTTGGCAGCCAGGATTACGACAGACTCTTCCCTACAGCCTTGCTTTCATCTGACGGAGAGGCTGATTCTGTGAAGGCTCAAGGGGGTGGCAGGTTTCAGTAGATGAGCGATTGGGATGTGAATATCCTGCATAGTGCAGGGGGTTGGACTAGATGACCCAGGAGGTCCCTTCCAACTCTATGATTCTATGATCTACGAAAGGCAACTGGCTGTTACAGAGCTGGTGATGCTTGTAAATTCTGGGCTGACCTGACCTTCCCCCGTCCCCCTAATCTCCATATCATGCTTACATCAGCCAGGAGGTCTCTTACAGAGGAGCCATGTGCTTTCCTGCCCGGGCAGCTTGTGAATCATCCCACCCAGCAGGGGGGAAAAAGCCATGAAGATAAATAACCCCCACCCAGCCCCCTAAATCACGCTGCAGCTTCCATTTCTTCTTGCTTACTCCACCCATCCCAGTCCCTTTTCTGACAAGATGAATGCTTTGACATTCAGAGCGGGACTGTAAGTGTGGGGGGCAGCCCTTCAGCTAGGTCTGTGGGAGGAGCTGGGGGGCTGCCAAGGTTTCTCTTGGCACTTCTCCTCGGCTGGGGCCTTCGCACACCCCCACGGCCCCTGCCCGGAGTGAGCAGATGAGCCATGCCAGCGGAGAAGGGACTTGGCAGCCATCGGGCCCCGACCGATCCTCTTTCCCCGTTTGGAACGGTTGCTCTGCTCGTGTCTCGACGGGGCGTGTGCCTCTCTGAACTTCCAAATGTCTCTGCAGCCCCAGACAAATAAACAGTGGTGGAGGGGGGGGGGGGCTGTGCGGAATTGGGAAAGGGGAGAGGTGGAGAAGGACTGGGGACTCTGCGTCTTGAAATCGTTTGCCATGAAACAGGGGTGGCCCGACTGTGGCTCTCCAGATGTCCATAGACTACAATTCCCATGAGTCCCTACCTGGGAATTGTAGTCCATGGACAGCTGGGGAGCCACAGTTTAGCCACCCCTGAACTAGGGCAGGAGTAGTCAACCTGTGGTCCCCCAGATGTTCATGGACTACAATTCCCACGAGCCCCTGCCAGCGAATGCTGGCAGGGGATCGTGGGAATTGTAGTCCATGAGCATCTGGAGGACCACAGGTTGACTACCCCTGAACTAGGGTATTGAGCAGGCCCAATTTCTGATTATTTAGTCCCCAAACTTTCAACTAGTTCCATGTTCCCAAGCGCAGCTTGGTCCTTTTCACGGTCAGCTCCCTCCAGCCTTGCTTGGGTCATCTCCCCCCCCCCATGTCTATGAGTTGTTCCCCAAGTATGTCATGGCCATGAGCGGCCCTCTTTTGCTGCTGGTGTTTGGTGGATGAAGCAGGACGGTTGGTTTTTATACCCCACTTTTTACTGCCTGAAAGACTGCCAAAGCGGCTTACAATTGCCTTCCCTTTCCTCTCCCCACAACAGACACCCTGTGAGGTGGGGGAGGCTGAGAGAGCCCTGAGATTATTGAAGAAGAAGAAGAGTTGGTTCTTATATGCTGCTTTTCCCTACCCGAAGGAGCCTCAAAGCGGCTTATAGTCGCCTTCCCTTTCCTCTCCCCACAACAGACTCCCTGTGAGGGAGGTGGGGCTGAGAGAGCTCTGACAGGACTGCTCCTAGCTGGCCGCATGTGGAGGAGCGGGGAATCCAACCAGGCGTGCCCCACTCTTAACCATGACACCACGTTGTTGTTCTACCATGGAAGCCGGCTGGCTCTCGTGAACTCTCAGCCTGGCCCTCCTCTCCGGGCTGCGAGAGAACGGGGCAAACCACGTTCCAAGCCACTCTGACTCCCAGCAGGGGAGCAAAGCAGGATGCACCTCAAAGGGAGAAGGCCCATGACAGCCGCAGCCTGGCCCGTGGCCAGCTCAGTGGCAAAGCTGTGCCCCCAGAGGGGGGCTCTTGTATTGAAGGGGCAGCCTCCGTGCTCTCCGTCCTCCTGTGGTCCTTGGAGGCTAGAGCTGCCAGCAGCGTTGGGGGCCGGTTCCTCTTTCCCAACAGGGTAAAAGTTGAGCATTTTTTATTTCTGAAATCACATCCAGCTTGAAGGGAGGTTCTCCCCCCCCACTCCCCTCCCCTCCGGCCCCCTGAAAAAGTAATTATGTGCTGCTCCCCACCCTGCCAGGCGCAAGGATTGTGGAGATTGCAGTGGGGTGGGTTTCCTGACCGTGTCCCCGCTCTTCAGACGTTCCTCCCGCAGTCCCAGTCTCTCCCTTCCTCTCCTCTTTGCCCCGCAGCCGTCCCTTTGACAAAGACGCTGGACGCGGACCAGAAATCCATGAATCAGAGATTCCGTTTTTCTTCTCTGGGTAAATGTTGCTGCGGGGGCCTTTTTCCTCGCTTGCTTTTTCCTCCGGACCGCGGGCGGTGAAGACCGGGGAGGCCGTCGGAAAGGAGTTAATTAGGAGGCCTGAGTAGGCTGAGAGCCACAGGGCGCCTGCGTTACCCACAATGCCCCTTTTGTGGACGGGCTTATAGGCCGAACACGACACGGGGGGCTTTGGAAAACCCACTGCGGACTCCCTGTCTCGTTCCAGGTCAAACCGTTCCATGCATCGCAAACATGCGCGCGCACAGACACACACACACACACCCCAACGACGACCATCGGCTTCTTTTCCTCGACAGCGTTTTGGTTTGCATCCAGGGGAGCTGCTTAAATGGCAGAATTGCTGGGTGACAGAGCAGCTGGCCTGGCTCGTCCTGAAATCTTCTCAAACGTTAGCAGGGAGGGGGAAACGGTCCCGGTGTCCAGATGCATCTTGTCAAATCGGTTTGGGGGACCGGGGTAGAACCCCTCCAGGCGGGCTAATGGGAGGCGGGGTCGTCGTCGTCGTCTTTGATTGCCAGGAGGCAGAAGCCCGGGAGAGAGACGGAGGTGCTGCCAGAGAGGGGGACAGGAGTGCAGGTTAGTCTCCTGCAAAGATTGAAGCCCAGGTTAAACCCCCCCCCCCACCACCACCACCACCACTGTGACAAACCTGCCCCAAGCAGGAAAGAAGAATTGGACTACGGGTGAATTAATGCCAATTTATACAAGTACGTCCTTAATCTGCACAATTCTGCTACTGGGGAGAGAAGTTCTGCCAGAGGGAATCTAATTTGGTCCTCGTTTCCGGAATATAAGGGAAGCCTTGCCCGACCTTGCTTTAGGATGCTTAGGGCGTTCAGCAGGGGGGTGGACTAGATGGCCTGTGTGGCCCCTTCAACCTCTAGGATTCTGAGATTCTATGATCCTGCGTTGAGCAGGGGGTTGGCCTAGATGGCCTGTGTGGCCCCTTCCAACTCTATGATTCTATGATCCTGCGTTGAGCAGGGGGTTGGACTAGATGGCCTGTGTGGCCCCTTCCAACTCTAGGATTCTATGATTCTATGATCCTGCGTTGAGCAGGGGGTTGGACTAGATGGCCTGTACGGCCCCTTCCAACTCTATGATTCTATGATCCTGCGTTGAGCAGGGGGTTGGACTAGATGGCCTCTATGGCCCCTTCCAACTCTATGATTCTATGATCCTGCGTTGAGCAGGGGGGTGGACTAGATGGCCTGTATGGCCCCTTCCAACTCTATGATTCTATGATCCTGCGTTGAGCAGGGGGTTGGACTAGATGGCCTCTATGGCCCCTCCCAACTCTATGATTCTATGACCATGGCATCCTGTTTCCAGCAGGGAGGGCAGTCTGTTGTTGCTGCAAGCAGGCCAGGAAGGGAACCCTCTTCTCCTGCTTCCTGCAACTGGTAGACTGCCTCTCTACATGGAGGCTCCAGGCAGCTGTCGTGGTGGCTGCTGCTAGGCCTATCCTGGGATGCTGATGTCTAATGACTCTTCCCTCCCTCCTCATATGGCAGGGGTGGCCAAATTGTGGGTCTCCATGTGTCCATGGACTACAATCCCCATGTGCTGGCAGGGGCTCATGGGAACTGTAGTCCACAGACACCCAAAGAACCACAGTTTGGCCATTCTCGGATGAAGCTAGGAGAGGTCACTGTCGCTGCCAGAGGCTTGCTGTGCACGGCGCATGAAATCGGAAGGGCCCCTTTTCTTGCTTTCCACACTCAACTCTTGGCTGGTGCAAGAAGCCAGGGAAATCCAGCGTCTGCCCCATCACGAAAACCCCACAGAGCCCCCCCCCCGCCAAGCTCAAGCACAGATGTGCTGGCAACTCCCCACCCCCCCGGGTTGCGCCACCATCAGTGGCAGGCACAACGCGAAGGAGGATGTTGGCTGGCTTTCAACGCTCGAACGGAAAACAGGAAAACACAGGGATGAATCAAAATTCTGTCTGCAGCCTCGGGCTTATCGGCCGCGGAAGTGACCTCAATCCCCACCCCCCAAACACCCAGCAGTCAGAGTTTCGGCCCTGAGGCCAGAGACAAAGTGGGTTTTTGGAGAAAGGCCTGTAGGATCTTCTCCTGCTTCCCCCCTCGTTCCTCTGTGGGGGTCTGGTGGTGTGTCCCGTGTTAGGAATGGGGGGGGGGGGAGAAGTCAGCAATCTGCTGCCCCAGAGGGTGGGGGGACTCCCCTTTGTTGGCAGCTTTGAGGAAGGGGATTGGAGGAGCCCCTGTCAGAAGTGGGTGGTTTTTAAGTCCCCCAGAAGGTGGAGGGCTGGAGTGGTTGGCCCTTGGTGGTCTCTTCCAGGTCTGGGTGATTCTGATTCTACAGCCCCTCTGAAGAGTCCACTGAGGACAAATTCAAGACTGATGGCCCAACTGTGGCTCTCCACATGCCCATGGCATTGGGAGAAGAGGATGCTGGCCGGGGCTCATGGGAATTGTAGTCCATAGTCACATGGAGAGTTTGCCCATCCTTGCGCTGTTCTTTACCTGTCTGTTCCCAGTAATAGGACGATGCAGAGCGTCCGGCTTGGCAAGCCTCTGTAAAGTTTTTTAATCCGGTTGTCACACGCCTTCATTATGCTCTTTACGTCTTGCTCCTGTCTCGGGAAAATGTGTTAAAGAATCAGTCATTCAGAAGGCCTGCCAGGCAACAGATGCATGATAGCCTCCATTGCGGCATCTGTGATAAATGTACTTTGGGAAGGTATGATCTGCCCCAAAGACCTAACTCTAGAGAAATACAGAGCTCTTTTCTTGCGAGAAGACCCAGGGGTCCATGATTCAAGTATAGAGCCACCAGGGAGGCACGCACGGAATCCCAGGCTCAGTCCTTCACAGCAGGGATAGTCAACCTGTGGTCCTCCAGATGTTCATGGACTACAATTCCCACGAGCCCCTGCCAGCATTCGCTGGCAGGGGCTCATGGGAATTGTAGTCCATGAACATCTGGAGGACCACAGGTTGACTACCCCTGCTTCACAGCGCTTTGTCAGGCCTTTGTCGAACTCTCATGAAACAGGCTTGCTGTTGAAGGAAATCTCTTTATTGGAGAAAACAGCAAATGGAGAGAAAGGTGCTTCCTTGCTAAAACTAAAGGACAAACTTACAAGCATAACTCTATGTTTTCCCTGAGACCTCTCCCCACCCCAGTTTGAAATTAGGCACATGGAACAAAACGCCAGGCACGAAAGTTTCCCAGCCAAGCAAAGTACACGCCGAAACCTAGGCCCTACAAAGTATGCGTCTAAAAGGTCAGAGCAATAGAAAACACTCTGGGATAATGAGGCCAGCCTCCCCCACTCTGGTCTGTAGAAAAATACTGGGCAATGAAAGCAAACTAATATGTCAAGGTAGAGAAGGCACCATGGGAACAGGTAAACAGGTGACATATAAGTGAGTGTCCTGCACTGTACAGGGGGTTGGACTAGATGACCCAGGAGGTCCCTTCCAGCTCCGTGATTCTGTGGGTCCTATCCTTTGCTGCCAACAGGAACCTTTCCCTGCGCTCCTAAGTGACAACCTTTCAAAGCCATCCTGTCCCCCTTCAGCCTCCCACGTCTTAAATTTGAAATCATAAGCCAGATCTTATGATCCACCAGGTTTGGTGCTGTTCACTCTGGCTGATGGGTCTCCAGGATCTCCGCCACTGACCTTAAGACCGTTACGACAGAGACGTCAAAGACCGAACCCAGGACCTCCTGCACGGCAGCCCTTCTCCCGCACGGAACGAGGCCCAATTCGCCTCTCGGAGCGGGAAAACAGAGCAGGCCACTCACCAGAGCAACCGGCACTTTCTCCGGTCGGTGGCTGGCCTCAGGCAGCAGCTGAGGATGGGCAGGGCAGTCGGCGTTTTGAGCCTCGTGGCAGAGCCACCGGTGGAGATGCGGAGGTGTCAGAGCGCCTCTGCCGTGCAGTTTTCCACCTTTGGCCCTCTGCCGCCCCTGGAGGGTTTTAAGGGCCGTGCTGGCACTTTCCCCGGTTGGAAATCCTGAAACAGAAACGTAAGATCGCCGTCAAGGAAGGAATCTGAGCTTCGGGGATCCCGCCGAATTGCACATCCCTGCCGTCAAGTGCTTCCTGTAAGATTCTTTCCTTTCTTCCACCTGCGCAGCTTTTAAAGTCTAGACCAGGGGTAGTCAACCTGTGGTCCTCCAGATGTCTATGGACTACAATTCCCATGAGCCCCTGCCAGCAACGCAGGTTGACTACCGCTGGTCTAGATGTTCTGAAACACGGGACCCTGTTTGTGAAACCAGCCAGGGCTGGAAGGGGCGTTCTCGTTCTACACGAAAGGAGACCTGTTGGATGAGGAAGCCGCTGCCTTACCTTGGCCCTGACCCAAACAAGCACGGCTGGCCATGACCACAACCCAAGACGCTCTCACTCCGAATAAAATAAACAGCTTCAAAACCGGGCTGCTCTTGGTCGGTGTTGCTCGGCTGTTCCGACCCAGAATTCCACCCGTGTTTTGGAGGATTTACAGGTCACCGGCGTTGCTATTGCCGTAGCTTGTAAGTGACAAACGGACAAATAACCACCAGGGCCTGGGATTGGGGCCACTGTGGGCGGGCGGGCAGTTGTGAATTCCTGCATTGCGCAGGGGGTTGGACTAGATGACCCCGGAGAACCCTTCCAGCTCTACGATTCTCATGTTCATCTCTCGCTGGTTGCAATTTCAGAGCGGTTTTGGGAAGGTGGCTTGATCCCCGTCTTCAGGTGAGGATTTAACTCTTTATAGATCAGCCCTGTGCGCCCTAGGTTGTGATGTGCCTCGGCTCCAGCATTCCCTTGAAGGCCGCAGAGCACATCGGAGGGAAAGAATAACCTTCGGAGGAAATTTTGGGGATCGCTTGGGCAATGCAACGATGGCTTCCGGGCTTGAGTTTCCCGCATGCCGCGCGTCCTGTACTTACGGAGAAAGCAGTAATTTCGCCGCTTCCCGCTGCGGGGGTCCCTGGGCTGGAACACAGACTTCAGATCTTCCAGGAAGCCCCACTGTGCTTGCCCCTCCGCCTCCCAGGAGGCCTCCTCCAATCCTGCCACGTAGAGCACGCCTTCGTTCTCTACATCCGCTTCCAGCTGCCTCAGGAGGGTCTCACAATCGAGGGTCAATTCGGTGAGGGGTCTTTGCACCTGGTTGGGGAGAAGATAGCAGAATGACACACAATTGCCCGGTAGCACAAGGAGTGCTTATAAACATGCCGAGCAGCTTCCAAACGCTGGTGCAGTACAGAGCCTTGTCAGACGGAGTTCAGCTGAAGGGCAAGCGGACAGTTCAGTGGTTAGGGGTGGGCACCGTGAAGATGCTGCAGCTGTGAACAGCTGCTTGGCCTGTTCCAGGTTCCTGGTTCAATCCCCGACATCTCCCACTTAAATGGATCTCAGACAGGGCCGGATTTACACAAAAAGAGGCCCTAGGCTATTCCACTTATGTGGCCCTTTCACCTCCCATGTTTAAGTTTGTAAATCACATGAGAGAGAATAAAATAGATCATTGCTGTGATATATATCAATAGGTTAAATGAAACATGTTGTGATTGGTACTAACCTTTATAAAAAAGGTAGAATATAGGCCCCTCTTGATCTTGAGGCCCTAGGCTGAAGCCTAGTTAGCCTATAGGAAAATCTGGCCCTGATCTCAGGGACCAGGTGACAGGACGTGGCTTTTCCTTCCTGAGCACCGAAGAAGATTCTGCTGAATCTGCCTCTGCTGCACGCTAGATGTCCCTCTCTGGCTGCTTCTGATTCCCACTCTCCAAACGTACCTTAATACAGGATCCGGCAACTTCCGCCCCGTTCAGATTCTCTATGGCTAGTTGAGCTGCCTCCAGGACTTCGTACTGGATACAGATGTGGGGCTTGGGGAGAAAGGAGAAGACTGCGACACACGGCACGCAACAGCTGTTTTCACGCGACACACCCACGAGGTAGGCTACGCTGAAGCCCATCGCGGTTGGCTCAAGGCTCTCTGGAAGTGCTGGAGAAGTTTTCCGCTGAGCCCTTGGGATGAGGGTGGGGGAAGCCCGTTTCTCTCCTGCCTCTCTCTTAGTTTCCTTTTCCGAGCCTTCAGTAGGCTCAATCCCCCTTTGGAGTGCTTTTTTCTTTATTTTCCAAATGCACCCCCCCCCCCCCCGATCAGGGCGGCCCTGGGATGCTCAGCAATCCAGTTGGCTGTTTGGAACAGCAATGATGCACAGCCTTGTGGGAAAGATCAGTGGGGCAGAGAAAAGTGGTCAGGGGCTCCACAACTGCCCTGCTTTCTTGCCCTGTCTCCTGTCAGCCAGCCTCTCAGTTTTCATACTGGCCCAGCATAACGACTCTCTTCCGCCTGAATCTCAGCTGCCAAGGGCATTTCAGAAGAAGAAGAAGAGTTGGTTCTTCTATGCCGCTTTTCTCTACCCGAAGGAGTCTCAAAGCAGCTTACGATCCCCTTCCCTTCCTCTCCCCACAACAGACACCCTTGTGAGGTGGGTGAGGCTGAGAGAGTCTGGAGAGAACAGCCCTGTGAAAGCAGCACTATCAGGGCTGTGACAAGCCCAAGGTCACCCTGCTGGCTGCATGTGGAGGAGCAGGGAATCCAACCTGGCTTGCTGCCGCTCTCAACCACAACCCCAGACTTGCTCCGAGAGACCTCGGAGGGCTTGAGTGCTGGGGTGTTCCCTGTGACCTCCAAGCCTGGTTCTCTTGGCTCAAGACTAGCTAGCTGGGACACTCATGGCGGAGGTGAGCACTACCTCTCGGAGGCTGTATCCATTAGGAGTCCTCAGCGTGACACCCGGGTGCACCGTGGCGGCTGCCAAACCCTCAGCGGGGCCCACCAAAGTGGGCAGAGCTGGTAATTGGCCGTGCAGATTTTGATGAACGCTTCTTTGGCAGCGGCTGCCAACCACCGCACCAGGGTCTTCCCGGCTTGCTCCACTCCCTCAGGCAGCCATTTTGTGTCTGGACCCACCACAGGGTGTCAGAATTGCAGAGGTGCCTGCCGCCTGTCCAAGGTTGGGGACTCCGGTGCACGCGCTAAATGCCGGTGGGAAGCTAGAGGGCCCTCCCCACATTTCTCTGTCAAGACTACATCCTTTTGTGACTCCTTGTTGCTTACAGAGGGAAGGCAAGCAAGGTACAAGGACAGCGTGGTGTAGTGGTTAAGAGCAGAGTTTGATTACCCACTCCCCTGTATGCAGCCAACTGGGTGACCTTGGGCTGGTCACAGCCCTGATAGAGCTGTTCTCAAAGACCAGTTTCTCTCAGAGCTCCTCCAGCCCAACCTACTTGACAAGGTGTCTGTTGTGGGGAGAGGAAAGGGAAGGCGATAGGAAGCCCCCTTGAGACTCCTTCGGGTAGAGAAAAGTGGCATATAAGAACCAGCTCTTCTTCTTCTTCTTCTTCAGTAATCTCAGGGCTCTCTCAGCCTCACCCTCCCCACAGGGTGTCTGTTGTGGGGAGAGGAAAGGGAAGGCGATAGGAAGCCCCCTTGAGACTCCTTCGGGTAGAGAAAAGTGGCATATAAGAACCAACTCTTCTTCTTCTTCTTCTTCAGTAATCTCAGGGCTCTCTCAGCCTCACCCTCCCCACAGGGTGTCTGTTGTGGGGAGAGGAAAGGGAAGGCGACTGGAAGCCCCCTTGAGACTCCTTCGGGTAGAGAAAAGTGGCATATAAGAACCAACTCTTCTTCTTCTTCTTCTTCAGTAATCTCAGGGCTCTCTCAGCCTCACCCTCCCCACAGGGTGTCTGTTGTGGGGAGAGGAAAGGGAAGGCGACTGTAAGCTGCTTTGAGACTCCTTCGGGGAGAGAAAAGCGGCATATAAGAACCAACTCTTCACCTTCTTCAGTAATCTCAGGGCTCTCTCAGCCTCCCCTCCCTCACTGTTGTGTCTGTTGTGGGGAGAGGACTTTGAGACTCCTTCGGGTAGAGAAAAGCGGCATATAAGACAGCCCCCATTTTAACAATTCCCGGTCGAGTTGCAGCCCAGTGATTTTTAAAGGGGGGACAAAAGCCTCTCCATCCACTGACCTTCCGGGTTTCTGTGACGACTCTCATGGACCGAATGTGTCCGTAGGCCTCAAAGGTCCTCCTCAAAGCCCTCTGGCAGAAGCCCTTCCTGAACGGCCCGGCGAAAACCGTCCGCATGCCGGACAGCGTACTCCGCAGCTGTGGGAAGAAGGGTTAATGCTGAGGCTTCACGGAGACCGAAAGGAACCGTCAGATTCCTCTCGCCTCAAGAAGAAACCGAGAAGGCAAAGCGCAGTTACTTTTGCTCTGAGGTCGGCAGTGAGGTGCGGGGTCAGGGTCCGTGGGTCCGAAGGAAGCTGAAGGACTCTGAAAGGCGATCCGGGGATCTCTTCCGAGCCTTGCTGGGGAATCAAGGACGGTGGGTTAGTGGCATGAAAAGTCCAGTGACCTGGAAGAGACCCAACAGCAGGCAGACCAAGGCAGGGGTCTCTCACCCGGCAGTAGAACCCCCTACGAAGACCGTGCTTTCGGAAGGACCCTTGGCCATCGCTAATGTGCAGAAAGCAAGGGCCCAACACTTCCGGCCTCTCCTCCCGTGTAGCAGCACTGCGAGTCACACTTGTTCAGCGAGAAGAGAAGAGCTGGGTTTTGTACTCCACTTTTCCCTATGCAAAGGAGTCTCCAAGTGGCTTACAATCTCGTTCCCCTCCTCTCCCCTCAACAGACACCCTGAGAGGTTGGTGGGGATGACAAGACTGCTCTGCAAGAACAGCGCTAACAGGACTGTGATGAGCCCAAGGTTGGTGGCGCCGAGAGAGCTCTGAGAGAACTGTGACTGCCCCAAGGTCACCCCACTGGCTGCATGTGGAGGGGGAGGAGTGGGGAAGCCAAGCTGGCTCTCCAGATTAGAACCTGCTGCTCTTAATCACCACGCCAGACTGGCTCTCTGGACCACCAGGTCCGTCGTGGGCTTGTCCCCGACTATGGTGCAACTCTTACTGCTGGGCTTGTGTTTCCCCCTGCCCTGGCGAGCTCCTGACTCTGGCTTCCCCACTTCCTGTCATGTGACACCGGCGCATGATGACTTCCTGTCAATGCCTCTGTGGGGTCTGGACAGTGGACCGCCTTTCTCCTCCTCAGGGCAAGATGGCTGCTCAGGTGTGGGAGATTCCTTCCTTCCTCCCTCCTCCTCCTCCTCAGGGAGTCCTTCTTCCATTCCTCCGCACAAGCCTGGGAAGAAGGCAGCTTCTCACTCACCGGCTTGGGTGGGCCGTTGTCTGGGGCATCCTCGCTCCGTCCTCCCGGAAGCAGCCTCTTTCCGCTGAGAGACCGCAAGACGTCTAGAAGGCTGGGGACGAAAGAGGAAAGCCAAGTCCGTTGAGGTGCCACGTTCAAAGCAAGCGGTGCGCCTCAATTGCAGAGCTAACAGCTTTGGTTTAGACCAGGGATGGCCAAACTGTGGCTCTCCAGATGTCTACGGACTACAATAACCATGAGCCCCTGCCAGCGGCAGGGGCTCATGGTTATTGTAGTCCGTGGACATCTGGAGAGCCACAGTTTGGTCCCCCTAGTTTGGACAGTCCAAGTCCTACACCAGCTGGTTTGACCAAGCTGAGCTTGTAGAGGGGCAACAGCCGGCACAGAACCAAGGCCATGGAGTACGTCCCCCAAAGGGGTGAGGATTCGAACACGAGGCTTCGCAACTCACAGCACCAAAATTGTTGGTCTTCAGGGTGCCCCCATGGGCTCAAACAGGGTGCTGCCGCTTCAGGCCCACCCGGCTCCTCCCCCTGAATCTTCCCCCCTCCTCAATTCTTTTTCGCCCCGATGAACTGTACTGCAGGGGGGAAATTAGTCCGGATGGTCTTTTTAAAGACGGGATCTGCCACTTGAAAGGGCTTTTCCACATCTGGCTCTGCACTCGGATTGATTTTCGAGGAGCCCCTGATTCTACAGCTGCCGGGACACGCAGGAGAGACCAGAGAAGGAAGGGCAGCCTCTTCACCATCGGACGGGGGTCCTCGCCTGCTTCTGGGCCCCGTTCTTCGGCTCTGCCTTCGGTGAGCCCCCTGCTCGGCTCTGCTCCAGCCACCGGGATTCCAGGTTCAGCTCCGCTACCTCGGAAGAAATCGACCCAGGTTACAAAATGGTCCCTCCGACGTTTACCCAGAGTGCAGACTAAGGATTTCTGGTCTGGGGAGTTTGGCTGGCAACATCCAGCATATCCCTGAGATTTCCCAAAGTCCTGCATCAGCAGGGAAGCCTGGGAATCAGGGCAGAGGGGTCGGCAGCCAAGATCCCTGTTCTGGAGTTAGTGGAATGAAGGAAGGCATGGAGTCAAGGCGTGAATCAAGGCTCTATGGGACAGAATCAGGGAAGCTGTTTATTTTATTATGAGCAAAGGCGTTTTAGGGAGTGCTTCTGGGCAACCATGCTAGCTCGGATTAGAGTCAAGGGACAGCAGCGGCCTCCTCACCCACCAGTTCATGTCGAACTGTAACTCCCCTCTCAGCCCTTATTTGTTTTATAAGAAGAGCTGGTCCTTATATGCCGCTTTTCTCTACCCGAAGGAGGCTCAAAGCGGCTTCCATTCGCCTTCCCTTTCCTCTCCCCACAACAGACACCCTGTGAGGGAGGAGAGGCTGAGAGAGCCCTGAGATTACTGAAGGAGAAGAAGAGCTGGTCCTTATATGCCGCTTTTCTCTACCCGAAGGAGGCTCAAAGCGGCTTCCATTCGCCTTCCCTTTCCTCTCCCCACAACAGACACCCTGTGAGGAGGGTGAGGCTGAGAGAGCCCTGAGATTACTGAAGGAGAAGAAGAGCTGGTCCTTATATGCCGCTTTTCTCTACCCGAAGGAGGCTCAAAGCGGCTTCCATTCGCCTTCCCTTTCCTCTCCCCACAACAGACACCCTGTGAGGAGGGTGAGGCTGAGAGAGCCCTGATATTCCTGCTCAGTCAGAACAGCATTACCAGGGCTGGGACTAGCCCAAGGTCACCCAGCTGGCTGCACGTGGAGGAGGAGCGGGGAATCAAACCCAGCTCACCAGATTAGAAGCTGCTGCTCTTAACCACGATACCAAGTTGTATCTTACGTTTCAAAAAAGATTTTTCCTGGAGATGCCGGGGACAGAACCTTGGCATTTTCTGCATGCCAAGTGGGTATTCTGCTGCAGCGTCAAGGCCCCTCCCCTCCAATGATGGCCAATGATGGGCCTGGAGGGGGTGGGAAGGGGAGGGGCCCCAAGTGGGCGTGTCCACAGCTCTGCTTCCCATCAATATTCTGCATGATTTGCGCCACTTCTGGGGTTTCTCGAAGCCGGAAGAATGTCTCAAGGGTTTCTCAATGGTAAAAAAAGTTTTAAAAGGCTGCCATGAACGGACACCACCGATAAGGGAAGTTTTGCTTGCTGGGTCACGCTGCCATAAATATTCTCCTCCAGGCAGAGTTTTAATAGAGATTTCCCCCCCCCCTCAAAAAGGGATGCAAATGATACAGGTCGCATACCTTCCTTGGCCCCTGGTTCATGAAGAACTGGGCCAGCTCGAGGGCACACGTGGCGTCTTCGGTCGGATCGTGACCCTCTTGATCTGTGCGCTGAATTTCTTTCCTTGGATGGAAATCAAGCAAGGAGCACAATGGTGAGCAGGGTGATATGGAGGAACCATACTAGGAACCGCGCCAAAGTGCTCACCTCTATTTCATACACTGTTATGGAGCCCCACCGCTTCCTGAGAAAATTCTAGTCCTCATGACTGCTCAGGCCATTGAGCACCTAAGCTCTCTGCACAGCTGGGAATCCCTCGGTCCAGGGACCCCAAACTATTCAAGTCAATTAAATCTCCAACAGGCAATCGGAAACCTTGTTATGCAAAACCCCTGACTGTCCCCGCCCACTTTTTAAAATCACCTGGAGGGTGCCAGAAAAGGTGTTCGCAAACGCCGTAGTGTGCCCGTGGGCACCTGTTGGGGACCCCTGGCTTAGCCAGAGGGACTGACTAAACTTTCATAGTGGTCAAAAGGAAGTGCCCCTGTACTCAAAGCATAATGGTCCTTTCTGACACAATTTTATCCAAGGATCTCAGGGTTCTCCATCCTCCCATTTCATTTCACACAACCCCCCCCCCCCCCGCGAGGTTGGTCTAAGAGGGTATGACGGAGGTCCCTTATGGGGACCTTCACCTTTTTTGACTTGCAGCCATGAGTGAAGGAGAAGGCTGCCTTACCTTAAAACAGCTGCGGCTAAGAATTTCAGCCTGAACCTTTTGCCTCCCTTCCGGGCGAAAAGGAGAGACGTATCGATCACATTGGGATGTATCATCTGAAAGAAGAGAGCAGGCATCAGATATGCGATTCAGAAGAGTCCTGTAGTGCAGGGGTAGTCAACCTGTGGTCCTCCAGATGTTCATGGACTACAATTCCCATGAGCCCCTGCCAGCGTTGCTGGCAGGGGCTCATGGGAATTGTAGTCCATGAACATCTGGAGGACCACAGGTTGACTACCCCTGCTGTATTGTACGGATGTGATCTTGAAGCTGTAAAGTTTGACCTTCTATCATCTGCTCCCTTGGAAAATGCAGGTTGTGAAAATAACATCGAAGAGCAGTTTCCTTTTCCTTTTCCATCTCCGATTCTTTTTTAAAAGGTCCTTCAGCGATTGGTAGGATTCCCCGCCCCAGCTGTGGCCATAAATTCTACAAAACCCTCTGAAGCGTTCTTCTGGGATCTGGACCGTTACAGAGGTCAGAATGGGACTTGAATTGTAATATTTCCCCATTAAGGATTTAGTGATTAAATGAGGGGGATAATGAACACCGTACAGATCAATTTACATAGAAACGTTGAATAATTTTAGATTTTCAAGCTGCAGTATCTTAAATGAGGGACTGCTGAATAGTATTTTAGATGATTTTTATAGGTCTCTTCCTTCTGTTGCCACCCCTTACAGTAATGAGGTCAGCTTTGGAAAAGGGGAGAAGGGAGGAATCTCTACTCGGATACTCACTTGTAAAGCATGGAGGTCAAAATTCAGAGAATGGCCCACCAGAACCGCATCCGGAGGAAGCAGAGCCTGCAGCCGGGCCTGGACATCGGGAAGTTTGGTGGTGACCGAAAGGAGCAGATCTTCCGTGATGCCAGAATACCTTCAAAACACGATCCAGAGGGAGTTGGGCAGCTTGAGGGAATGGACGGGTAACCAGCCCCAGTCCATGGTCACTCTTGTTTTGAAAGCCGAACAGCTTCTTGTCCGGCAGCAACCAAAGTCTAGTCAGATAGGGAAGGAACCGCAGGGGCCACTGCCCACCCTCATGGTGACCTCCATGATGCCCAAAGCCATGAGGCTACGGAAGGGACAAGTGCTGAAACACAACTGCCCACTTGTCTCCTCCTGTCAGAAATGGCTTTGGGCCGTCGGCGGCCATCTTGCTCCACATGTGGACAGAACGGTGTTAATGTGAACCACCATGCAAACGAAGGCTTGTAGGAGGACCAATCATTGACTCCGAATTCCGGGCACTACGGACCAATCACAGGGCCACGTTACGGGCCAATCAGGGCTCTTGGCGGGCCCACTGAAATGTATATAAGTCCGTGTTTTCCCCATTGTTGTTCAGTATTTAGGCCGGCGTTGGGATTCAATAAAAGAGCTGTGCTTTTGAAGAATTTGTAGTCCATTTGGACCAACCCCTATTTTGACTCCATGTTTCTATCCTGCCCCCCCCCCTCTCCTTGCTGGGTATAATCCCACATTAGGATCCCATTGGGGAGAAGGGATTATTCAGTAAATAAATAATCTTGGTAGGGGACCACTTTCTCTGCTCCTTGTCTTACTGAACGGGCTTAAAATATGCATGCTCAGACTTTCAGAAAAATTACATCTGTGGAGACTTATGACGCATTTAAAATCCTAAAAAACCCACGGTTTCATTGTGCTTGGAGAGGGCCTGATTTATAGGTTGAAGGACCCTGGCCCAGAAGATTTATGAGAGCATTCTGTTGCTCAGTCCTCTCCACCCCGAAAAAAAAATCTGGCCTTGCATGTCAGTTCTCAAAGCACAGTGTCCGACCCCTGGACTAAGTCTGTAAACAGGGTACCTTGTAAGGTAATTCCTTATTGGCGTCGAGGGCTTTACAAGCTCATCCATAACGCACTGGCCGCTGGCGTCCACCACGGAGATGCGCGTGAGCTCAGATCCTTTGTCGGTGAGGCACTGGGAAAAGAAAACGACGGCATTTGGAATGGTTCTTGTTTGAATGGGCCAACAGGCCTCCCCCTTTGCCTGACACACAGAGGGAAGATCTGGCCCTTGCTGGTTCTTTATCTATATACTTAAATCAGGGCCACAGGGAAACTAAACTGCACTTTGGGGGCAATCAGCAGTGGGGCAGGGCAGCTCCCAGACTGCTGCAGGCAGAGTCCAAGAGGAGCTCTGGAAGAATCACAGAATCCCAGAGTTGGAAGGGGCCATAGAGGCCATCTAGTCCAACCCCCTGCTCAACGCAGGATCAGCCCTAAGCATCCTAAAGCACCCAAGAAAAGTGTGTATCCAGCCTTTGCTTGAAGACTGCCAGTGAGGGGGAGCTCACCACCCCCTTAGGCAGCCTATTCCACTGCTGAACTACTCTGACTGTGAATTTTTTTTTCCTGATATCTAGCCTATATCGTTGTACTTGAAGTTTAAACCCATTACTGCGTGTCCTCTCCTCTGCAGCCAACGGAAACAACCTCCTGCCCTCCTCCAAGTGACAACCTTTCAAATACTTAAAGAGGGCTATCATGTCTCCTCTCAGCCTCCTTTTCTCCACGCTGAACATTCCCAAGTCCCTCAACCTATCTTCACAGGGCTTGGTCCCTTGGCCCCAGATCATCTTCATCGCTCTCCTCTGTGCCCTTTCAATTTTATCTTAATTTTACCTGAGGGACCACCTCACTATCTATACCCTCAAAGAGTTTTACGCTCCACCACTTCCAACCGGCTGGTGATCCTGCCTCCTGCCCTCCTCCAAGTGACAACCTTTCAAATACTTAAAGAACCAGGAGGAGGGGATGGGATTCTCCACTGTGAGTGTTACAGGCCCCCCTTGTAACTTCTGAAAGCAGGATGCTGAGAGATTTGCTTCAATGGAGGCTTAAGGCTCCAGCCCTCAAGGCTCCCTGCACTGAGAACTTCCAAAATGCCGTATTCTCGCCAGATTCTAACGTCTCCCATGGAAGATTTTGCACAGGCCAGCTCCAGTTTGTCAGGAAAGGAAGCAAAGCGTTATTACCATTTCACAGTCCAGTCCGAAAAGGGGGCTGCCGTCTGAAGGCCGGACGTCGCAACAGCTGGAGACGAAATTTCGGCAATCGCTGGACTCTGCAGGAAGAAGCAGAGGTTTGTCTCAAAGCAAACCCTCATGCGAGCCGGCGGGTGGCACAGAGGCTGGCATACCGGGTACAGATATGGGGACACCCAGGGCCCCAAATCCCGGCGGGATCATGAAGCAACAGAGCATCAGGCTCAATGTGGGCAGGAGGGACTGAGGGCTGGAAAATCCTGGGCAGAGATTGGCCCTCCAGCAACACCGGACTTCACAGGCCAGGAGGATTCTGGGGCTGCTGCAGCTGAAGCCGCCTGTATTCCGTGGCAGTATGAAAAGCCAATACTGACCAACACGGTTCTTGGCTCAAATCCCATCCTGCAGACCCCGAGCCGTTATTTCTCAGCTACCGATGATGCAGCGTGTAGCAGGCATTCATACATGGCCCTGCATGTACTCTGCCACTGAGCACTTTCAAGCCAGTGGGATTTGTAGCTTTACCAGACTCCTTGGGAGAACATCTGTTCCGTTTAATATTCCTGGCAAGGGCTCGGAGGAGGAGCTGGTCTCATGGCTGAAGTGCCAGTCAGTGCTTAACACCCACTCAGGGCGGCTGTCCCGCCCCTGTGTGCCTCCTCCTCCAACCGGCTGGCCTGTCTGTCCAGCGGCCGGCCAATCGCCTTCTGTCTCCTACCCCTGACCACCCCCTCCTCCTTCCACTTCCCTCCGAGGCTCGGAGGCTGCAGATCCCTGCTATGTGAGAGCTCCCCCTGCTGGTGAGTTCCCTAACAGCTGCCTGCAGCCTTTCCAGGTCCTGGAGGGAGGGGGAAGGCCATCCACAGAGGTCTTTCAGTCCACCCCACCCCAATCTAGCACCCCTTGTACTCCTGAATGTAACGGGCTTTGTCCCTAGTCATGAACAAAATCTTTTACTGCAGGGGTAGTCAAACTGCGGCCCTCCAGATGCCCATGGACTACAATTCCCATGAGCCCCTGCCAGCATTCGCTGGCAGGGGCTCATGGGAATTGTAGTCCATGGGCATCTGGAGGGCCGCAGCTTGACTACCCCTGCTTTACAGTCTTCCAAGCTCTGCACATCCCAAAAGACGGCTTACCTTCTAGAGGGAAGTTGTGCTGGCGCATCTCTTCCGGGGTGAGGATGTAGCTGGACAGCCCCCGCTTCTCTTCTCCGTATTTCTGAACGACCGGATCTTTCTTCAGTTCTGAAAGAACAAGTCGGGGACGCTGGGAGAAAGCGGCAAAGCTGTTTTCAAAGCCCTTGGGGGAAATCTGGGCTTCCTCGGGAGCTTATTGGGAGTTTCCCCAATGAGGTCGATTCTGGGGTGGGGGCAGGAAGAGGGCAGTGATAAGACACTCAGTGGCAAACTTGGCTTTGACTCTGCGCATGGGGCAGGATGGTTGTGAGATACAGGCACAGTGATGTATTTAGGAATATGGAAAGTAAATTTTTAATTTTTGTGTTAACTGAGGCCAGATTCCCACGAGTTGGGGAGGGAGAAAGTAGCAGGGAGCTACCTCTGCCGAAAACTGCAGCAAATCTCCAGGTAGCTCCCACTTCAAAGAGTTTGAGAATAATACGGAAGACTCCGTAGGCCGCTCAGAACTCCGTGAGAATCTCCAGTTTGGGCTAATCAGGAATTTGAGAGAATCAAGATCCAGGGATGGGAAATCCCCAGGGCCAAGCGGATAAAATTACCTTCTTTACTGAGTGGTGGGAAGTCACTGATTTCCGTATCTGCAAAACCCGAGATTGGAGGCAAAGAGAAGCGCTGTGTAAAAAAAAAAAGACAGTGCTGGCAGGGGCTCATGGGAATTGTAGTCCATGGACATCTGGAGGGCCGCAGTTTGACTACTGGCATAGACCATAGGAATAGGACGGCATAATTCATAACATTGGGTAAGAACAATAACTGATGATAATTTCTATATTATTTCCTGTAACGTTTCCATATAATGCTAATGTTAGCAACGTTAACTTGCTAACAATAATTCCACAGGTAGATCAGTTTGGGATTCTGTACATGGGCAGGGGTTTCCCGAGGGCCATAGAGGCCATCTAGTCCAACCCCCTGCTCAACGCAGGATCAGCCTTAAGCATCCTATGCTGTTGATGCTGTTGATTCAGTCGACCTCAACCAAATTCCTGGCGGAAGAGCTCCCTTTTGCAGCCCCTGCAGCACTGTTCAAGTTCCATCAGGGCCCTGATCTCTGCAGGGAGCTCGTTCCACCAGGTGGGGGCCAGGACTGAGAAAGCTGGGGCCCTGGTGGAGGTCCGACATGCTTCTTTGGGGCCAGGGATCACCAGCCGGTTGGAAGTGGCGGAGCGTAGAGCTCTTTGAGGGTACAGATAGTGAGGTGGTCCCTGGGGTAAAATTAAGATAAAATTGAAAGGGTTCAGAGGAGAGCAACGAAGATGATCTGGGGCCAAGGGACCAAGCCCTATGAAGATAGGTTGAGGGACTTGGGAAGGTTCAGCCTGGAGAAAAGGAGGTTGAGAGGGGACATGATAGCCCTCTTTAAGTATTTGAAAGGTGGTCACTTGGAGGAGGGCAGGAGGCTGTTTCTGTTGGCTGCAGAGGAGAGGACACGCAGTAATGGGTTTAAACTTCAAGTACAACGATATAGGCTAGATATCAGGAAAAAAATGTTCACAGTCAGAGTAGTTCAGCAGTGGAATAGGCTGCCTAAGGAGGTGGTGAGCTCCCCCTCACTGGCAGTCTTCAAGCAAAGGTTGGAGACACACTTTTCTTGGATGCTTTAGGATGCTTTGGGCTGATCCTGCGTTGAGCAGGGGGTTGGACTAAATGGCCTGCGTGGCCATCCAACTCTATGATTCTATGATTCTTCCAGAGCTCATCTTGGACTCTGCCTGCAGCAACCTTTCCTCCTATGTCTTGGTCTCCAAACCCCTCACCATCTTTGCTGCCCTCCTCTGGACACGCTCCAGTTTGCCTTTGAATCCCAAAAGCGCTATATAAATGCTAAACGTGATTAAATCAGGGGGAAACTCCAGGGTTCATCCGACTTTGAAAACTCGGTACGTGGGACGGGGGGAGGGGGGGGGCACAGACTTACATGCCTGAAGGTTTTGCGGAGATGCTTGAACTGTGCGTAAAACCTGTAGAAGTGGAGCTGACTCAATCCGTGGAGAACCACCACCACGGTACCGGTCAGACGCCTTGGGTGATGGATACGGCACCACCTGCAACCCAAAGAAAACAACAGGCCCCTGGCAGGGTTGGAGAGTGGAGGGGCAGAATTGCCCTGCTCGTGTGTGTGTGTGTGGAAGGGGAGAGGGGGGGGGTTACAGCTCTGGGCAAGGGCGGGAGAAGACTGGGAAGCCTCTAGTCTGCGTGGGGAGGAGGCGAGGGGAGCAATGCTCCCGCCAGAGGAGCATAAACCTCGCCAAGGCCTTGCGGCCAGTTTGCATTGTCAGAATGCAGCTCCAGTAGGAGGAAATTCCATAAGGGGAGCAAGTCCGTGCCAGAACTGGCAGCCCGCCAGGGAACCTTAGAGCCATGTAGAGGCCTTGAATCGGCTTTGATTCTTCGCCAAGGACAGGATGCTCTGCAGGACATCCCGGGAGGTCCTACCTGGGCCGAGCGGCACTTTGCCCTTTCCCCGCCGCAGCCCATTTCAGGAATCTGTGCAGCTGGCGGTAGTCGATTTCACAATCCTCTCCGAAGGCTTCACTTGACAGGCGAGGTCTCTTCCCCTGAGGAATGAGGGAACAGGCTGCGAATTGTTTACACAGACGCGGAGCTTTGGGCTCCCAGCCACCCCTTGCTGTAATGAGACCCAGAAGCAGGCGGCTCGTCTGGCACAAAAGGGCACGGCAGAAGCGGGGCTGGGAGCGGGACGGACAGGCAGGCGTCTCGCTATGCAAAACGGGCCTTCCTTGGAAAGGGCCCAGCAGAAACAGAGCCCGTGCCAAAATGTGCCTCCAGGCGCTCTGCTTGCAGAGCCCCCAAGCTGGACCCAACGACCCACAAAGGGGGGCAAACACAGACAGGCCTCTCTTTCAAGAATCCCGAAATGAACAAGGGAAACATGTTTTCTGGCTCTTGGGCAGGATCCATCTCCTGGCTGCTCAGCTTCTTAAGGGGGGAAGACACCCCTGCCCACTGGCGTCGAGTTCTTCAGCCTTGTCTTCCAGTCCAGGAAGGACAGAGCCAGTCGAAAGCCTGCCAGTTGAAAGAAGGAGAGCCTGAAGTGCCCTTTTGCATTCCAGTTTGCCCTCTACGTTCCTGCATCCTGCAGGGGGCTGGACTACATGACTCTGGAGGTCCCTTCCAGCTCTATGACTCTATGATCTGTGGGCTAAAGCCAGACCTTCCTGCTTGTGGCTAGGTAGAGCCTCCCTATTCAGAGGAAGTGTACCACCAAAACAGTCAATAGGGAGGGATGCTGCTTGGCCCATAGGCTTGCTGGCAACCTCAGGTTGGCTGTGCTAAGAAACAATATGCTGGTTTGAGATGGCAGAAGAGCCCATCACAATAGGGTGGGATGAAAGCCAGGGCCGCAACGGGAAGGGAAGAAGCTTTCCTAGGATCTAGCTCCTGTTGAAAGCCTTCTGCCAAGGCATTAGCCAGCTACCCCACTCTCCTGCCTGCACAGGTGTTCCTCAGCATCTTCCAAGGGAGGGAGATGCTGACTTCCGTCTGGTCTATTTTTGCTAGCCACTAGAATCCCAGAGGAGCCTCTTTGTGGCGCAGGGTGGTAAGGCAGCAGACTTGCAGTCTGAAGCTCTGCCCATGAGGCTGGGAGTTCGATCCCAGCAGCCGTCTCAAGGTCGACTCAGCCTTCCCTCCTTTCGGGGTCGTAAAATGAGTACCCAGCTTGCTGGGGGGTAAACGGTCATGACTGGGGAAGGCACAGGCAAACCACCCCCTATTGAGTCTGCCATGAAAACGCTAGAGGGCGTCACCCCAAGGGTCAGACACGACCCGGTGCTTGCCCAGGGGATACCTTTACTTTTACCTTTAGAATCCCAGAGGGTCTATAGCTGGCTGCGAGTCTTCTCTTTCAGGTAAGTGAAACACTGTGTCCCAGGAAGTGTGCGTGCACATGAAAGCTCATAGCTTGAATAAACCTTTTTTGGTCTGAAAGGTACCACTGGGCTCTAAATTTGTTCTGCTGCTTTAGACCAACATGGCTACGTGCTTGAATCCTGCTTTCAGGTAAGCGTTCAACAAGTTTCTCAAAAGGGGAATACTGAAGGCATAATCACGGACAATTCCCTTGAGAAGGAAAACTGGGAGGGACCTAAAGAAACCAGGGGGGCTCCATAAACAGCTTTTAAAAGAATTGAGTAATAAAAAAGACTCATTTAGGAAAGGGAAGGGGGGCATTATAACCAAGGAGGAATGTAAACAAATATCCAGTGCTTGTAGCCACGTTGTTAGAAAAGCTAAAGCCCAGTATGAGCCTAGGCTAGCAAGAAATGCTAAAAACAACCAAAATGGGTCCTTTAGTTATAAGGTAAAGGTAAAGGTATCCCCTGTGCAAGCACCAGGTCATGTCTGACCCTTGGGGTGACGCCCTCCAGCGTTCTCATGGCAGACTCAATACGGGGTGGTTTGCCAGTGTCTTCCCCAGTCATTACCGTTTACCCCCCAGCAAGCTGGGGACTCATTTCACCGACCTAGGAAGGAGGGAAGGCTGAGTCAACCTTGAGCCAGCCCCTGGGATCGAACTCCCAGCCTCATGGGCAGAGCTCTCAGACAGCATGTCTGCTGCCTTACCACTCTGCGCCACAAGAGGCTCTTTCTTTAGTTATACTCGAAGTAAGAAAAGGAATAGGGACATGGTAGGACCATTGTGGGGACCAGAGAGTGACATTGTAACAAGTGATGAAGAGAGGGCTGAACTGCTCAATTCCCAGTTCTCCTCAGTCTTCTCTTGCAAGGGGAATTGTGCTCAACATAGCAAAATAATTTCATGTAATGAGAGAGGGGAGTTGTGGCCTAGGATCACTGTAGGGCTAGTCCATAAACACCTAGTTTGTTTAAATAAAACTAAATCTGGACCAGATGGATTGCATCCAAGGATCCTAAAAGAACTTGCAGGTGTAAATTCAGAGCCTCTGTCCATTATTTTTGATAATTCTTGGAGAACAGGTGAGATGCCAGATGATTGGAGGTGGGCAAATGTTGTCCCCATCTTCAAAAAGGGGAAAAAGGAGAATGCAGGTAACTATCGACCCGTCAAATTGACGTCTATAGCTGGTGAAATTTTAGAACAAATCATCAAACAGTTGGTACTTGAGCAGCTAGAGCGGATGGCTGCAGTTACTAATATTCAGCATGGCTTTCTTGGGAACAAGTAATTTCAGACTAACCTTATACTTTTTTCTTGAGAAACTAACTTGCTAGATCAGGGGAATGATGTGGACATCATATACCTTGATTTCAGTAAGGCTTTTGATAAAGTTCCACATATTATTATTGACAAGTTGGTAAGATGCAGTACGGATCCTATTACTGTTAGGTGGATTGAGAACTGGTTGACAGACAGAACAGAATTTCAGAATCATCATAGAATCATAGAGTTGGAAGGGACCTCCTGGGTCATCTAGTCCAACCCCCTGTACTATGCAGGACACTCACATCCCTCTTGCTCATCCACTGTCACCTGCCACCCCCTTGAACCTTCACAGAATCAGCCTCTCCGTCAGATGGCTCTCCAGCCTCTGTTTAAAAATCCCCAAAGATGGAGAACCCACCACCTCCTGAGGAAGCCTGTTCCACTGAGGAACTGCTCTGACTGTCAGGAACTTCTTCCGGAGGTTTTTACAGAATTTCTTTTGAATCAATTTCATCCCATTGTTTCCGGGACGCCAGAGAATCACTGCTAGTGAGAGCAGACATGGCTGAGGTACACAGTTCCCTGCCTCAGACAGTTCCGCATGACCAACAGCATTCCCACAGAACTCTTCTAGACTGCAGAAAAACAAAGACGGAGATCTTTGGCAAATACCGTAACTTTGTTCCAGCGTTGTCCAGCGTCCTCTTCGGCAAGCTTTCTTTTCTTTTTGGGCTCCCAGGAGCCTTCTACAGTGTTGTCATCTTCGCGGGGCCTTTTCCTTTGAGTTGCTCGGGTTGCTGCCGCCATTTTCTTTTGAAGCACAGTTTAAGAGAGATTGTACCTGGAGAGAGAAGGGGGAAGTCATAAAAGAGGGGAATTTAATGTGTGCAAAAATCACCCAATCTTCTGCAAAAAGGTTTTGTGTGATATTTACAGAGAGGACAGAATCCCCACTCTGCCATCTACAGTGGTGGGATAACTTTGAGCCAGGTGCTCTCTCTCAACCTAGCCTACCTCACAGGATTGTTGTGAGGATCCAATGGATAAGAGGAGAAAGAGGTAAGCTGCTTTGTAGAACATGAGGCAAAATGGTAAAAGGTGATGTTGTTTTGCAACCCATTTAATTTATTCATTCATTTATTTATTTTGAGGCTTCTAGGCCTCCCCCTCATCTCGGGGTGGTGTGAAGTTCCACCTTGTGGTGTTTTTGAGGCAAGAGATCAGCAGAGGGGGTTTCCCACCCAAGTCCCAGCCCAATTTAGTTTCAGAGCTCCAATGAGATCAGGCTGGTGTGCACTATCAGGGCTGCCACAAGCATGAAGTAAAGGTCCTGAACCAGCTAAAATTAATCCTCTCTGCATCCTACAGAAAAGAGGGCACATGCTCCCTTTGCTAAAGTGGGACTTACTTTCAAGCAGATATACACAAGATGTAGAGTTAAGCTTGAAGCATTTCGGGTCTTGAACCAGGGGGTTGCGTAGAGGCCTTAAAACCTCTTGCAGGCTGCCAAAGGTAGTTGTTTAATCAACTCTGGGTCGTCCTGCTGCCTGCTGCAACAGGAGATAGATCAAGACGGGTTGCTGTGCTAGTCTGTCTGTAGCAGTAACCAAGAGCTAAGAGTCCCGGAGCATCTTGGTGCACTGTTTGGTGTAGCAGTTAAGAGCCGTGGCTTGTAATATGGCAAGCTGGGTTTGATTCCCTGCTCCTATGCATGCAGCTAACTGGACGACCTTGGGCTCATCACAGTCCTCTTAGAGCTGTCCTCAGAGCAGTTCTGTCAGAGCTCTCTCAGCCTCACCTACTTCACGGGGTGACTTTTGTGGGGAGGAGGGAAGGTGACTGAAAGCTGCTTTGAGACTCTTTCTGGTAGGGAAAAACAGGGTATAAAAACCAACTCTTCTCCTTCTAACACGATTTGTGGAGGGGGAAGAACTTTCGTGAGGCAAAACTCCCTTTCTTCAGATGCGTCATCTCTGAAGGCGCTCTTGGACTTCTGAAACCAGGTTTACTCTTGATTTAAAGGGTAAGAAACTGTTTATTTGCCTCCTTCAAGGAATATTTGTGTGTGGGGGGGCATGGCTCCACAGTCCATTGTCAGTGGTTCAAAATACCTTCTTCCAACTCTGATCGTAGCCTCTTTCAAGGTGGCTGGGAAGCACATGCTCTGCCTGAGCCACAGCCCCCTCCTCTTCAAGCCCCCCAGGCTGGCATCCTGTTGCCACAGGTGGGTGAAGGCGCACAGGATCCAGCGCGATCCTCACCCCGGACAAGCGGATCCACCAGGCATTTACCTGAGACCAACCACTGGAACCCCCCCACACCACCTCTGACATCCCCTCCATGGCCTGAAGCAGCCTGACCTCTCTAGGGAGTTTAGCTTGTTGTGTTGTTATTGTTGGGATCACTGAAGTTGTTGTTTAGAACCTCTGTTGGGTTGTTGTTGTTGTATATTGACTATGTTGTATGTTGACTCGTTCCATGTATCCCCCTATGATGTTGTATGTAAACTAAGGTGACCAGATTTTAACATTGCTAAAGCGGGACACCATTGACCGAGGGGGTTCTTGATTCAAAATTTGGTCTATATGGAGCCACAAAAATTTTCACAGAATGCATAGAATGCAAAAATAGTATTGTAATACATATATTTTTAATTGCAACATAAGCACAATTTGCCAGGTGCCCCCAGATGACCCTCCAAAAGTGGGGCAATCTGGTCACCTTAATGTAAACCGCCCTGAGCCATATGGAAGGGCGGTAAAGGTATCCCCTGTGCAAGCACCGGGTCATGTCTGACCCTTGGGGTGACGCCCTCTAGCGTTTTCATGGCAGACTCAATACGGGGTGGTTTGCCAGTGCCTTCCCCAGTCATTACCGTTTACCCCCCAGCAGCAAGCTGGGTCCTCATTTTGCCGACCTCGGAAGGAGGGAAGGCTGAGTCCACCTTGAGCCCGCTGCTGGGATCGAACTCCCAGCTTCATGGGCAGAGCTTCAGACTGCATGTCTGCTGCCTTACCACTCTGCGCCACAAGAGGCTCTTGGAAGGGCGGTATAGAAATCAAATAATCAAATGATTAAAAATAAAATCAGGGAGTCCTCTGCTCCAACTCTGTGTCTTCATAACGGGGACTGGAGGAGCGCAAGGGGGGAAAACGCCCTGCCAGCCTTGCAAGCCTCAGGAAATGACTGGGCTCTGGGATAAGGACGGTGGCCAGCCACGTGTGTGCAAAAAGGCGCTCCTTGGCTCTTCCCCTTCCCAATCCCAGTCAAAGGAAGGCATCAGAAGAGGAGACCTATTTGCAAGAGAGGATTTTCCCCTTCGCCGGCCGCCCGCCGCTTTCCTCGCTTACCCTAAACCCATCAGAGACCCAGCAATCCAGGAAAGGCTCGGCTCGGCGATCGCCTCGCTTTGCCTGCGCACCGAGGCCGCCCGCGGGATTCCCGGAGAAATCCCCGGAAGTCGGTCGGGCAGGCCAGAGCAGCCAAGCTCCGGAGCGCATCGATAGGGGGCGGGGCGTCCGGCTTCCGGCGGGGGGTTTGAAACGGACGCCGTCCCGAGGTTGAGCGCGGTGGGCGGGGCCGGGGGGCCGCGAGGCGAGCTGTCGCTATGGCGACCAAGCGGCTGGCCAGGTGAGGCCTAGGGGGGGGGGGGGATCCGCCGCTGTCTCCGCCTGTGGGCGGGAGGTCGGGCGGGAGGTTGGGCGGGAGGGAGTTGGTAAGTTCCAGTCGGGCGGGGTCCTGCGCCTTAGTAAATGCGAGTTTATTTCGCCCAGGGAGGCCAAACTGGCTCTCCAGAGTACTGGCAGAGGCTCATGGGAATTGTAGTCCATGGGCCACTGAAGAGCCACTTTCTGCTGTTTAATTTTGCCTTTCCCCCCTCTCCAGCGTGCTGGCAGAGGCTCATGGGAATTGTAGTCCATGGACCACTGAAGAGCCACTTTCTGCTGTTTAATTTTGCTTTTCTCCCCCCTCCAGTGTGCTGACAGAGGCTCATGGGAATTGTAGTCCATGGACCTCTGAAGAGCCACTTTCTGCTGTTTAATTTTGCCTTTCTCCCCTCTCCAGCATACTGGCAGAGGCTCATGGGAATTGTAGTCCATGGGCCACTGAAGAGCCACTTTCTGCTGTTTAATTTTGCCTTTCCCCCCTCTCCAGCGTGCTGGCAGAGGCTCATGGGAATTGTAGTCCATGGACCTCTGAAGAGCCACTTTCTGCTGTTTAATTTTGCCTTTCCCCCCTCTCCAGCGTGCTGGCAGAGGCTCATGGGAATTGTAGTCCATGGACCTCTGAAGAGCCACTTTCTGCTGTTTAATTTTGCCTTTCCCCCCTCTCCAGCGTGCTGGCAGAGGCTCATGGGAATTGTAGTCCATGGACCTCTGAAGAGCCACTTTCTGCTGTTTAATTTTGCCTTTCTCCCCAATGGAGCGACTCAGCACCTTATTTATTTATTTATTTATTTATTTATTTATTTATTTATTTATTTCGATTTCTATACCGCCCATTCCTTGCGGCTCTGGGCAGTTTACATTGAACTCCGAATAACTCTTACGTGGAACATTATGATATCATTCCTTTCTCCGCGTTCTGTCATGAACACGAGGCGAGGAAAGTACCTGGCCTGGGCTGCCCAAGGTGTAGTGGTGCCCACACCCAGGATCCTTTGTGGTTCTGATTCTTCTCCATTTTATCCTTACAACAACAGCCCTGTGAGGTAGGATAGGTGGCGAAGGTGCGTGGCCCCTGGCCACTCAAGGAGCTTTCCTGTAGGGCTGCCATTGTGTTTGTGGATCTGCCAAGGACTGAGCTTGAGGTCTGAGGCAAGATCCAAGCGGACACATAAATGACCGGTCAAGGCTCGTCTGGCCAATTGCACCCACGGGCAGAGAGGCCTATTGTCTACTTTGTGTGTATAAGTTGGGGGTTTCTGACGGGTTTTTCAGTCTTCTTGTAACCTGCTTACATGTACTTACTGCTGAGATCAACATTTCATTTTCTAGCTTAGCAGTTTCCTCTTGTTGCATCTGAGCTGGGCGAAAAATGTTTCAGGCACTGGAGTGAAAAGAAGAGGCCACAGTTAAACCCCTTTTCTTGCCTGCTTAAAAATATACTTCCCGCTTTTCACAGCAATAAGCAGATGCATAGAACAGGATGCTCCATTCTGTCTAGGGCAGTCCTACCGAGCTCTATTTACATATATTGGCATCAGCCGTGTTTTATATGGAAAAGTATATCCTTTCATCACTCTGAGAAATGAGATTTTGATGGAGGCGAGTATTTGTGTTTGCCTTGCAGGCAGCTTGGCATTCTCCGGAGAAGTTCCAGATCATCACCTGGTGGTCACAATCGTGGGAGACCCAAACTGAGTGAGTGCCGTGTCTGTTTCCCAGCGTGAATGTTTAAATGGACCCAGTGCCCCTTTTGGTGTAGTGGTTAGGAGTGCGGATTCGAATCTGCACTCCCCCACATGCAGCCAGCTGGGTGACCTTGGGCTCATCATGGCTCCTCCTCTTCTTCTTCTTCTTCTTCTTCTTCTTCTTCTTCTTCTTCTTCTTCTTCTTCTTCTTCTTCTTCTTCGCTGCAGGGCAGGAGTTTGACTATCTAATCATCATTGATTTTGAGTCTACGTGCTGGAGAGACGGCAGGAAACACTACAGTCAAGAAATAAGTAAGTGGACGTTGAATCTTTTGGAGGATTGTGTCTGGACAAACTGGGGAATGAAATCAAACCTGTTCAGATATTATTCCCACAAATTCTTTACATTTATTGACTACCCTGTTGCAAATTCAGTGTGATATTTCTGTCTTGACTAGCTTCAAATCCCGTTCCCAAGAACAGGCCTTGAAAGGGCCCCCTGCCCTGCCCCATGGTCAGGCAGCTTAAGCTCACAGCTGGATCAAGTGGGGCGGCAGGGGGCTGGCCAGCTCATTAGCAGGCCTGGGACAGAGCTTCCTAGCAGGCAGTCAGCAGGCCGGGAGGCCCTCATTAGCAAGCCCTCCACCACAACCCTTTGCCCAGGGTCCTTTCCCCTTACCTGCTGCTGTCTCCAGGCACTGAGGCGCATCTGAGAGCAAAGAGGCTAGAGGCCAGGGACGGAGGGCGGGAGCTGCAGGGGCAGGGCCAATCGGGGTGGCCCTATTCCAACTTGGACAGCCCGACACGTCCCACCCCCCAGGCTGTTTCACAAATATATAGAGGAACCATGGATGGATAAAGATATTTGATGTGCTCGAGTGATGGGTGGAGCTGTTTTCAGGTTCATTCTCTCTGGCTATGTCTTGTTTTAGTTCAGCTCATGCAAAGCAGTCTGCAATTGTGGCTGGGCATAGATGAAATACCACATACCGCATTGTCTGTTTTCGCAAAGCATGGGATATGAGTGAAATTGTGCCTAATAAATATCTCTAGATCACGTAACTTGAAAGCCCACTGCCTGCTAGCGCTTCCATTTTACCTTAATACCCTTTTCTCATAGTTGAATTTCCAGCCGTTCTATTAAACACTTCAAATGGGGACATTGAATCTGAATTCCACATGTATGTTCAACCCCAGGAGCACCCAATTCTCTCTGATTTTTGCACTGAGCTAACAGGCATCACACAGGTAAGAAGGTTTTGATTCTGTTTGGTGGAACTAATCGCAGAAACTTGTTTTTGAACTGAAGTTGAATTGTGATATTGTCAGGGCTGGGCAGTACAGCAGGTGAACAGAAATACTTAAAGGTATCTTGTTCTCTTCTGTTTAGAATCAAGTTGATGAAGGAATCCCTTTGCCTATATGCCTGTCTCAGTTTTCTAAATGGATTCTAAAGCTACAACAGGAGAAGAAAATTGTTTTTGATTCAGTTCGTTCCGACTCTGGTGCCTCTGAAGGAAAATTATGTGCTTTTGTTACCTGGTCAGGTAATTCACAGTACCTTATTAAATGCGTACTAAATACAAGAGCACATTATAAACTAGCCCAATGAAAATAGATTCAAGTGGGTAGCCGTGTTGTGCTCGGAAGTAGCACAACAAAAATTGAGCCCAATCGCACCTTTAAGACCAACAAAGATTTTTTCAATAAATAAATTGTCGATCTTTATTGGACTCAATTTTTGTAGCCCAATGAAGGGAAGAGTTAACTAACAGAGCTGTGGTAGCTTTTTTTTTTTTACTGCATTTCTGTCTAGACAGTTCATTAGTTAATATTTGTGCACCTAAGATCTTGTTCAGCCATCTCATCCTGGCTTATATTGATTTCTGCTGTTTATATATCTGCAATTTTTCACTTTGGAGTTAGTCTGCTCCCCAATTATTTAACTGTGGGGCGTCCATCATTGGCTGTGAAAACTGCAGGTGACTGAGGTGTGCTGAAGGTTGGGAGCCCTCTCTTTTCCAAAAAGAAATGTGCTACATCCCCTCCCATTTTTAAACACATTGCTCGGAAAGCAGAATTCTACAGGTTCTACAAATTAAATGAAGTTCCTTGCATCCATTCTAGGCTGCTTCTTAAAACATCTGAAAGGAAAGGCAGAGAGAACCTCTGGGCCCTGATTGGCAGAAATATCCAATGCCATTCTGATATTTTACCAGAATTTCCCTTTGTCCAAGCCAAAAGCAGCAGCAGCAGCAAAAGCCACAGCAGCTGCTGCTGCTTCTTTGCTGAGATTCTCTGGATGCTTAAATTTTTTACAAATGCTCAAATCGTGTGGTGAAGCTGTGAATGCATGCATGTGCTATTTACTAAGTATTCTGCACCTTAATTACGTTGTTTTTTAATAAACCAGACAATAATGGGTTGTATTCTACCACTCAAACCTCTAAAAAAACCCAGTATGTCTCTCCATGAGGAGCTCTCCTTCGGGGTCCAAGGAAGCCCCCCCATAGGGAGCAGTGAGAAGGAACTCGGCATCTGACTCTCAAAAAGCAAACCGAGTAAAAATTATGAAGGTTGTACTCTGCGAATGTTGGTTGACATCTGCATTTGTTGGTTGACATCTGCATTTGTGCGGAATGCAAACTACCAAAGTGAAGCAGAATCTGACTGTCATGGAGAAGGAAATATGTATGGCAATGTGTACCTTTATTTATTATTATTATATTTATTTATTATTATATTTATATTTACCTACTAATGGAAACCTGCTTCCCATACAGATTGGGACCTGGCGGTCTGCCTGCAGTATGAGTGCAAAAGGAAGCAGCTGCGGAAACCGGATATTTTGAATTCCTGGATTGACCTCCGGGCAACTTACAAGGTATTTACTTTTGTATATTTATTTGATTTTTAGCCCACCTCTTTCAAATGACTCAAGGCGGGTTACATCTGTTCCACATAATATATTTATGGTAAGGCCTTGGAGGAGGGTCTCTCATGGCTTCAATGCCATTCAGCGCTTAACACCCACTCAGGGCGGCTGTCCCGCCCTTGAGTGCCTCCTCCTCCAAACGGCTGGCTTGTCTGTCCAGCGGCCAGCCAATCGCCTTCCGCCCCCCACCTCTGACCACCCCCTCCTCCTTCCACTTCCCTCCAAGGCTCAGAGGCTGCAGATCCCTGCTGCGTGAGAGCTGCCCTTGCCGGTGAGTTCCCTAACAGCTGCCTGCAGACTTTCCAGGTCCGGGGGGAGGGGGAGGCCGTCCGCAGAGTTCTTCCACCCCCCCCCTCCAATCTAGCGCCGGTTGTATTCCTGAATGCAATGGCCCCTGGCCCCTAGTCAAACATAAAACCCAGTAAACCCCCCTGCCCCATAAAACATAAAACTCCAGCAACAAGATGTCTAAAAACTGTCCCTTTACCATAGCCAATCTCTCAGAGAGGTTGCAAGATGGTACAGCACACCATGGAGGGGGGGGGGGCTAGATCATAGTCCTGGCCTCAACCAAAGACCTGGCGGAAGAGCTCCATTTTACAGGCCCTGCGGAACTTTGAGAGCTCCATCAGGGCCCTCAGCTCTCCCGGGAGCTCATTCCACCAGATCAGGGCCAGGACCGAAAAGACCCTGACGCAGGTTGAGGCCAGGCGTATTTCTCTGGTGTTTCTAGTTACGTGTAATAATTCTTTTTGTCTGCTTCGTTCTTTACCATTTTTGTATCTCTTTTGCTATTCCATCAGTTCATTCTTCTGCTTTCTGGGTTTGTACTTAACCTGGTCCTTCTGTAGCATGTACTTTGGCTTTTGCACATTAAACACACTACTATTTTAAGCATCAAACTATTTTAAGCATCAAACAAACACTTGTTATGGTTGCTTCGTTTAGGCTGATCTTTTATTGAGCAGGGGATTGGACGTAGATGGCTTGGGTGGCCCCTCCAACTCTATGATTCTAGATGTATCCATTTTCCCCTGATAGGTGATCTGCAGTGGTAGCACAGCGGCCACATAATTATTCTGATTGTTTCAAATTGGCAGCCCTGCTGTTCTGGAATGATCTTGGCTCTTAAAATATGTTAGAAAGGTTTTGTGCTGGTGGATTTTCAGCCATCTGCTGCGTTGACATCTGTCACCAAACCACTATTTTGACTGTTTATTTTTGTTGGGGGTCTGTATTTGTGTTGATTGCTGGAGAAGGCTCTTGCGAGTCCCTTGGACTGCAAGGCGAACAAACCGGTCAGTCCTAGAGGAGATCAGCCCTGCCTGCTCCTCAGAAGGCCAGATCCTGAAGATGAAACTCAAATACTTTGGCCACCTCATGAGAAGGAAGGACTCCCTGGAGATGAGCCTAATGCTGGGAGCGATTGAGGGCAAAAGAAGAAGGGGACGACAGAGAATGAGGTGGCTGGATGGGGTCACTGAAGCAGTCGGTGCAAACTTATATGGACTCCGGGGAATGGGAGAGGACAGGAAGGCCTGGAGGATCATTGTCCAGGGGGTCGCAATGGGTCGGACACGACTTCGTACCTAACAACCACAACAACAACAACATTTGTGTTGATGGTGCATTGGACAACAATGTTGTTTCCTACTCCTGGGAGGGGTTTCTGTCAGCAGGACTGAACTTTCTTGCTTGCCCCTTTAACGGCAGCCTTTGCTCTCCCAAAATCCTGTTCAGGTGGGGGGGGGGGGAATAGCAGAAGGAGTAGCCCATAGTTTTAGTCCAGAATGTTAACTGTTAACCATTGGGGGAGGATGGCTTAGGATCAAAGACCAGGGTAATAACATTTTAACATCCAGGATTTTAACACTGTGCAACATCTACAAGACTTTGCAGTTGGTCAAATGAAGAGTACAGCAATTGGCATTTGTCTTCTTCTAGCTCTTTTATTCGAGGAAGCCCCAAGGATTAAAAGGCGCTTTGCAGGATGTGGGGATCGTATTTGCAGGACGGGAGCATTCTGGTGAGTGTGGTTGCAGTGGTTTATTTGGACAAAGGTGCAAAAGAAAGTCGAGAAATGTATTTTTAATGTCTCCTCTCACCCCTCTGCTCATCATGCAGAAGGCCCTAGGTTCTATCCAGCCTCTCCAGTGGAAAGGAAGAGTAGATAATGAGAACGCGGCCCTCCAGATGTCCATGGACTACAATTCCCATGAGCCTCTGCCAGCAAACGCTGGCAGGGGCTCATGGGAATTGTAGTCCATGGACATCTGGAGGGCTGCAGTTTGACTACCCCTGGAATAGACAGTACTGATCTTGATAGACCCAGAATCCGATTTGATGTTGGGTAACTTCATGTCTTCCTGAGCCAATCTTCATGGAGCAAGAATGTCTCTTTGCAAAGGTGCATCTGGAAGGGCACAGGACAGGAGGCCTTTGGAAAGGGACCTGCCACCAACAAAGCAGTTTTTTAGTTGTATTTATATATGCTTTATGCTTTAGATTTTGACCCCACCACTCCCAGCAAGGATGGCTCGTGGCGGCTTACAGGAAGTTTAAAAGAATACACACATATTAAAACCATCATACCAATTAAAACAGCCTAATAACAGCCCAGAAGCAACTTCGCTTACAAAGATCGTAACAACGATTGGGCATATTCTGCCACCGGCTCCGTGTTGTCTCCCAGCCAGCAGGGGGCGCTGGATGATGTAACGGTCCTTATCCTGGCGTCAACCAAACGCCTGGTGGAAAAGCTTCATCCTGCAGGGCCTGTGGAACTGAACCAGCTCTGCCAGGGCCCTAAGCTCTTCTGGGAGCCCATTCCACCAGGTAGGGGCCAGTACCGAAAAGGCCCTGGCCCTGGTTGAGGCCAGGCAAACTTCCTGCATAGTGCAGGGGGTTGGACTAGATGACCCTGGAGGTTCCCTTCCAGCTCTATGATTCTGTGATTCCCTCGGGCTGGAGTCAACCAATCTGTTGGAGTTCGAAGAGGGAAGTGCTCTCCGGGGGAGGCACAGGGAGACAGGCAGTCCCTCAGGTCCACTGAACCCAGACCACGAATGGCCTTAAAGATTAAAACCAATACCCTGAACGGGATCTGGAATTCAGCCAGCTGCCTCAGGACTGCCATTCATCGTGGAAAATGGGCTGAGAAATCAGAACAGACCCCCCCCATGTGGCTTTTGGCCTGACCCTGACAGTTTGGTCCTGAGGAATAACAATTCCGGATCCATTCCATTAAAATATGATTCAGCTACTCTCTGACCTTGACTGCACAGAGGATGTCGTGCTGGGCCTTGGCCTGGTTTTGGGGCCGGGACAAGGTTGCCCCACCTCTTCCCGCCTCCGCGTGGGAGAGCATTTGGCCCATCGCACCCTGTCTTCCCCAGATTTGTGCTCCTGCACGGCAGCCAAGGTGGCGAGGTTCCTCTGCAGGATGGCCTTTTATTTATTTATTTTTAAGAACATGGCATTGTGTAAGAATGCAATACTGTGTAGTGCCTGTGGCATTTTCTGGTCCCTTTCTGGATGCCAAACTTTGGCGTGGGTGGGCAGGAGCCGGGCCAGGATGGACCAGCCCCACATAGGCCCTGTCGACGCCCAGGGCACAAAAAGGGAACACGGATTTATCTGCATCTCCTTGCCGTGGGGCAAATGAGGGCCTGATTCGGAACAGGCCTGGGACAGCCCCCAATCAGCGCCGACATCCTGTGGAAGAGGGAATTAGCCCCGTGACCAGAAGAACAGTGAGTCAGACCAAATTGCTGGCACAGAGAAGTCCTCGTGTCAGTTTACTAGGCCATGTTTTGACTTTGAATACACTGACAGCCCTTCCATCCCTTGTTCTCCAAAGGGCTGGACGATTCTCGGAACACAGCCTGCCTTGCCTGGCGGATGATCCGTGAAGGATGTGTGATGAAGATCACTAAGACTTTGGACAAGGTTAGTGGCTCCTTTCTTCTTGGCGCATGTCCTTGAAGAACACGCAGACCGAGGGTTTTGCGGAAGCGACACACTCAACTGCTCTGACCCTTGCGATTGACGTGAAGGATTCCACGGCAGATTTTTCTCGCTTGTCCTAGACTCTCTTATTCCCCTTCTTAAAAAAAAAAAAAACAACCCCTCTTCATCTGTTTATGACATCTTTAGGCGACTCCAGCAAAGAACTCTATTGCCAGATTTTTGACGGCAAAGCTGCCTGCAGGCGGCCCTTTGGGAAGCAACAATGGTGTGAAAACATCAGAGCTGAACAAAATCGGGGACCGTGACGGTACCGCAGTGATTAAAGATGACACTGGAGACGAACAACGAGAGTATGCACCTGTGTGCTTGTATGAAAGCATCCCCGGTACATCAAGACACGGGTCAAAAGCCACTGGCCTCAGCAAGGTCTGGGGTCATTCCACTCCACTTGCAGACAGACTGGGCTCCCCGATTGGCTGTCTCCAGCCACTGTCTTTTGGCGTCCAGAGTGGACTAAGCAACGGGCATCAGACGGCCAATTCCCCAGCCCAGAATGCAGGGCTGGTGTTGGTTTCGACGACGCTTTCCTCCGTCAACGTTTCCGATGTGGAGATCGGTACTTCTTCTGATGGTCTGTCAATGCTGGCCGACTGGGAGGATTTCGCGTGGATACCAGCGTCTCCGCACGGACAGGATTCGGAATGCCCACAGGTCAAGGATGATGCAGACGGTAAGGGTTCACCGGTCTCCGGAGAGGGAGCGGATACGAGGGAGTCACACATGACCAATTTGCAGTCTGAGCATGCTGCTGTGGGGACTCTGAATGCGGAGTTCTCTACGTCGATCGCGTACAAAAGCCCAAATACCACGATTTATCACAAAGGCATTGCTCCAGGTAAGCCTTCAGACCCTTCTGTTTTTAAGCTCCCCGCTGCAAAGGAAAATACAGGTTCCATGACATCAAACAGCGATTGCCCTGCATTCTCCTCTTCTTCGGAAGCTCCAAAAAGGAAACCTTCCAGTCCACAGTCCGTTCCACCAGCGAAAAAGCTGCCCTTTGCCGTACATGAAGACAGCGGTGCATCGCCTGCTTATTCTTCCAGACGCTCAGGGTCCAATCAAGTGCCCTGTGGCATCTTAAACTCTTCCACCAATCAAAACCGGTCTCTCCGGGGTAAAGAAACAGGGAAAGTGACCCCGCCTTTATGCAAATGCGGCCGGAGAGCTAGGAGGCTCCAGGTATCGAAGGGCGGTCCCAATCACGGGAAGGGGTTCTACAGCTGCCCGGTGGGGAAACAGGAAGGGACCCCAAAGGGCTGCGGCTATTTCAAATGGGAGCAGACGCTCCTGCGGGAAAAACCCGCCCTTCCCTCCCCCACCTCCAGGCCTGTAGGGCAACCATCTCCTGGGCTGATTTGGCATTCCCTGGGAAACGTGCACAACAGAAGCCTGGGTCTCCGACCTTCTATGCGCACTTAAGAACGCATCACTCACGGTGCATGTGCTTGCAGGTTAGGAGGTTCCCCCAGGGCATTGCTGTCCTGCAGCCTCTTTGGAAAGCACGTGATGCAAACCTCGACGAACGTTCAGAATACGCCGAAATTGCTAGATAACTGGAGCCATGCACGCTCCCTGAGTTTTTAAAATAAGAACAGGGGCACAGGGCTTTTCTCCTCTTTCTCCCTTTGGAAATCATGTATAATGCAATGATCATGGGTTTTAATGTCTTTTTTTTTAGTCCTTTATTAATGAAATAAATGCCTGGTGCTTTACAAACTGATCCATAATATTTTTCCCCTGCGAAGTGACAAACGCCAAAGGAAACCCGATAACCTTGGGATGTTCTCTCTGTACCCTCTGCCTGGTTGGATTGAGCGTCAGCAGCTGGAGCGAGGCCTCGGAAAGCCCAGGGGCTGCCCCAGCTTGACATTAAACTTGAGGGCCCCCCTTTTTGTATTTTCTAAACCGACATGCAGCTGCCAGCAACTGGGGAGGGAGAGCTCGGGCCATACCCTCAAAGGTCACAGATGCTCTCCATGGTAGATTGCTAGCCTCTTGAATGCCTAGGGCAGTGGTCCCCAACCCGCGGGCCCTGCCGGGCGCAAACGCGTGTGCGCGGCAGTCCGCGCATGCGTGTTTGCGCTGGGGCTACCGCGCATGCGCGGGCCCCCGTACCACCCTCTCCCCCCACTACGCTGCAGTGGTCCGCGGCAAACGGAAGCTTGTGGACCGCTGGCCTAGGGCACACTGGAGGGCGTCACCCCAAGGGTCAGACATGACCTGGTGCTTGCACAGGGGATACCTTTACCTTTTTATGACCACATATGGTCATGTCAGCTGCCCGCCCCCCCCAATGGCCAATGATGGGCCTTGGAGGGGGCAGGAAGGGGAGGGGCCCAGGGTGGGCATGTCCACAGCTGTGCTTCTCAACCATGATGATGATGATGATGTTATCCGTTCACTCGTGTCCGACCCTCAGTGATTCTATAGGAAAGTCTCTGCCATGCGCCCCTGTCTCTGACTGCTGCTTTTAGTTGGTTCGTGGTCATCCCTGTATCGTCTTTGCTTGTGTCGAGCCAGTGGATCCTTTGTAGACAACATTTCCTTTTGCCGCTGACCATGCCGAGCATTAATGATTTCTCCAATGAGATTGATCGCACGATGTGTCCAAAGGAAGTGAGCTTTAGCCGCAACATCTTCCCTTCTGATGACATAGTTGGTTTGCTCCTCTCTAAAACTATCTTGTTGGTAACTTTGGCTGTCCGTGGGATTCGCAGCATTCGTCTCCAGCACCATAATTCGCATACCCTGCTCTGTTGGGCCACTTCTGGGGTTTCTCAAAGGCTGAAAAAATGTTTCAGGGGTAAAAAAAATTGAGAAAGGGATTGTCTCACTTTGTGAGGGGAATGACCTTTCCCCAATGTGCTTGTATGCACACCCCTAAACAAAGGCAGGGTCTCTTTTGCTGGAATTGGGTTGTGGCCAGACTTTTAGGCTGGACTATGTAGTCTTTGCAGAACAGGGACCCAGGTGTGCAAAGAGATTTGTCATGGGTAAGAACTGGTAATGTTAAGGCTTGGAAGAAGAAGAGTTGATTCTTATAAGCTGCTTTTCCCTACCCGAAGGAGTCTCAAAGCGGCTTACAGTCGCCTTCCCTTTCCTCTCCCCACAACAGACCCCCTGTGAGGGAGGGGAGGCTGGGAGAGCCCTGAGATTACTGAAGAAGAAGAAGAGTTGGTTCTTATAAGCTGCTTTTCTCTACCCGAAGGAGGCTCAAAGCGGCTTACAGTCGCCTTCCCTTTCCTCTCCCCACAACAGACACCCTGCGAGGTGGGTGAGGCTGGGGGAGCCCTGATATTCCTGCTCAGTCAGAACAGCTTTATCAATGCTATGGCGAGCCCAAGGTCACCCAGCTGGCTGCATGTGGGGGAGCGGGAAATCAAACCCAGATCACCAGATTAGAAGTCCACACTCCTGACGTCTACACCTAGCTGGAAGCACACTGAGGTGATGCAGATAGAATGAACTCCATGCTTTTACCAGTGTAACATATGACTGTTCCAAGTCTTCAGAGGGCTAGAATGTGATGCCTTTATTGTTATTATCCTGCTGGAAGCTATCTAAATGCCCAGAGCGGAATGGTTGGTCGCTCTGTCATTACCTTTCCCAGGGCAGCAGGAAGGAACTGGATTTTGTGTTTCATCACGTGTCCATCCTTGAGCCCCTGGCAGACTCATGGCGCTGCTGAGCTTGGGAAGCAAATTTTGTGGTGGCTTTTGAGGGGCTCACGCAACGTTCTTCTTGCGCAACGGAACATCTGGAAGCAGAGTTAAACTTGACGTTGGTTAACCTGGCAGGATATCTTAGGATTTCTTGCGAAGCCGGGGGAGGCAGCTCAACCGTTCCTCCTCACCCAAAGGTCCGACCCTGTACTTTCTTGTAATCCCTGGAGCTCTTCAGAGGGAGTGGACTTGCCTCGGGGGCCAACACACAAGGAAGCAATAGAAAACTTTCTGTTCTCGGAACAAATTCTCGGAAGCAAAGGCAGGCTTCTATGCTCCCCCCCACTCCTTCTTGCGCAATTCGTTTCTTCTGATCTTCCCACTGACGGTCTTTGGCAGATGTGGCACAAACTCCACCTGTTGGGCAACAGTGAGAATTACAACCAGTGTGGGACCAGGAGGCCGGGCACGACTGAAGCACAGCAAATAACACAGAGCAGATGGAACTCCAAAGGGTTAAATATATTAATCATAGAATCGTAGAGTTGGAAGGTATCTCCAGGGTCATTGAGTCCAACCCCCTGCAGAATGCAGGAAATTCACAACTACCTGCCCACTCACAGTGAGAGATTCCTTGGTCAGGAGGAAATTCACCTTTTGACTCCAAAGTGGTGATCCAAGCTCAGACACTGTCCCTACTGCCCACACATTTGCATTCTGCTCAGGTTCACACAATCAGCCTTTCTGTCAGATGTAGCCTCTGCTTAAAGACTTCCAAAGAAGGAGAACCCAGAACCTCCCGAGGAAGCACTGAGGAGCCACTCTGACTGTCAGGAACTTCTTCCGGATGTTAAGCTGAAAATTCTTTTGAATTAATTTCAACCCACTGGTTCTAGCCCAACCCAACAGAAAACAACTCTGCTCCATCCTCTGTCAGGGGTAGTCAACCTGTGGTCCTCCAGATGCTCCTGGACTACAATTCCCATGAGCCCCTGCCAGCAAACGCTGGCAGGGGCTCATGGGAATTGTGTCAATGAGCATCTGGAGGACCACAGGTTGACTACCCCTGCTCTATGTGACAGCCCTTCAAGCATTTGAAGATGGCTATCATATCACTAGAGCCTCTTGTGGCGCAGAGTGGTAAGGCAGCCGTCTGAAAGCTGTGCCCATGAGGTTGGGAGTTCAATCCCAGCAGCCGGCTCAAGGTTGACTCAGCCTTCCATCCTTCCGAGGTCGGTAAAATGAGTCCCCAGCTTGCTTGCTGGGGGGTAAACGGTCATGACTGGGGAAGGCACTGGCAAACCACCCCGTATTGAGTCTGCCATGAAAACGCAGGAGGGCGTCACCCCAAGGGTCAGACATGACTCGGTGCTTGCACAGGGGATACCTTTACCTTTTTATCATATTACTTCTTAGTCATCTTCTATCCAAGCTAAACATACCAAACTCCCCCAACCTTTCTTCATATGTCTTGGTCTCCAAACCCCTCACCATCTTTGCTGCCCTCCTCTGGACACGCTCCAGTTTGTCAACATCCCTCTTCAACTGGGGTGCCCAAAACTGAACACGGACTCCCAAGTGAGGCCGAACCAGAGCAGAGAAAAGCGGTACCATCACCTCCCGTGATCTGGACACGATACTCCATTTGATACAGCCCCCAATCCCATTTGCCTTTTTAGCCACTTTTTAGTCCTCTTTGCCAACTGGCTTGAACCAGCAGAGCAATTTTTAAAATTAGGCCATGAGATGTCATGCATCCAACCAGTTCTTCTTTTTGCTGCAATTGTAGCTGCCTGTCCTCGGGGAAGGCAAGCGCTTGGATACTCCAGGAACTCCGCATTTAAAAACAAACTGATGGGCAGGGCTCGACTTACCCTTCTCGGATACTTGTACGGGGCAGTGGCCTTTTTGACGTGGTCCTGGAGCTCCTTGATTAGCACGTCAGGATCGTGCGAGACGTAATCAGGGGCCAAAACGACAAAAGCTTTCACAACCTTCGGGGACAAAACGAAGAAAAGAAAATTTTAAGACAGCAAAAGCCATCTGACGGGCAGCTGATCTTCTCTTGCGTTTAGCCCACTGACAAATTTCTCAGCAGTTTTGTCACCACACACAAAAGCAAACCCAGAAGACCATTAGTAGCACTGGAGAAGGAAAAACCTGACATGGACGGCTACAAATTCAGCAAATCCTTCTTCATTGTATAATGACGAAAGCCAGAACCAGGTCTGGATTGTCGGTCGTTTTCAGGGCTCTCCTCCGAGCTCCCCAATCTGATTTCTAAAGATCGTGGCGAATTTTCTCCCCACAAATAATTTTTCGCAATGATATAAAACACTTTAACGTATCACTATGACCACAGATGAGGATGGCAGGTGGAGAATCCCCTGTAGCAACGGTCTATGTGTTTCTTAGGCCCTGAGAAAATGTATCCTAAACTTTAGAAATACATTTGGGGAGCTACGCAGGAGACGGACAATCCAGATCTCGTTCTCGCTCTCATCGTTATACAATAAAGAAGAATTTGTTGAATTTGTCAGCTTTGGATCTCCCACGGCAGGAACCTGGACTTCTCTGCCAGCCCTCCTTGCAAGCAGGCTTGGGGTGGATTGCAGTAATAAAAACACAGTTAAAATCAGCCACTTAAACACCCTTCGTTTGCATAACAAACAGTGTGCATAGAAGCGGCCGAAGGAATGGACTGTGACAGCTACATGTAAGCTTACCACAAAGACTAAACCAAGCTAGGCCTAGGCTTGCAGATTTTAAATGACTTGGACTTGGGGGAAGGAGGGGATGCTGTTTGCAGGTCCTAGGATGAAAAAGCTCCAGCCAGGGTAAAGCCATCTGCGATCTGCACGGCTTGGGGCCCGGATGTGCTTTCTCAGCAAAGAGCAGCGTGCAGCCACTGGGGGACCTGTCAGCCCAGCCTTCCTTCAGAAAGCCGGAGAATTTAGGGGAAGGCAGACTGCTTCCTCCTCCTCCTTAGTTTTCTGCCTGTGGATCCAGCTCTGGCTTATTTGGTCAGCTTTCCTCCCAAGGACTAAAGAGCCCAACATTTTCTGGAGCAGGGGTAGTCAACCTGTGGTCCTCCAGATGTTCATGGACTACAATTCCCATGAGCCCCTGCCAGCATTTGCTGGCAGGGGCTCATGGGAATTGTAGTCCATGAACATCTGGAGGACCACAGGTCCTCCAGATGTTCATGGATTTGCTGGCAGGGGCTCATGGGAATTGTAGTCCATGAACATCTGGAGGACCACAGGTTGACTACCCCTGCTCTGGAGGACGCTGCTGATACCACCCTCCTCTTGTCGAGCCAGCTCTGCTTGGCTGGTTGATTGCGCCCACCACGTTAGGACTCCCCGTATCCGGTTTGTGGAACAGGCGCATGAAAACGAAGCAGGGACACCAGCATCCCTTCTGCATGTTCGAGGGGAGACCTTTTCCAGTGCCAGTCCTGTGGGAAAGTCAAGGCCTGTCCCAACTTGCAATCATAGAACGTTGACCATCAGTGCAGCTTCTGTGAGGGAAGAGAGAGGGCTGTGTGTGTGTGGGGGGGGGGGGGGCTGTACGGGAAACGTCCTCTAAGAGGGTCTGTGGCTGGAAGGCAAATGCTGCTGCAGCTAACCCCATGACCATCCTCTGCTGCAGGAAAGTGGGATAATTGCTGAAGTGGGAATCGGATGATTTGGCGTTTGTAATCTCCAGGCAGCTCCTTGGCTACAGGTGTCTGTTTCAAAAACATAGTGCTGTAACTCCTTACCTCTCCTCTGAGGGAATCTGGGCTGCTGACAACAGCAGACTCTACAACGGCCGGATGTTCGGTCAAGGCACTTTCTACTTCGAACGGCCCAATGCGGTACCTTGAGAAGGGAGAACAGGCTCTGAGCTACCTTGCTGAGAATTGTTGGTGGAAAATATTATTATTATTGTTGTTGTTGTTGTATTTCTAACCCGCCGCTCCCCTGAGGCTCGCGGCGGGTGACAACTTGTAAAAAAACCCATAAAACCCCTAATAAATAAAACACCTAAAAACAATCCCTCACCCACCCAACCTGATGGCGGCAGAACTATCTGGGAAACCAGGGGTCACTGCTGATGCATGGGAGGGGGGGGGGTTCTAAAAAGGGGAGGCGCTGGCCTCAACCATAAGCCTGGCGGAAGAGCTCCGTTTTGCAGGCCCTGCGGAAGGATGGCTAATTCCGCAGGGCCCGCAGCTCCTCCGGGAGCTCATTTGACCAGGCGGGAGCTAGGACCCAAAAGACCCTGGCCCTGGCCGAGGCCAGACGCACCTCCCGGGGGCCGGGAATCAACAATAAATTAGTCCCTGCCGAGCGTAATACAGGGGTATGCAAAAAAACAACCCTAGTATTTTTCGGGTCCAAGTATTTCTCAGTATTCCCACATCTCAATATCAGTATAGTATTTGGATATAATAAATATTCAGGAATCTCGAAAAAAGTTTGCTCCATTGGGACCTATGGGGACTGTCTATGCCCTCACAGGGTGATTCGCTCTGCGGATTCTATTGGGCTGCTGATCCCTGGCCCACGTGAAGTTCACCTGGCCTCAACCAGGCCAGGGCCTTTTTGGTCCTGGCCCCTACCTGGTGGAATGAGATCCCGGAAGAGCTGTGGGCCCTGATGGAACTCACATAATTCCACAGAGCCTATAAGACAGAGCTCTTCCACCAGGCTTTCTGCTGAGGCCAGGCCAAAAGGAAGACCTTGGGCCCTCCACTAACACCTAGCACCTACTTGGGGAATATAGTAGGGGCACGGCTGGTTATGTCTTAGTTTGGCTGTATTGTTTCCAATTGTTGTATTTTATGTATTTTAAATTTTGTTGTTAGCTGTGTGAGCTGGCTGATCCATGAGTGGTGGCTGATAAATCCAATAAATAGATATATAGTCTATTTCAAAAAGATTGGACCCAGGATCCACTTGCTTTCATTTGAGGGGGGAAGGCATTTAAATGGAATGCAATCCTTTTGCAAGTTGCAAGTGAACTGCGAAGCCATTTAAATGACTTGTCCCTTGAAATACCTTCTGCAAGTTCTACGTTCACACGGAAGGCGTTTAAAGGGACCGCAATATTTTGGGGATTTTTTTGTGGGCAGCCCTTTTGGATAGCCGGATTCATCCTGAGTTTATATCCGGCTGAAAGAATAGCTGGGAACTACTGAACACGCACCCCTAATGCCACGCAGAAGCCATTGCGCTGAAGAGGCCTCACACGCAAATGAGATTACCCGGCCGAATTGATGACGTCGTCAGCTCGTCCTACGAACCAGAAGTAGCCCTCCTGGTCTCTAATCCCTCTGTCTCCAGTGATGTAGTAACTTCCGCGGATGGTTGAGGCTGTCTTCTCCGGATCCTCCTGGGGTATTTATTAACAGGCATTTGTCAAATTTGCCAGGAACAGTGGGAGTTAATCGTATCACACCAGCATCTGGAAGGCCTGGGTTCAAATCCCCACTCTGCCATGAAGCTTGCTGGGTGACTCTGGGCTAGTCACACACAGTCACCTCACCTCCCTGCCAGAGTGGCCATCAGGATAACGCAGAGGAGAGGAGAATGACAAGAGCTGTTTGGGGATGCAAAGCAGGGTAAATAAAGGCAGTAAATGCCCCCACAAAATTTTGTTGAGAACCAGTGTGTGTCCAGAGCTGGAATGTCAGCATAGTGCTGCCTTGTCACCTTCTAATTTTGTGTGGACTTCGGGGTGTCATCTGTAATTCACCAGCACCACCCCTTTTGTCCTCACAACAGCCCTGTGAGGGAGGCTGGACTGAGAGGGAGCAATCTAGTGGCCTCCCAGCAGACCTCACGACCGAGTGAAGATGGGAAGCCTGGAGCTGCTCCGGACCACTCTGGTTTCCTCACTGCTGTGATGTCCCCTCTGTCTTGCAAAGCGGATCGTGTTGTGACTGATTGACCCCTGGGTACTTTTCCCCATGGTTGGGGCCCTGACCGTCTGCCGCGGGTCTTACCGTGTATTGAGTGAAGAGGGAAAAGGGGCGCGTCGGTTTTATCCTGATGGCGATATCTCCTTCCTTTCCAGGGGGCACAATGTTGCCGTCTTCATCGATTATCTAAAGGCAAAGACATAACACTCTCTGCCCTCAAAAGGAGGAGGGCTGGCACCACTCGCTTTAGGGTGGGGTGTGGCCCCGCTGAGCAGCAAAGGCAGCACGGAGTCCCTCTCCCTTCCGAAAAGGACAGGACCTCGATGCCAGAAGCGTGAGGCCGACAGCAGCCTTCCCTTGTCCGCAGGGGCTTCCGGGCATGTGATACCTGAGTGTCGTATGCAGGAGAGGGCTTCCCCATCGAGCCGGGCTTAATTTTCATCCCCTTGAAAGTTCCACAGATCAGCACCTGTTTCGTAAGGGCGAAGGGAGAGGTAAATGGGAGCAGCATAACAGGCACGAGATCTACAGGACCACCAGAAGGTGGAGGCAGGGATCTACCGAGATCTCTCCCTCCCACAGAAAGCCTCTAGCCCAGCTGATGTCAATATTTTTACTGTCAGGAAAACCCGGAAACATTCTTCAGGCTTTGAGATTGTGCAGAATAGGATTGGGAAGCAGAGCTGTGAACACGCCCATCTGGGGCCCCGCCCCTTCCCACCCCCTCCAGGCCCATCATTGGCCATTTTGGGTGGGGGCAGGTCAACATAACCATATATGACCATATCATCTGCTAAACGTTTGGCAGATTTTTATAAATACATTAAAATTAATTGACTCCCACCTCTTCAAGAAACCCCTTCGGGGCCGTCAAGAAACCCTGGTTGAGGAAGCCTAGGCTTAACATCTCCAAAAAGCTGATGTGTATGTGTGTGTGTGTATGGGGGGGGGGGCACTTTCTGAGCTACACAGAAGGAGGGCTGAAAGAAATCCTCCCTTTCCGCCCAGGGACCCTCTTGAAATTGATGGAGGCAGAGCAAAAAGAGCCAGTTCTACGGATTCCCCACAGTGGCATTTTGTTCAGAGGGCCCAATCCCAGTGTTTCTGAGGCCTCGGGTCTCCCTGGGGAAGAGGAGGACAGGAAACTCCGAGTAGCACCAAGTCTGAATCTATGAAGAATAAGGTTCTAGGGAGATGAACTACAGTTGTATGACCCTTCCTCTAGACCAGGGGTAGTCAAACTGCGGCCCTCCAGATGTCCATGGACTACAATTCCCAGGAGCCCCCTGCCAGCGAACGCTGGCAGGGGCTCCTGGGAATTGTAGTCCATGGACATCTGGAGGGCCGCAGTTTGACTACCCCTGCTCTAGACACAGCCTGCCCCTTTGACTTCCCGTGCACGCTGCCTACCGTTTCCGTCTGCCCGTAGCCTTCGTAGATCTGTAAGCCGGTTTGCCTTTTCCAGTCCTCCATCAATTCAGGGTTCATGGGCTCTCCGGCGCTCACACAGTGCTTCAGACTGGGGAAGTGGTAACTTCAGAGGGGAAGGAAAGGAGGCCAGGGTTAGCAAGCCGGTTTTGAAAAGGACCATCGGTTCTGTTTTGATTTCTTTCTTGGCTTGGGGCAGGCGGGGGCTGCAGTTCTGAAATGCAGGGCTAGATGTTCCATTTTATGCTTTGAGATGCCAGGACTGCAATGGTCCAAGGGGATTTGTGGCTACTGTCTCCCCTTCCATAGAATCCTAGAGTTGGAAGGGACCTCCTGGGTCATCTAGTCCAACCCCCTGCACCACGCAGGACACTCACATCCCAATCGCTCATCTACTGCAACCTGCCACCCCTTCCCACCCCCTCCAGGCATTTCATTGGCCATTTTGGGAGGGGTGGGTCAACATAAGCCTATATGGTCATATCACCCAATAAACATTTAGCAAATTAAAAAAATGTCAACATTAGTTAACTCCCAGCCATTCAAGAAACCCCAGAGTTTCATGAAACCCTGGTTGAGAAAGCCTCGTAGGTGGCAAAATGCCAGCTGCACCACCCTAGAGAAGGAGGCATCAAAAATCACCCCCAGATACCTGCAGATAGATCTGCAGACGAGATCCTAAGCGTTACTCAGTGCTGGTTTTCTATTTGCAGGAGACGCATGGCCTAGCTCAGCAAGGGACTGCAGGGGGATTTAGATCTCGTTCCCTAACCCTGCACCGGGTGCCACTGATCTCTCATATTCATGCCACACAAACCACACCGAGAGCACAAGAAGGGCTTCCTTACCTGCTTAAACGGTGGCGTATCAGCATCCGGTAAGCAGTGGGTGCGGAACAGAAAGTCGTTATGGGGAACCTGGACAAAGTCTGGGGGTGAAAAGTTGGGAAGTTTAGCAAGACAAAATCAGACTTCACGCTGCCCCAAGCTCCAGAGACCCACACACCACCACATTCCGTGAAACAGAAGAGAGGCATTGAGTAACACCTTCAGTACAAGTCAGTGGTAGAGGGGAAAATGCCATGGAGTCCCAGCCAGCTTATGGTGACCTGTATGGCAGGGGTGGCCAAACTGTGGTTCTCCAGATGTCTGAACTACAATTCCCATGAGCCTCTACCAGTACATGCTGGCAGGGGCTCATGCTCCACTGTTTCTATCTGCACAGGGGCAGAGCTTTTGAGATAAGGGGATTTTCTTATAATAGCCTTCTAATATTGCTGTGGGCAGGGCTGTGGTACAAGAGAGGTTTGTACCTGGGCTTGCGCCTGAGGTTCTGATTGCAAGCCCAGGCTGATCCTCCCTGACCTTGGCGTCCAGGAAAAGCGAGATGCTAATAAGCAGGTCACGTACCTCAAGGACAGACTCTGGCTCGAAACGTGGCATGCTGTGGGCAAAGACGCCTGCCCCCTGGCTCCAGGGCGAGAAAACACTGCTCCATGCCGATTTTGCCCAGCCTGTGTCAGATGTGTTCCAAATCAGGTCCTGGGGGGTCAGATCAAGCCAGTACCTGGGGGACAGGAAGCAACTGTGTCAACGCCTGACACATCAGAGCCAAGTCTGAGTCCTGTGGCACCTTGAGGACCAACGGGTAAGCCAGGCTTTCTCAACCACGGTTTAAATACGCCTGCACCAAGGGCAAGTTAGCAGCGCTCCTGGAGGAGAAGGGAGGGGTGGGAAAGGTGTCTCACCAGTTATAGGAGAACCCAGTACAAGTGGACAATGCATGGAAGAAAGTTACCCAGAGGTGTAAAAAAAAAAAAAGGAGATATTCTGCCCCTCTGACGCTCAGAAATCGTTTTCCTGGATCTGCCTGCAGATAGTGACTCCAAACACAGGGACGAGGGCTGTTCCCCCAACTCCCCCAGAGCTCAGAAGAGCTTTCGCAGGCCCCTGTGGAGGAGAGGAATACCTCTTCTGCTCCCCAATATTTTAGGACTAGGAGACACGTGCTCGTAATTGGGGGTCTTCCCTCTGGGGAGGAGTAGAAGCCGAAATGCCTCGACCGGACTTGTTGTCTCAGGACGTTTGCTGTCTACCTGGCAAGACGATCAAGGACGTCACAGAGAGTGTGGAAAGACTTGTAAAGCCCAAGGACGGGCATCCCTTCTTGCTCGTTCATGCGGGAATGAATGACACTGCCCAGTGCAGTGCAGAGCATATGAAGCGAGACTACGTGGCCTTGGGGGAAAGTGAAGGACTTGGGAGCACAGGTGTGTTTCCGCCCGAGGCTTAGGAAGGGAAAGAGAAACAATGCAGATGAATGACTGGCTACGTCGTTGGTGTCAGAGGGGAAAGTTCTGGGCGTTTGGGCCATGGATCCACAAGGCTCTTCTATCGGAATACAGTTTGCACCTTGCAAAGGCGGGGGAGACATATTTGCAAAGGGCCTTGCGGAAGAAGGCTTTAAGCTAAGTGCCGTGGGGGAAGGAGATGCACACAGAGCCTGGCGTACCTTCCGTTGAGGGCCAGCCCAATGCCCTGGCTGCCGTGGGAATGCTCCACCATTTTGGGAGCCCCTGTTGTGCCGCTGGTGAAGTAGACGGCCATCGGCTCAGAGCTCCTGGTGGCCACGCAGTCGTGGTCGGCGGGCGCCAGGCTGCAGGGCACACGGATGCAGTGGATGAAAGCACGGGTGTAGACAGAGCAGTGGTCTTCATTACAGTGACTGCCTGAGATCCCTCCCACCCTTCGAGGCCTCCCCTAGAAGACCTGCAGGGACGGTCTGGCATAGCAGCTGGAAGGCTGATCGGGGCTCAGCTCCCCCTTGACGTTCCTCAGGTGGCCTCAGCCCAGTCCCTCTTGTTCAGCCTCACCAACTTAGCAGGGTTGTCGTGAGGCTAAAACGGAGGAGGGGAGAGCCAGGTATGCTGCCCTGTATTCCTCGGAGAAAGGAAGAAGAGTTGGTTTTTATACCCCGCTTTTCACTGCCCGAAGGAGTCTCAAAGGGGCTTACAATCGCCTTCCTGTCCTCTCTCCACAGAAGACAACCTGTGAGGGAGGTGGGGCTGAGAGAGCTCTGACAGGACTACTCTGTGAGAACAGGTCTAACAGAACTATGACAAGTCCGAGGCCACCCAGCTGGCTGCATGTGGAGGAGCGGGGAATCAAACCCAGCTCATTTTGTTCACACTTTTCACTGTTGCAGTCTGCGCAGCCTGGCCTATACCCAGGGAGCGCTGTAAAGTCGAGGGGATCACTCAGAAGCATAGAAATGTTTTTCCCCTGCCCTTTTGGGGACAGCGTGGTGCAGTGGTTAAGAGCGGTGGACTCTAATCTGGAGAGTTGGATTTAATTTCCACTCTTCCACATGCAGAGGGCTGGGTGAACTTGGGCATTTCTCTTAGAGCTGTTTTTTTGTTGAGCAGTTCTCTTAGAGCTTTCTCAGCCCCACCTATCTCACAGGCTGTCTATTTTTGGGGAGAGGAAGGGAAAGGTGTTTGTAAACTGCTTAGGGACTAATTCAGGTAGTGAAAAGTGAGGTACAAAAACCCAGGTTTTCTTCCTTTTGGGGTATGGTCCCTTCCCATCCCACCTGTTTGTACGGGCTGTCAGGGACACTAGGGCCAATTTATGCAAACAGCACCTTCTCTTAGAATGCTAGATTTGATCATTTTGTGCATACCATTTGTTTGGTTTTATCCTTTTTTGTGTGATCATCTCCCAGGAGAAACTTCCCAGGTAGCCAGTGTGGAAAGCTTGGTACATACTTCAGCAAGTCGCAGAAACTCAGCCAGCCGTCCCGGTGGTCCCTTGACACTAGGATCCTGAACGCTAGAGAGGGGCACTGGGAGGCGACGCTGTCTACGGCTGGGGCCAGGACTTGATCAGTGATGACACACTTGGCTTGAGAGACCCGCAGTCGGTGCAGAATGTCTCTTGAAGTCAGCTGTGTTGTCCCGGGTATAAGAACGGTTCCTAATGGCGAGAAAGCAAATTAGGGCAGTGCCGAGCAGATGGTATCTTTCTCCCATATTCACGGTCAGAATGATCATCCTTCCTCACCCCACCTTGGGCACAGATGGATCAATGGGAGAGCGCCGGTTTTGCAAGCAGACAGCCCCAGGTCCGAACCCTGGCATGTTAACGTAAAAGGATAAGGTAGATTCAGGTGGGAAGCTGTTTGAATCGAGTGGCTCCTTTAAGATCGACAAAGGTTCATTCTGGCATGATGAACAGGACTTTTAAAAGCTACAAATGCTGTGTGAACAGATAAACAACTGTGAAGGGTTACTTTTCCACCGAGACAGAGAGCATTGAGTGACAGGCTGTTCCAAGAGATTTGATTGGTTAGCGTCAGCTGAGCAAAGAAAAGCTTCTGAATTGGATGCTGAGAAGACTTCAGTCTGATTGCAGCACTAGCTGAGAAGAGGCGAGTATTGACAATCTTGGAATCCAGCCCTGACTGACAGCAGTTTAACACAGACAAGAGAAGTTGGCAAGGACGAGTGGGTAGTTAGACAGAGACTCCCATTTGGGCCAAGGAAAGGGGAGAGAGAAGGAATTGTCCTACCTAAAAAGTGTTATGGCTCTGAAGAGTGCATAAGTCCCTGATATGGTGTGGTTAGAAACGGCCTGTAGAAACCTTAAGATTAGTTAAAAACTCAAGATGAATACTGGCTTTTCATGAGAAGGGGTTTGAGTTCACATTAGCCTGAAACATAAGAACTAAAATCTGTGCATATACTGGTTTTACCTCAGAAATTCATTTTCCTTCTGTGTTAAATAAAATATTTTGCTATTTTTGAATTTCAAAATGCCTTCAGTGCCATTTAAGGCCCCCAGTCCCTTCCTCAGGTTCCGGTGACCAGGTGGAGCAGTCAGAGTTCTTCAGCAATGAATATTCAGGTGGCTCAGTCAGTAAAGCCCAAGAAAACCAGAGGGAAAATCTTGCCTTTGAGGGAGGAAAATGAGACGGGGCTGCTCTGCTCACATATTCTGTATTCAAGGGGTACGTGGAGGAAATCAAACTTTGTTGATCTTAAAGGTGCTACTGGGCTTTTTTTAAAAAAAGGATCAGGTAGTTGATGATGACAAGGCCTCTGCTGGAGACTCCAAAAAACAGCTGCCAGTCTGAACAATGATAGAGAGTGGTCTGACTCAGTAGAAGGCTACCTCCTGGGGCCAGGTGATCTTCCTTTCTAAGGGATGCTTGGCTCAAATGTCATTATGACTCACCTGTTCGCATACAAGCCACGTTCAAGAGCCACCACTCAGGAATCCGTGACAGGAGCACAATAACTCGGTCTCCCTTCCGCAGGCCACACTGCTCGGAAAGCACGTTGGCCGCTTTCTTGGATGCAGCCACCAGCTCCGCGAAACTCCACCTCACTTCCTCTCCTTGGTCACTGACCCACCAGAGAGCTGGGCTGGAGGGCCCTCTTCCCTCCTGGCGGGGTAACAAGAGGGCCAAGTGAATCCACAAGAGCTAGATCCTGAAGATCTGGATCTTGTCTCAAGACTGGGTCAAAACAGAAACAGAAAACTGCAAAAGACACATGCATTATGTGTTGTAAACAGAAACGGGAACAAATTCTATTTCCCTCCCTGGGAACTGGCAATCTGGTTGGATAAGGGTGTGTGTTTTTTTTGGGTTTTTTTTTTTAGGGGGGAACTGACATCTACACTTTCCAACCAGTACAGGCAAACTATCCCTGTAGCAGATCAACTTTCAGTGAAGTTCTGAGAGTGGAGAGGCAAAAGAGCATAATGGATAAAAAACGGACAGCTGTTGGAGTAAAAGGAAATAGGCAATAGGAATACATTGAGATGATCCTCTATTCCAGGGATGGCCAAACTGTGGCTCTTCAGATGTCCGAGGAATACAATTTCCAGTAGCACCTACAGCTTGTAGGGGTTTATGGGAATTGTAGTCCTTGGGCATCTGGAGATGCTTGGCCATCCCTGATCTATTCTAACAAAACAAAATGGGAAAAGGGAATTCTCCTAGGAGGTGGGGTTTTGGTCTTTACTGTGGCTAGCCATGACAACATTCTAGGTCACCAGGTCTCTTCTTGTGGTCTTACATTGCAGGCAGCCATGGCTTGTGGAAATGTTTGGACCATCCACCCCCTCTGCAAAGGCACACTGTTTTTGGCTAAGTTGCCTGCGTTGTAAAATATTCTACCCTTCTTTTCCCTACAGTCAATGGGCAGACTGTGTGAAATTATTATTGTTATTGTTAATCATATTTATATACCGCCCTCCCCAGGGGCTGAGGGCGGTTTACCTCAAACAGGAGCAATACAAATAACTTAGTTTATAATAATTCAACAATAACTATAACATTATGAACAACAGAACATACATTGAAACGCCGGCCTACCATGCACAGCATCCCATGTGTTTTCACTTGAAATCACGCTACCAAAAGGATACCTTTTCCATCGTGGCCCACTTCTCCAGCACATCTTTGGCGAAGTTGAAGTATTCCGGCACGTCCGGCTGATATTGTTCCCGCATGGATTCGTAGTCTGAAAAATTCTGAGCCTCCAGCGCTGGGCGGCCTCGGCTGAAGACCCTGGCGGGGGCTTGTCCAAAAATCCACAGGCCCTGACTGGCCTGGGCCTTCCGTAAGAGTGGCACAACCACGCAGGCCATAGCGAGGTCTTCCGCAGCGTCCTCGGTTCAGAAGGCTTTTCACAGGTTGCCCACCTAAAATGCATAAAGGGAATGGCCGTGCGGTTAAAAGGATGCCGAAATGCTTGGCATTCCTCCGGACACCAAGCATTTGGACCTTCTTTCCATCTCAGGATTCTATCACTTGGTTCAATATCCCTGCTTGTGCCTATCATTCCAGCTGTCTAACATTTCAGGGTATCCTCTGCAACTGCAGAGTCAGGGCAGTCCCACAGACAGTCACAGTCTGGGGCCTGAGTTCAAAAGTTGCCTTAGCCTCGGAAAAGTTTCTCTATCGGCGTCTCCGTTGGAGGCTTTCGAGATACAGTGTTTAGAACTCACTCCCTGTTCTGTGGCCCTATCGCTCGATAAATGTTTAGCACATTTTAAAGATATGTAAAAATGAATTAACTCCCACCCGTTCAGGAAACCCTTCCAGGGCTGTCCAGAAAACCCAGGGTTTCACAAACCCCTGGTTGAGAAGGCCTGACTGACTGTATAAAATTAAGCAAAGAGGTATTCTGAAAAGGATGTTTTTGACCATGTAATCACATGGATGACTGAGGCATTTATTCAGAATGTATCACACACAGACACACAGACACACACACACCCCGTGAAGTTCCTTCAAAGCAACATTCTTTTAATAGTGACCCAGGCTGTCCCTCTTTAGCTTCTGAGGTCTGATGGGTACCTGTGGTGAAATACAGCAGCGGAAATCACAGCCAAGCGACATGCGATGCTGGGGAATGCAATCCAATCCCCCTGAATTTGTAATTGTAACCCTTGGATTACGCAATTTGGCTGCAACAACAACTGTTGAGGACAGCATGGACCCAGCTTTGTGGCTTTTCTTGTTGTTGTGGGGTACAGGAAGGGAAGGCGATTGTAAGCTGCTTTGAGACTCCTTCAGGTGGTGAAAAGCGGGATACCAGTTTGAACGCCCTCAGATTTAGCTAGGATTTTTGGCGCCCGTGTGCATTCCTGTGCCCTTCCCCACGCTGAACCTCATGTGACACGTTGATGCTCACTCGCTCCACCTCGACAGATCTGTCTGGAGCTTCTCCCAGTCCTCCGCAGTTCTCACTGCCCCGAACAACTTTGTGTCGTCTGCAGATTTAGGCACTGCTCGGCTTCCTCCCAACTCCAATCATTAATGAACAAAACGAGATGAGGTCCAACTCAAACGGATCCTCTAGGGTAGAAGTCCAGCTTTGCACCCCCCCCCCCACACACTAACAGGTACACAGGAGTCTGGGGACCCCCCTCTGGAGGAATGAAAAGTCATCTATAAACAAGCCAGTCAAAGTTCTCTTGGCTGATGCCTTGGGGCAGTGCTGTCCTGTAACCATGAGGGGGAAAACCAGTTAATGTGTCACTGGGCTGTACCAGGAATCCCGTGATTTGCAAAACGCTCTGGATTTTTAAAATCTGTTACAGAGGCCAATCCAAAAGTGTTAAGGACTCTAGCCCGGTCTTTAAAATGTGAGTATCCTGATTTTACCTCCCCTTTTTGTAATTCTGCCTGAGATGAGTGGGAATCTGGACCAGGGCATCTGCCAACAAGCAAGTCTTCCAGGCTGCTGCTTGCTGAGGTTGGCTGGGGCCCTGCCTTGGAAGCTGAAGGAAATCAGGGGTAGGGAAGCAGACCTGGAATGTCAAGCTTATAGACACAAATGCTTCCCGTGACATCTGTCTTGCAAACAATGTAGCATTGACCTTCCTGGTACAAAACATGGGGGGGGGGTGGATTACTGTAATTAACTCCTCATGGGGCTGCCCTTGAACCCTTTCATCTAGTAGAAAAGTCTGACACTCGCCTTTAGTGAGTACCAGGTGGCAGGTTCAATTGGAAGATTTCTGGGTGGGTTAGCACTTCACTTTCAAGCCTGAATCAAGATTCCTGGCTTTGACTTGTCCAGATTCCTATGGGAAACCTCAACACACTGGCATACATTCCAATTTACAGTGCACTCTTCTGGGACATTTGAAAGCAACTTACACACTTATTTAAAGGCCTGAAAAATAAATCAACCGAGAAAAACCAAAAAGGCATAACTCTGGTGCTTGTGACAGCTGTTCCTTCAAGGTGGGCCAGTGTTTTAGGCTGCCCCAGGCCATCCCAGGATGGTTTGTGCACAAGGATGGGGCTGGGGGGGGAGGCGTGGAGGAGGAAGCAGGGATGGCCAAACAGTAGCTATCCAGATGTCCATGGACTACAATTACCATGAGCCTCTGTCAGCTCTCCAGATGTCCATGGACTACAATTACCATGACCTCTTGCCAGCTCCCCAAGAGCCCCAGCCAGCTCTCCAGATGTTTATGGACTACAATTACCATGCGCCCCCCGGGCAGCTCTGCAGATATCCCCAGACTACAATTACCATGCGCCCCTGGCCAGCTCTCCAGATATCCCCGGACTACAATTACCATGCGCCCCTGGCCAGCTCTCCAGATATGCATGGACTACAATTACCATGAGCCCCTGCCAACTCTCCACAGGCAACCGGCGAGCCACTGATCGGCCACCCCAGCCTAGAGGAGGACCAGGACTTGGTAAAGTTCTCTCCTGCTCTGATGGCCCCGGGCTGAGAGCGCTGTCCGCTGCACCCAACGCCCCTCGGAGGCAGACTCACGTGCGGCTGGGGGGCCCAGTCCTCTGGAGCCGTGCGGGGCTTCCTGGTCGAGCCTCCTCCAACTGCACACCAGAGCCCCAGCCGAGCGGGACGGGAAGGGCGCCCAGGCAAGGCACACCCCTCCTCCGCCCATTGGGAGCGGACGAGGGACGGGGAAGGCGAGCCGCGCTGCTTCTCAGCTGCCTCGCTGCTGTCGCCTCGTGCATCTCGCTCAATGCCCTGGAGGTTTCATGCTGGGCTGCAGGCTGGAGTTTTAGTTGTGGCAGATTGCCCCACCAGTTCCTGCACCCACACGGGGGAGCATTTGGCCCGGTGCGCCTCGTCCGCCCCCAATTTGGGCTCCTACATGAGAGCTGGGCCACTGAAGTTCCCAGCGAGTGGATCGATGCACTTCTAGCCCGTCGTCCACCGCCTCAAGCCCCTGCTGGGAGAAAGGCGGACTAGGCGTGTTAAATAACAATATAGCTGGCGGCGATGATGCCGTGCGCTGAAACCCAAGAAAGAATGCAAAAGGTGACGCGTCGAATCCATGGAAAAAGCAATAGTCTGAGATAGAAAAATGGGAGGAAATGTGCTGGAATGCATGAGCCTGGGCAAAGCATAGGGAGATGGGCCAGAACCAATGGGATGAAAGGAATTCCAAAGAATTTTTGGCTAAACCTCCGGAAGAAGTTCCTGACAGTCAGAGCGGTTCCTCAGTGGAAGAGGCTTCCTCGGGAGGTGGAGGGTTCTCCATCTTTGGAGATTTCTAAACAGAAGCTGGGCAGCCATCTGACAAAGAGCCTGATTTTATGAACTTGGGCAGAAGGGGCTGTGTCGGGGCTTGGCTCTTGTGGCCCTTTCTCGCATGCCCAGATTAACACCCATGGCCACTTTGGGGGTCGGGAGGCGAATGTCCTCCAGGCCAGGGATTTAGGCTTTTTGGGGGGGCGGAGCAGCAACATATAAATATAATAAATAAATTAATTAAATAAATAAACACCTGGGCAAGGAATTGGGGTCACTGCTGCTGGGCTGGTAGCTGTTGTGAATTTCCAGCAAAAAAAAAAAAATAGGGGGGGGGCGCTTAGACTGGACGCCCCTGGAGGTCTCTTCCGAGCCCTGATCCTCTCCGTGTCCCTGTCCTGACGAAGAGCCCTTTGCCTCCCGGAAGCTTTCTGGCTTGGGCCTTCTGGCTTAGGACCCGGCGGGAAGCGCTGAGCGGCCGGAAGTCGGGCGAGGAGAGGCGCCTAGCGTTGTCATGGAGACACCGTCTGCTCCAGCCAACCCACAGAGGGCGCTAAGACCGGAAGTGTCCGCTCTAGCCCGTCCCTCGGCCCCCTGGTCGCGTCCGGATGACGCCATCCGGGCGCGCGGGCGGGGCGTGGGCAGCGCGTGTTCCGCGGCCTGCCGGGGGGCGGTTGCCATGGCTGCCCCGGAGGCGGCGGGGTCGGGGTCGGGGTCTCGCAAGCGGCGGCCCAAGGCGCAGTTCGTGTCGGCGGCGGCGGCGGCCAAGCGGGCCCGGCCGGGCGGGGCGCGGCAGCTGGAGGCCGGCATGCGCGGCATCCTCATCACCTGCAACATGAACGAGCGCAAGTGCGTGGCCGAAGCCTACAGCCTGCTGGGCGAGTACGGGGAGCAGCTCTACGGGCCCGAGCAGGTGAGCCGGCGGGAGGCGCTTTCCCTGGGAGGTACACTGCTCCAGAGCGGGGAGGTTCTGCTTAGGTGCCGCACCTGGTAACTGAAGCTAATGGCTCTGCTGGTTGAGGCCAGCCTAGTAAGGTGCACTGCCTCTGGGCGTGGAGAGATTCTGCTTAGGGTTTGTGGCCCCGCTATCCGCCTCAAGCCAAAAAGTGCCAGTATTTTGGGTTTTAACTGAGGGCAGCTAGATTAAGGTGACCCGATGGTCCCACTTTTGGAGGGACATCTGGGGACACCTGGCAAATTGTACTTATGTTGCAATTAAAATATATATATTACAATACTGTTTTTGGTGTTCTATACGTTCTATGGAACTTTTTGTTGCTCCATATAGACCAAATTTTGAATCAAGAACCCCCCTGGTCAATGGTGTCCCGCTTTACCAATGTTAAAATCTGGTCACCTTAAGCTAGATGCCCACATTATGTACAGGGCTTTTCCGCAGTGAGGTACCCTGCCACTGGTCATGGAAGATCCATTTAGGTGTCGTAGTTAATAATGGAAGTTTTGATGGTTGAGGTCATAGTCTCCCGGTACTCCACAAGTGTGCCTTGGCGTTCTTCCCTAACTTAGGGGGAGCTCCGTGATTGGATTGCCATGTTTACAGGTAGCATACCTGTGAATGCTTGTTACAGGGCCTCTGTGTCCCTGCTTTAAAATTAATAAAATCAAATTAATTTATTTGTTTTAACTTTTATACTACCTTTCCTAGGAGCTTGGTGTACAACAACAATATAAACATTAGAGAACATTAATAGTTAATAAAACATGAAACTGTTGAAAGTCTCAATATGAGCATTAATACATTAACACATCTCAGTGCACCAGTATGTCTCCTCCAGGTGTAGTCTTGGCATATTGTGCAGATTTGGGAGGAATTTCACGGGTCGCTAACTTGTTTCTGGGCTCAAGTTCAGGGGCTGATTTTGACCTTTAAGAGCCTTTTATGGGCCTGCTGATTTGAAATATTTCCTTTGCCCTAATTGTCCCTCTGGGCTGGTCTTCCCACAGAATTAATGGCAGGACATTTAGACACGTTTGTGAAGCAGTTCTGATTAGAAGTACTTTCCCCCACCAATGTGTGGTGATTTTAGTTACCATACAACAGTAAGAATCATATTGCTGTTTTTATTTTAGCAGATCCCTCTCTGACTATCCATCCTGGGGCTGTACGCAAATATTTGAATCAACCGTTCTCGCTTTGGCAATTCTCTGATTGTGACACAATGCTGTGTTGTGTGTGAACAGTTCTTAGAGCAGGACGACAGCAGAGCGTTGGGGAGCGAAGAGGAGGCAGAAGAGGAAGATGATGCTGAAGCGGCTGTGAAGAAGGAAGTCGATCAGATCCGTGCCTCGACCGAACAGAAGCTGAGGCGCTTCCAGTCAGTGGAGAGTGGCGCCAACAACGTCGTCTTCATCCGGACGCTGGGTGTAGGTGTGTACATCCAACCATGGAGAGGGATTGTGTAACAATGTCAGCGTGAGCTGGTGTCAGACTACTTGTGTTGAGCATCCCTAGGGGGAGGCTTCAGTATTGCTGTTTGTGTTGGCTAAAAAGGAGAGGACACGCAGTAATGGGTTTAAACTTCAAGTACAACGATATAGGCTAGATATCAGGAAAAAAATTTTCACAGTCAGAGTAGTTCAGCAGTGGAATAGGCTGCCTAAGGAGGTGGTGAGCTCCCCCTCACTGGCAGTCTTCAAGCAAAGGTTGGATGCACACTTTTCTTGGATGCTTTAGGATGCTTTGGGCTGATCCTGCGTTGAGCAGAGGCCTGTGTGGCCCCTTCCAATTCTATGATTCTATTTGTTTTTGATTAATCAACATGTGACTGAAGACAGTTCACGGCAATATGGAATCACAAAACAACCTTTGAGAGTGAACCAGGAATTTCAACTGGTCCGGAATGTGATTGCACAGGTCCAGGTTGAAGACCAAGTCAGGTTAAAGGTGCTGATTCTCTACCTAGTGGGATAATCTATTCTATGCTTTTAGCACTTTTACACTCTTAGCTATTTTATATTATTAGTAAATTTATGCTTTTGGCTGTTTTATGCTTTTAACTGTCTGTTCCCTAACTGAGCAAGAGTGCTTGCAATCGAAAGCTCAAGCCCTGAATAAATCTTTGTTGGTCTTAAAGGTGCTACTTTAGACCAACACGGCTACTCATTTGAATCTGTTATCTGAGTGTTTATCAATTTCCTCATGCTGGTCTATGACCGTAAGAAAGATCTGACTGAATAAACAAGTATTTTCATTTATTTAAAAAAATCAACAGAAGGAACAGAAGTTAAAAAAGAAAACGGGAAAAGTTTGCACTGGCCATTTGGGGCTCGAATAAAAGTGGAGGTTTTCTATAAATATTTTTGCATGTGTGGCCTGCTGCAAATGTTGATACCTGTAGTTTTACCTATGTTTTTAATTACTGTTTGCTGTAGACTCTTTGTTTTTTTTCTGTCCTTAAAGGTTTTGCTGGTTATTTTAGTCTTGTTGCTCTATATTTAAGTCAATGTAAAAACGCAAACTTTATTCTTGTAGAACCCGAAAAGCTGGTGCATCACATCCTGAAGGACATGCACACCACCAAGAAGAAGAAAACCAGAGTGATTCTGCGCATGTTGCCCGTTTCCGGCACCTGCAAAGCCTTCCTCGAGGACATGAAGCATTACACGGAGAGCTTCTTTGAGCCATGGTTTAAAGCTCCCCAGAAGGGCACTTTCCAGATTGTGTACAAGGCTCGCAATAATAGCCACCTGAGTCGGGAAGAAGTCATCAAAGAACTGGCAGGTATGTGGTCTGTCATTGAGGTGAGGGTACAAGGTGGAGGGACCGTGACAGGGAAGCTGCTTTGCACATAGAAAAAGATGCCAGGTTAAGACTTTCACATCTCCAAGGATCACATGCAGCAGGTGGTGGTGGTGGTGGTGGTGGTGGTGGGAGGGCGTTGTCTGTCTGTGACATCAGAGTGCAGCCTCCAGTGAGAGCAGAAACAGTACTGATACATGGGTTGGTTATACAACTATATATATCCAGGGTGCAATTCTGGCTGATGGTGAAACAAGATTCCAGACTGATTTATCATAGAATCCTAGAGGTGGGAGGGGCCAGACAGACCATCTCGTCCCACCCCCCTGCTCAATGTGGGATCAGCCTGAAGCATCCAGGATAAGGATCTGCCTAGCCGCTGCTTGAAGCCTGCCACTGAGGGGGAGCTTACGACCTCTTTAGGCCGCCCATTCCACTGCTGAACTGCTCTTCTCCATGGACATCTGGAGAGCTACAGTTTGGCCATCCCTGCAGTAGAGGAAGGAACAAATGATCTCTCCCGTCTCCTCTCTGTTCATAGTTCCAGAAACATTGATCTTGTTGCCCCCTCCCCCCCCTTCTTTTTTTCGCAGGAGTGGTCGGCCACCTCAACCCAGAAAACAAAGTCGACCTGAGTAACCCGGAGTTCACCATCGTGGTGGAAATCATCAAGAGCATTTGCTGCCTGGGAGTGGTGAAGGACTACGTTCTCTTCCGGAAGTACAACCTCCAGGAGGTGGTGAAGGGCAGCCAAAAGGATGAACCGCCCGGGGCCCCGAAGGCACTGCAAGAGGTCCAGTCGGAAGGGGCCAGGTTGGCTGAGGAGAAGACGGAAGTCCCAGACCCTCATGGGGCGGCGGCTGAAGAAAAGGCCAGCAACAATCACAATCACGGGGACTGTTAACAGGCTTTGGGAGAGAGAACCCAAGGACTGCAGGGTGCTCGAAGATGAGCTGGTTGTTCCAGGTGGGATGAGGGGAGGGAGGTATTAACTAGTTGTAAGTTTTCCAGGAAATCTGGTCACCAACAGAAGTTAGCCACTAGGGGTGAGCGGTTCGGTGCGGTGCGATTCGGCCGCTTCTGTGATCGCCGAGGCGGCCGCACCGAACCGCTCACCCCTACTCGTCACTGTTGAGAGCACCGCCATAGAAGCCACACCGGCAAAGGCTTGTTTGCAGCATTTCTTGAGACGAACTCTTGTGCAGACCCCCCTGCAAGTATTAAGAGTTATGTTCCAAGCCTCTTTCCCAGGGGCTTCTGGAGCGGGTGCTAAAAGGCAGCTGCGACACCTGAGGCCTGACTCTTTCCCACCAGGTAGCTTGTTGCTTCACACCTGCACCAGGTTTTGCAGCCCTGGCTGCTTCTGGCAATGCTCCCAAAGTTTGCATTCCCCCAGAGGTACCAGCTCTGGCTCCTTGCAAAGCCCACCTGTTGCCCAAGGGCAGGAGAGCCACTCCCTGCCATCTTCTCCAGCCAGAGCAAATGATTTCTTGTGCTCTGCTGTGACCTTGGTGCAGGGCTAAGTCAGGGTGGGGGAAGTTGTCCTTTTTTCCTGGCAGTCCCCTGCCAGAAAAGCAGGTAAATTGGGATGGAATGCCACTACAGTCATAATGCTTTGAGTGCCTCCTTCATGCCCACATAATGCTTCATGCCCACATTCGGGCTTTGGACAGTCCAAGCCGTGTGCTGATTCATCCAGAGCAAATTACAAGGCAGTTGGGGCTTCCCTACCCCTAGTTGTTCCCACCTCTTGTGCACAGGTGGTTTTGGACTTGCAATGGAGGAGGCACGTTGCACGTTTCGTTGGGCTTTGTCCTGGGGTATCTCCTGGGCTGGGGCTCCGATTTATGGTCGTCAGTTCAGATGACATTCCGAACCTCTTTCCAGGACAGAAGTCCGGAAGCAGCGCGGCATTCAAGGATTCTCAGCTTTAGCAATTGTTTCAAATGTTGGCATAGAAGTTATCTATTAAGAGCCCTCTCCAGGAGCTACCCGTTGTTTTAGAAGACACTAGGTAGGAGAATGTAGGTGAGCTGAGCAAAATTGGCAAGGCCTCTTCCTCTGTCTCTCTCGAGCCGTTTTGTTCATTTCACTTAGGGCCAAACAGTGAAACGATCTCAGGACAGCTTTCTTAGTGAATTGCAGGGGAGAGGCTCCTATGGGACTTGGGCTTTCTGGGCTAGGTGGCCCCCCAGGTTCCCAGCCAGTGGATTGGTCCGGGGCATTCTGCCACACAAAGCCACATTCTGACCTCACACTCAAACCAGGTCACTATGTGAACAAGCCTGGCAGGGGCCTAGAAGTCCTGCTGCAAGCGGATTAGCTCTGACCTACGCTGGTGATGTGATGCGTCCAGAGATGCCCCCCACCCCTTGGAGGGGAAGCTTCTCAGACTTTGCCTCTTCAGAGTGCAGGTAAAAGCCAAAACTACAAAATTTGTCCTAATTCAGGGGTGGCCAAACTGTGGCTCTCCTGGTGTGCCACAGACTACAATTCCCATGACTCCAGGAGCTCATGAGAATGGTAGTCCATGGACTTTGGGAGAGCCACAGCTTGGCCCCCCTCGCCCTAAATGCTGTCATCGGAAAACTAGCACAGCAGAGTTTGGTGTTGGACTCGGACCGTTCTCCCTACTAGAACAAAACTTGAATTCAGCAGCAGCTTTATGCCCAACAAAGTTTAATTCTGGGTATAAACGTCTGGATGCATGCACACTTCTATGTGCATGCAGAGGAAACTTCTACCCAGAATTCAACTTTATTGGCCTTAAAGGTGCCCCTGACCTCAGAATTTGTCTTTTTGCCTCAGACCAATCCTGCAACCCATCCGACCCGCTCTCCCTGCTGTGCTGGCTTCCAACTTGACTGCCAATGGGTTTTATTTTTTTGTGTGAGGGCATTTGAAAAGGGATGTTCTGAAGTTGTACCACTTGATTCTGCTGCTTGAATAGACCAGGCTTCAGTTCAGTTTGCCAAGTCGGTGCTTCGCCCTTGGTTCATTCCTATTCACAATCACTTTCCAGGGGGATTGTGATGTGCTGGAAGCAGGGAAGTAACTAGCATCAAGCCCCTCCAAGGACCAAGCAAAGCATTATGGGAAGGGGCTTCAGGTGGTCTCCACCCACCCTTCTCTTCCTGTGTGCCATTGTAGCAAGCCAAGGGTGGCAGGCAGGATGCTCCTGAGGTTCAGGGGAGGAGGGGTGGGAAATGGACTCTCACAGTCCCTCCGAGGAATGGAACATGTGAGGTGCATCCCATTGTCTTTCCTTCCTGATTAACCAGACATTTTGGCCCCCACAAGAGACATAGCTACCTTTCTCCATGCGGGTCCAATCTGGAAGGAACACTGCAGTTTCCTTGTGGGAGAGGAAGGTGAATTCAGATATCATAACCAACTTGTATTTATCTGCAAGGACAAGGCTAGATTGCTGCGTTCATGCATTCCCTCACTCTTCCACTGGCAAATTTGTCTTAGCCAACATGGATCTCGGCTGGACATTAGTAGCAAGCCCCTGGCTGCCTCTTGTGGCTCGTGAAAACTGGAAGAGGCATCCAGCATAGGTCTGCAGAGGCAGGAAGTGGTCACCAAGCTCTCCTCCCGTGGCCTAACAGCCCCAGGGATGCCCATACAAGTGATGGAGACGCTGCTGTTTGCCCAGGTGAGTGGCAAAATGCACCTACAGCAAGAGGACTGGGATGTCTTTTTTTTAAAAAAAAAAAAAAGATTTATACCTTGCCTTTCAAAAAGAATTCCCCAAGTGTCTTCTAGCAACTAGGTGCAAACGTGTTTTTGAGGCATTCCCCCTGTCCACCCAGACATCGTTCTTGGGGGATATCGGCTTTTCATTTGGCTCCAGAGCATCTTCACGGAACAAGATCCTTGTCATTTCAAATATCCAGCCAAGAGGTAAAATGTTTCTGGTTTGTATGTTGTCTTGTGTACCTTGCTTTTAAAACGGACATCAAATAAAACTGGTTTTGTTTCCCTTTGAAATTGGCCTTTGTTTGTAAAATTGGGGGTTGAATGCAAAATGCGGTCTTTAAAAAAGTCCAGCGTATGTATTTCACTAGTATTTTGTTTTCTTTTGCAAACTGGATGTAGAAGAGTTGTCTTAACACACGTCAGGGTTGCTGGCCCTAGAATTGTCTGTTCTGGCTGGCGATGGGCCTTCATCAGCTCAGAAACAGATCTTGGATTGTGTCTCAGCTTGGCTCTTATGGCCCCTTCTTGCATTCCCAGGAATATGCTGATTGCTACTTTGGGGTTGCAATCAGCATATTCCTGGGAATGCAAGAAAAGGCCATAAGAGCCAAGCTCAGACACAATCCAAGATCTGATTGCTACTTTGGGGTTGTGAAGATGAAACTCAAAGACTTTGGCCCCCTCATGAGGAGGAAGGACTCCCTGGAGAAGAGCCTGATGCTGGGAGCGATCGAGGGCAAAAGAAGAAGGGGACAACAGAGAATTTGGTGGCTGGATGGAGTCACTGAAGCAGTCGGTGAAAACTTAAATGGACTCCAGGGAATGGTGGAGGACAGGAAGGCCTGGAGGATCATTGTCCAGGGGGTCGCGATGGGTCGGACACGACTTCGCACCTAACAACTACAACAACTTTGGGGTTGAGAGGCGAATTTAGGCCAGACTGGCCAGGGATTCTGTAGGGGTTTTGCGGGGGAGGGAGATCATCTGGACACGGCATTACAGTCACTGTAGTTGGTGTCCAAGTAGTTGTGAATTCCCTGCATTCTGCAGGGGGTTAGGCTAGATGTCCGTGGAGGTCCCTTTCAACTGTGATTCTATACAGGCCATTTCAAGTTCAGTCTTTGACAGCTCTGGTTAAGGAGCCCAGGTAGGAGGGGCTGGGAGAAGCTGTTACCATCTTGAGACTCTAGAACAGGACTTTCCTACCCTACATGAACCAGTCCTCTGATCTAGCACAGAAGATTTATTGTTGGTTCAAACAGCCATCAGTTCTGTTGAGTTCCTCTGTGCATAATAGTTTTGCTGTTTTCAGACTGGGCGGAGGGGGTGAGTCGTGTTTAGAGTTATTTCTGCTCCTTTTCCTGCCCTTAGCTTTTTTGTTTATTCAAAGAGTTCTCGAATGTTCGCTTTTTAAAAAAGGAATTAATTTATTATTCTTTTATCTGCTGCTTCCTGGGCAATTTGCCCAGGAATGGTGTCTCTCCAAATCAGCAATTAAGCATATCTTCATTAAGTGTATTTTCCCTATATTAAATTCTTGGATTTGATTCAATTCAGCTTTGCTGTCTTCTGAAAACTTTCAAAGATAATTAGTTGACATACGGGAAGTAATTATTTATAGAAGAAACCTACATGTCTTGCAGGATACTAGCCTGGATATAACTGATGATATTTTTACTTATTTATCGACTTAGTGAGCTAACACAATTGATTATATTGCTGTTTCTCCTGCCCTACCAGGTAAAGTCTGAGGCTGTCGATAGCTTTTTAAAAGTGACTATCGTCCCCTGAGATTAACACTCAGTACTACTAATAGTAACTTATTGAAACCACTCCCAGAAATTGTAGATGTAATACTGGGCTTTGGGAAACTTAAATGGTCAGACCGGTTATATACCAAATTATCTCAAACTTTTGCAAATTCAGAGATAGGGGCCCAGAGGCAAGCTCTCCTTCAGCCAGGTAATGCTGCTATTTTTGAAGGCATAAGGAATTATCTCAAACCTATACTTATCAAAAAGGTCAGAACCAAAACCTTGAACCGGTAACCAATGCGGGTCCTCCAAGATGAACCCTTGAGGACCCTAGCAGCTGCATCTTGCACCAGCTGGAGTTTCTGGGTCAAGGACAAGGGTAGGCCAGCATAGAGCGAGTTAAAGGTAAAGGTAAAGGTATCCCCTGTGCAAGCACCGAGTCATATCTGACCCTTGGGGTGACGCCCTCCAGCGTTTTCATGGCAGACTCAATACGGGGTGGTTTGCCAGTGCCTTCCCCAGTCATTACCGTTTACCCCCCAGCAAGCTGGGTACTCATTTGACCGACCTCGGAAGGATGGAAGGCTGAGTCAACCTTGAGCCGGCTGCTGGGATTGAACTCCCAGCCTCATGGGCAAAGCTTTCAGATGGCTGCCTTACCACTCTGCGCCACAAGAGGCTCTTGCTATAGAGCGAGTTACAGAAGTCCAATCTAGAGGTGACCGTCGCATAGATCTCTGGCCAAACAGTAGCAGAGGCAGGTAAGGCACTAGTAGCCGTGCCTGGCGAATGCCGTGTGCGCTACCCTTGTGACCTGTTCCTCTAAGGAGGCATCCAGAATCACCCCCAAATTCCTTGCCGTGGGCTGCTTTATTTCTAAAATCAGGTAGGTGTCAGAGTGCTAGACTTGTAGGCAAGAAAATTTCTATTTTGGAAGGTTTCTTTATTGTCAAGCAAAGTCATCCAGCAGGGAACAGAGGCAGAACTGGGGTTACACGCAAGGGTTCACGTATATAAAACACAGGCTCATCCCCTTCCCTCCCCCTCAACTATGGTGATGACTCACCAAGCGCAGGGAGGCAAAAGGAAAGGTGATGAATAGCATAGCTATGTTGTGGGATGCTCAAGCCATAAAGCACAAGTTAGGGAATTTGGCCTTGAAGTGTGAAGTGGTACAGGAACTGGGAAAACATCACAGGTTCGGCAGATCAGACATCATCAATCACAGAAATAAGATACAACCATATGGCAGAAACCCTGGGTTCTTACAGTATGAAGATTCATTTAGGATGATATTAGCCTACGTTTAGCTTCTTTTTCTCCTCCTTGAAGCCAAATAATTGAGTTTCTTCTCTCATCTTCACATTGGGTTTCAGGCACAGAAATAACCCGTGGAGTAAATTGGTTGAGAGAGCATCTATTGAATTACCATTTCAGATAACAAAATCTTCCATTTTAGTCTGTTTACAAACTTTACAGGCCCTCTGACAGCCTCCCATTGCTGAGTCTGTAGAATTAAAATTCCTTTAAATGCTCCAGCTTGCTTGGCTGTCTCAATTCTACAACAAAACAAAATCAGTGCCCAGTGGCACCTTTAAGACCAACAGAGTCCTTAGAAGAAGAAGAAGAAGAAGAGTTGGTTCTTATATGCCGCTTTTCCCTACCCGAACAAGGCTCAAAGCGGCTTCCAGTCGCCTTCCCTTTCCTCTCCCCACAACAGACACCCTGTGAGGTGGGTGAGGCTGAGAGAGCCCTGATATCACTGCTTGGTCAGAACAGTTTTATCAGTGCCGTGGCGAGCCCAAGGTCACCCAGCTGGATGCATGTGGGGGAGTGCAGAATTGAACCTGGCATGCCAGATTAGAAGTTCGCACTCCTAACCACTACACCAAACTGGCTCTCTCTCTTAGTCTGATGAAGAGTGCTTGCGCTCGAAAGCTCACGCATTGAATAAATCTTTGTTGGTCTTAAAGGTGCCCCTGGACTCTCATTTTGTTTTGTTGTGCTGCTTCAGACCAACACGGCTACCCACTTGAATGAATTCTACAAGAAGAGTTATTCGTCGGCGGAAAGAGGATGAATAATCGAACTTTGACTCTCCATCCTTATTAAAATTTAAGAATGTAACAAAGCAATCTAAACAGTAATTTACAGCAGACCACTTAAAGGTTCCTGATTACAGCCAATTAAACTTATCTTTAAAGTATTCTTCCAAGATGGCTCCAAACTATAATAGACCCCCAGTTGTAATCTTTCAGTTGTTAACACGCAGCATGCAACTGTAAAGGAGATAAGAGTCCCAGTCTTGGTTGAAATGTCACATTATTTCAAGTGACATCTGTAGTAAGTCAAACAAGCTCCAAAAAGCTGATTCAAATAACGTCGGAGAACCCGTAACAGTGCTGTTTCTTCTCTGTCACCATCTTAACTCCTTTCTCAGTGAGGAAACATACAGTTAGTTGTTGAACTCCAGAGGCCCAATGCCCTATGCCAGCCTTTCTCAACCTTTTTTATCACTGAGAAACCCCTGAAATATTCTCCAGGCTTCAAGTGGGGCAATGATGCAGAATATGCTTGGGAAGCATAGCTGTGCTCATGCCCACCTGGGGCTCCTTCCCCTTCCACCCCCTCCAGGACCATCACCGGCCATTTTGGGACGGGTGGATGGGTTGACAGGACCATATATGACCATATCACCCAATAAATGGCTAACATTTTCTTAACAATTATAAACTCCTACCCACTTGGAAAACCCTTCCAGGACCATCAAGAAACCCCAGGGTTTTATGAAAGCCTGTCATATGTTGTGCTTTCTTCAGGTGCCTTCAAGTAAAGCACAAATACCAGATTTCTCTCTCTCTCTCTCTCTCTCTCTCTGTCTATCTTTTTGTGCCCGTATTCCTTCAAATGCAGCCGTTCAATTTACACGAGAATTCCCCATAATGCTTCAAATGACATGGAGCTGGTTTAGAATTGAGTCTTCATTTTCCCTTTAATAACTCCTAAGATATAAACGGGCGTACATTTATTGCAAATATTTGGTATCTTCTTGAACTTTGCTACCTAGATCTGGCCAGGTTGAGAACTTCTACCTTCTGTGAGTTCCCAGCTAGAATCAAAGAATCATAGAACCATAGAGTTGGAAGGGGCCATACAGGCCATCTAGTCCAACCCCCTGCTCTACGCAGGATCAGCCCGAAGCATCCTAAAGCATCCAAGAAAAGTGTGTCTCCAACCTTTGCTTGAAGACTGCCAGTGAGGGGGAGCTCACCACCTCTTTAGGCAGCCTATTCCGCTGCTGAACTACATCTGTCCCCATTCCTTTTTCCTTAATTCATTTCTTCTGATTTTGCCACTGATGGTTTTTGGCAGCTGTTGGACAAACTCCACCTGATTGAAGAGGGGGGAAAAAAAGAAAGGCAAGATAGTCACAGAAATAATAAGAGGTCTGTTTTTAAAATGGGCATGTCTTAGATCTGTTTCTATGCAGCCAATAAAAGGAGAACACGGAATGTAGCAGGTAAACAAATGAATCTGCGAAAGCTCTACAGACAGTTTAATGAGAGAACCTCCTAAAAGAAGAATGCCAATTTCCAACACAATTTTCAACAAACACTGCTTGCTCCTGGAGATGGAAGTAATACAGAGCATTTGCTAATTTTATCTCATTTTAAAGAAGAAGAAAAGTTGGTTCTTATACGCGGCTTTACTCTACCTGAAGGAGTCTCAGAGCGGCTTCCAATCGCCTTCCCTTTCCTCTCCCCACAACAGACACCCTGTGAGGGAGGGGAGGCTGAGAGAGCCCTGAGATTACTGAAGAAGAAGAAGAGTTGGTACTTATAGGCCGCTTTACCCTACCCAAAGTTCTCAAAGCAGCTTCCAGTTGCCTTCCCTTTCCTCTCCCCACAACAGACACCCTGTGAGGGAGGGGAGGCTGAGAGAGCCCTGAGATTACTGAAGAAGAAGAAGAGTTGGTACTTATAGGCCGCTTTACCCTACCCAAAGTTCTCAAAGCGGCTTCCAGTTGCCTTCCCTTTCCTCTCCCCACAACAGACACCCTGTGAGGGAGGTGGGGCTGACAGAGGAGGACAGGGATCTCAATGAAGTCCAATAGCACAGAGTCCACCCTGCAAAAGCATCCATTTTCTCTGTAGTCTAGACCAGGGGTAGTCAACCCGTGGTCCTCCAGATGTCCATGGACTACAATTCCCAGGAGCCCCTGCCAGCAACACTGGCAGGGGCTCCTGGGAATTGTAGTCCATGGACATCTGGAGGACCACGGGTTGACTACCCCTGCTCTAGAGATGAGATGCAATTCCAGGAGATCCCCATGTCTTACTTGGAGGCACCTCTTTGTCCTGATTGTTCTTCATCAGAGCCGGCCTCTGGGTTCCAAACTACATTTCCCAGAATCCTTCACACCATGCATTGGCCTTTAGGCTTCTTTTCCCCCTGAGCTGCAGTTTGGCTGATGGCTCCACTAGGCCGTGGGGCGATTCATGCACCAGTTCATTATCCCGGGGAACAGCCTCAGTTTGGGAGCAGCCATTTTGCGAAGTTTTTTGCCTCAGAAGTGACCAGATAAGCATTGGTGGGCCTGCAGGTGTGACAGCACCTCAGCTATGCCTTTTTTTAGAGGGAGAAAGAAGTCTTACAGACCAAAGGAAGGGGAGAGTATTTGGTTAGGAGCAATGGTTTGATTCCCCGCTCCTCCACATGCAGCCAGCGGTGGGACCTTGGGCTAGTCACAGCCCTGTTACAGCTGTTCTCATAGAGCAGTTTTGTCAGAGCTCTCTCGGCCCCACCAACCTCACAGGGTGTCTGTTGTGGGGAGAGGAAGGGAAGGCGACTGGAAGCCGCTTTTGAGACTCCTTTGGGTAGAGAAAAGCGGGATATACGTATACCTTCTTCAGGTAGAGAAAAGCGGGATATACAAGTATACCTTCTTCAGGTAGAGAAAAGCGGGATATACGTATACCTTCTTCAGGTAGAGAAAAGCGGGATATACAAGTATACCTTCTTCAGGTAGAAAAAAAGTGGGATATACGTATAGCTTCTTCAGGTAGAGAAAAGCGGGATATACATATATCTTCTTCAGGTAGAGAAAAGCGGGATATACATATATCTTCTTCAGGTAGAGAAAAGCGGGATATACGTGTACTTCAGGTAGAGAAAAGTGGGATATACCTATACCTTCTTCAGGTAGAGAAAAGCAGGATATACGTATACCTTCTTCAGGTAGAGAAAAGCGGGATATACGTATACCTTCTTCAGGTAGAGAAAAGCGGTATATACGTATACTTCAGGTAGAGAAAAGCGGTATATACGTATACTTTCTTCAGGTAGAGAAAAGCGGGATATACGTATACCTTCTTCAGGTAGAGAAAAGCGGTATATACGTATACTTTAGGTAGAGAAAAGCGGGATATACGTATACCTTCTTCAGGTAGAGAAAAGCGGGATATACGTATACCTTCTTCAGGTAGAGAAAAGCGGGATATACGTATACCTTCTTCAGGTAGAGAAAAGCGGGATATACGTATACCTTCTTCAGGTAGAGAAAAGCGGGATATACGTATACCTTCTTCAGGTAGAGAAAAGCGGGATATACATATACCTTCTTCAGGTAGAGAAAAGCGGGATATACAAGCATACCTTCTTCAGGTAGAGAAAAGCGGTATATACATGTACTTCAGGTAGAGAAAAGCGGGATATACGTATACTTCAGGTAGAGAAAAGCGGGATATACGTATACCTTCTTCAGGTAGAGAAAAGCGGGATATACGTATACCTTCTTCAGGTAGAGAAAAGCGGGATATACAAGCATACCTTCTTCAGGTAGAGAAAAGCGGTATATACGTGTACTTCAGGTAAAGAAAAGCGGGATATACCTATACCTTCTTCAGGTAGAGAAAAGTGGGATATACGTATACCTTCTTCAGGTAGAGAAAAGTGGGATATACGTATACCTTCTTCAGGTAGAGAAAAGCGGGATATACGTATAGCTTCTTCAGGTAGAGAAAAGCGGGATATACGTATAGCTTCTTCAGGTAGAGAAAAGCGGGATATACGTATACCTTCTTCAGGTAGAGAAAAGCGGGATATACGTATAGCTTCTTCAGGTAGAGAAAAGCGGGATATACGTATAGCTTCTTCAGGTAGAGAAAAGCGGGATATACGTATAGCTTCTTCAGGTAGAGAAAAGCGGGATATACGTATAGCTTCTTCAGGTAGAGAAAAGCGGGATATACGTATAGCTTCTTCAGGTAGAGAAAAGCGGGATATACGTATAGCTTCTTCAGGTAGAGAAAAGTGGGATATACGTATAGCTTCTTCAGGTAGAGAAAAGTGGGATATACGTATACCTTCTTCAGGTAGAGAAAAGCGGGATATACGTATAGCTTCTTCAGGTAGAGAAAAGCGGGATATACAAGCATACCTTCTTCATAATTGGGGAGGTTCCATCTGGTCTTCCATTCCTTTTAAGGTACCTCTTCTTTTCTTCCTCCCTCCCTGCCTTTTTTTCTCCCTTTATTTTCCTCCCTGTCTCTCCCCTCAGCCCTGTTCCCTTTTTCCTTCCTCTCCCTGTTCTCATTTTCGGTTCACTGTTGCCTGTTTTCTTTCGGTTACAGAAAATTTTGGGATGAGGGGAGGCAAAGGACCAGCTGCTCAGGAGAGGTTGGAGTAAGCGTCGGCGGATGGCAAGCTTTCCTTACAACAGTGAGTAATAACGATACATTGTGTGCTTGTAAAGCAATTCTGTTTTTCAAAACCATGGAAGCCTTGTGGCATGTTAAGGGCTAAGGCAGGGGTGGTCAACCTGTGGCCCTCCAGATGTTCATGGACTACAATTCCCATTAGCCCCTGCCAGCGAATGCTGGCAGGGGCTCATGGGAATTGTAGTCCATGAACATCTGGAGGGCCACAGGTTGACTACCCCTGGGCTAAGGTTTACTTTGGCAAAAACCCACTGTTAACTGCTGCACGAATTCTTCACTGTCCATGATGGCGCTGATCCTGGTCTGTGACACGCACCTACAGATTCAAGTGGGTCGCCGTGTGGGTCTGAAGTAGCACAACAAAAATAGAGTCCAGTAGCACCTTTAAGATCCATAAACATTTATTCAAGGTGTGAGCTTTCGAGGGCAGGCACTCTTCCTCGGACTAAATGACCAACCATTATAAGTGTGGAGGTATAAGGCAAAGAATTACCACCTGGCATCATATGGCTTAATTTGGACATTAAAGGTAAAGGTAAAGGTATCCCCTGTGCAAGCACCGAGTCATGTCTGACCCTTGGGGTGACGCCCTCTAGCGTTTTCATGGCAGACTCAATACGGGGTGGTTTGCCAGTGCCTTCCCCAGTCATGACCGTTTACCCCCCAGCAAGCTGGGTACTCATTTTACCGACCTCGGAAGGATGGAAGGCTGAGTCAACCTTGAGCCGGCTGCTGGGATTGAACTCCCAGCCTTATGGGCAAAGCTTTCAGACGGCTGCCTTACCACTCTGCGCCACAAGAGGCTCTATTTTGGACATTATGACAAGGTTTACTAATTTGCCATAATTTGCTTTCGCCTTATATCTATTGGACTCTATTCTTAGTGGGCCTGCAGGGGTCCTGTTTATGCAAACGGGGCAAAACTCAACTGGAAGTACTCAATCCAGTTGAAATGAAGCAATACTTCTCTCCCCCTGAGAAAAGGTGGGATATAAATACTTAAATATGTAGATTGGTTGGCTGGTTTTTCAGAGAGGCAATTAAGGAGGTGCCTCCAAGTAAGACATGGGGATCACCTGGAATTACATCTCATCTCTAGAGCAGGGGTAGTCAACCTGTGGTCCTCCAGATGTCCATGGACTACAATTCCCGTGAGCCCCTGCCAGCGTTCACTGGCAGGGGCTCATGGGAATTGTAGTCCATGGACATCTGGAGAACCACGGGTTGACTACCCCTGCTCCAGACTACAGAGAAAATGGATGCTTTTGCAGGGTGGACTCTGTGCTATTGGACCTCATTGAGATCCCTGTCCTCCTCTGTCAGCCCCACCTCCCTCACAGGGTGTCTGTTGTGAGGAGAGGAAAGGGAAGGCGAATGGAAGCTGCTTTGAGACTCCTTCGGGTAGAGAAAAGCGGCATATAAGAACCAACTCTTCTTCTTTAAAATGTCCAAATGTAAATATGTACACAACGTCCATAGCAACAGCAATGGATGATGACCTGGGAAATATTGTTACATCCCTTTTTGAGGTTCTGCCGCCCTTTGCCTCTTTTTCTGTTTCCTTTCTTTCTGTATGAGTGTCAGTTTTAACAGGTGAGCAAAATTTGAATCCTATGACACCTTTAAGATCAATAAAGTTTTATTCTAGCTGTGAGCTTTCCTAGCGCACACCTAGAATAAAACTTTGTTGCTCTTAAAGATGCCACTGGACTCAATTTTTGTTCTGCTGCTTCAGACAAACACAGCGGCACACCTGAATCTAGTTTTAACAGGAGTCTGTGGCATTAGGTTACAGCTGTGGACAAAAAGACAATTGCTGTTTTATCTCAGAAGGGGAGGATCCATATCAGAAGCTGGGGGTTCTGAATGGAAGCTGCCTACAAATGCTGGTAATTTCCTTAGCATTAATACACTTTTCCTAGATCTGTTTCCTGTTTCGTATAGCTTTAAATACTCCTTACTTTTCTAGGATACTTGTAGGGAGCTGTAGTTTTCTTAACGTGGTCTTGAAGCTCGAGGGTTAACTTCTCCAGATCTTGGGATGCAAAGGAGGGAGACAAGACCACGAAAGCTTTCACCACCTAGAGAGAAAAGTTGGGCTGTAAACTTTAATTGATCCAAAGCAGCATTCCACGCAAGGAAACCTGTATTAATTCAGGTCTATTTATGATACCTTCAGAGATCATAGACCTTTGTCCCTGATGGCTATCAGTGAGATTCCCAAGGTTAGGACTGATTCTTGTTTTCTGTGGGTTACATTTAAGGGCCTGGAGGACAAATTGGAGGTTTTATCTGCAGGGTGAGCTGAGCAATATTGTTCAGCTCACCCTGAAGATAAAATCTCAGATCTGTCTTCCTTTGGCTGTCAGAAACCATTACAAGTGGGAAGAAGGGACAGCTTAAAATCCTCCACATTTATCCCCTATCAGGCCATTTTTCTGGGGTACCTTTTGGCCTTCGCCTGTGTGTTTGTGGAGAACCTGCTTTTGAAGACCTCTATCATTATGGTTTGGATTGTCCGCTATACATGGATGCCGAGAACCAAATATATTGAGAGGGTTTTGAACGGCCAGAACTTCCCTGCGAATTTGGACAAAATGGTCTTTTTGTTTTCGGATACCAATTAGTTATAATGTTTCACTATTTGCATCAGCAGCAAGGAAAATTCGAGCCAAATTTACGCCACCAGAGAGCCAGAGACCCGAATTCTTATAGTCTTTTATTATCTATGGACTACTGCATATATTGTTCTAATTCTTTTACTGTTTTTCTTTTTATATCAACTGATATGATATTGCTGTTATTGGAATGGCCTATTGCTGGAAACAATGAAGTCTTAGACATATATGTACATTTATTTATTTATTTATGACTGGGGAAGGCACTGGCAAACCACCCCGTATTGAGTCTGCCATGAAAACGCTGGAGGGCGTCACCCCAAGGGTCAGACATGACTCGGTGCTTGCACAGGGGATACCTTTACCTTTACCTTTATCCCCAGAAGTTCTGAATGCCCATTCCCCCAGAATTATAGATTGCCCCCTGTTAAGGATCTGCCTGAGAACAAATGGGGTGGGGTGGGGGGACTGATTTAAAGGTTTTGGAGCAACTGGGGGAAATAATCAGGGTGTATTCCTGTAAAAGCTTTAGTCCAGGGGTAGTCAAACTGCGGCCCTCCAGATGCCCATGGACTACAATTCCCATGAGCCCCTGCCAGCATTCGCTGGCAGGGTCTCATGGGAATTGTAGTCCATGGACATCTGGAGGACTGCTTTAGTCTAGGGATGCCCAGCCCTGACTGCCTTTTGTAAACTGGAAAGCATGGGTGGGAGCTGGCAAAGGAAGGTATTTCTTGCGTCAGCCAAATCTCCTTTGGGGGTATCCATTGTAAATTATGTTCACTGTGTATAAATCAACCGTGTGTGAGCCTTTCCCCCCTTATCATTGTGAGCCGTTTTGTTCTGACCCGTTTATTGTCTGGCTTTCCAGAGTCTTGTTCTTTCGTGGCATTTTTACCCCCATTGTTAACACCATTTATATCGTTATACATGTTTATGCACCAAAATAATGACCACCAAGCAGAAACCGCATTAAAAAAAAAGGGTATGTTTGCATTGAAACGGCAGGGCTACAAAAAGTGAAAGTGTCCCTAGTATAAATACCGTGTAAATTATGTTTAAAATCTTTTTTTAAAAATTATGTTTAAAAGCGTTGTGTGTACACCACACAGATGAACCTATGAAGCTCATGGCAAAAAGCAAAGAACCAAGGAGGTAAACAGAAGGATCATGAAAGAAGTTAAATAGGGACTGGTTTGCCCTTATGAAATCACAGTTCTTAAATGTGAGGAATTAAGGTTTAAGTGACATTACCTCCCCTCTGGTCGGATCTGGGCTGCTGACCACGGCAGACTCAACCACAGCTGGGTGTTCGATTAACGCATTTTCTACCTCAAAGGGCCCGATCCGATACCTAGGACAAGGAGGAGAAGTAGCCATATTTTCATTTTAAGAGTATGTATTGTTTGTGTTCTTCAGGCTGGGGGATTCAGGATCTGTACTTGTTGACTAAAATATTTGGAAGGGCCTTGCATTGAGCTGCCACCCATAAAATCCTACATAAGAACCAAATCTATACCTGGAAAAGTCCTGAATAAAACAGGCTTTGATGCTCGGCCCAATATCCTGATGTGCTCAGCAAATAGCTCTCTTAAGCTGCTTTCTCTACGCCATCAGGAAAATTGATTTCCTCATCCTCTTTTGAAAGAATGTTTCAGGCCACGGAAAGATCATAGAATTACAGAATCATAGAGTTGGAAGGGGACACACAGGCCATCTAGTCCAACCCCCTGCTCTACGCAGGATCAGCCCAAAGCATCCTAAAGCATCCAAGAAAAGTGTGTATCCAGCCTCTGCTTGAAGACTGCCAGTGAGGGGGAGCTCACCACCTCCTTAGGCAGCCTATTCCATTGCTGAACTACTCTGACTGTGAACATTTTTTTCCTGAAATCTAGCCTATATCATCCTGGCAAATACATGGGGAAGAAATGGAGATAGTGACAGATTTTATTTTCCTGGGCTCCAAGATCACTGCAGATGGGGACTGCAGCAAAGAAATTAAAAGACGCTTGCTCCTGGGGAGGAAAGCTATGGCAAATCTAGACAGCATCCTAAAAAACAGAGACATCACCCTGCCAACAAAAGTGCATTTAGTCAAGGCTATGGTCTTCCCAGTTGCAATGTATGGCTGCGAAAGTCGGACCATAAGGAAGGCCGAGCGTCAAAGAATTGAGGCGTTTGAAATCTGGTGCTGGAGAAGACTCTTGCGAGTCCCTTGGACTGCAAGGCGAACAAACCGGTCAGTCCTAGAGGAGATCAACCCTGACTGTTCTTTAGAGGGCCAGATCCTGAAGATGAAACTCAAATACTTTGGCCACCTTATGAGAAGGAAGGACTCCCTGGAGAAGAGCCTAATGCTGGGAGCGATCGAGGGCAAAAGAAGAAGGGAATGACAGAGAATGAGGTGGCTGGATGGAGTCACTGAAGCAGTCGGTGCAAACTTAAATGGACTCCGGGGAATGGTGGAGGACAGGAAGGCCTGGAGGATCATTGTCCATGGGGTCGCGATGGGTCGGACATGACTTCGCACATAACAACAACAAGCCTATATCATTGTACTTGTAGTTTAAACCCATTACTGCGTGTCCTCTCCTCTGCAGCCAGCAGAAACAGCATCCTGCCCTCCTCCAAGTGACAACCTTTCAAATACTTAAAGAGGGCTATCATGTCCCCTCTCAGCCTCCTTTTCTCCAGGCTGAACATTCCCAAGTCCCAAGGGTGGGAAGCTCTGCATGATCATGCCATTTCTGGGGTTTCTCGAAGCCTCAAGGATGTTCCAGCAGTGGTTTCTCAACAGAAAAGCTGAACTAGATCAATCCGATTCTACAAAGTGATACATTTGTGATTTATTTATTTATTTGCTCTGAAATGTACAAACCCAGAGGAGATGATGACGTCGTCCGCTCTTGCCACGAACCACAGGTATCCGTCTTCATCCTTCCACCCTCGGTCCCCAGTGATGTAGAAATCCCCGCGGAATGCAGAGGCGGTTTTCTTTGGATTATCCTTGCAATATAAATATCAGAAAAGGAGTCTGAACAAAGCAGAAAGCCCTGGCTGTAGGTTTGAGACCAAACCAGGCCGGCAAATGGATGAACTGGATGGCCAATGCTTTCTTTTGTGACAGCCCCCTAAAGAGTTCCATAAATGCACCCTGCTCAAGATATTATTTGCTCCCTTGGGGGAAACAGCCAGGCTTTCTGAATGTGTTACCTGTTTGTCCTCCTCAGGGGAGCAAAGAGCCATCTGTTTGGAGTTTGGAAGAAGAGGCAGCCTATTCTCTTCTCTGATCCCCATCCAGATTGGGGGCTTCATGCTGCTGTTTACAAGCATGCAAATGTCACATTTCTGCAGTATATTTTAGCAAGCGTTAGAAATGTAGATGTCAGGAGTTCTTGTGCTAGTTTATTGCGGCCGTGCAGCACGCATGTGCGCGATGCGCGGCCGGGCCGCGCATGCGCGATACACAGCACGGCCCTTATTCCCTCTCCCCGCCCTCCCGCAGTAAGAAGCTTCCAGGGCCGCAGGCTTGCGGCCTGGGAAGTTTTTTACTGCGGGGGGGGGCGGGGAGAAGGAACTGCGGCCCGGCGCCCTGGTCTTCGCGGCCCGGCACCAGGCCGCGGACCGCAGGTTGGGGACCACTGTCCTAGGGCATTCCTGTGATAACTAGAATGTTTAGGGGTTTTTTTCTCCAAAGGTGGGGATTTATGTTGAACCTGTATTGGTTTGGATCAGTTCTGACAAGTTATTGCTTTGGTTAACTGGCTTCCTTTCAATATAATCAATCTTTTGCACCAAGTTAAAGATTTGTATATAGGGGACTCTGCAGAAACCTCTCGTATTTTAGGATCATGGTTTGCTTTGAGTCTAAGAACCATTTTCAACATAGAATCATAGAATAAGTTGGAAAGGGACCTCCTGGGACATCTAGTCCAACCCCCAGCCCTGTGCAGGACACTCACATCCCTATCGCTCATCCACTGTTACTTGCCACCCCCTTGAGCCTTCAGAGAATCAGCCTCTCCGTCAGATGGCTCTCCAGCCTCTGCTTAAAAATCTCCAAAGATGGAGAACCCACCACCTCCCGAGGAAGCCTGTTGCACTGAGGAACCGCTCTGACTGTGAGGAACTTCTTCCGGATATTTAGACAGAATTTCTTTTGAATTAGATCTATCGACAGCTATGAGCCATGATGGCTGAACAGGACTTGGGGCGTTTTGTTATGCCAATGACGAAGAGGGGGAAGCACTGTATATAAATTGCTTACCACGTAGCCAGTGAAAAAACAAAACGGCCGCTGGGCGTGAATTCTGATGGCGATTTCTCCTTCCACCCCACAAGGCAGAATGTTGCCGTTTTCATCTATGATCTAGAAAACGGCAAACAGGGAGGCCAGTTTGGGTGAGGCTGGAAGAACAAAACCTCCCGGCATCTTTTGAACGCAAATATTCAGGTGCCACCTGTGACTGTCAAACAAGCTGTTCTCTTACCTGAACGTCGTAGGGTGGGATGGGCTTGCCCATGGAGCCAGGTTTAATTTTCTTTCCTTTCTCAGATGCTGATATCACCCCCTGTAGGAAACACCTGTTAAATCACCTGACATTCTAAAAGTACTTTCCCCTAGGGATGCCAGCTCCAGGTTTTGAACTACCTGGAGATTCTGGGGGTGGAGCCTGGGGAGGGGCGAGGCTTGGGACATAAGGCCATAGATCCCACCTTCCAAAGCAGCCATCTTAGAATCCTAGAGTTGGAAGGGACCTCCTGGGTCATCTAGTCCAACCCCCTGCACTATGCAGGACAGTCACAACCCTCTCGCTCACCCACTGTCCCCTGCCACCCCATTGAGCCTTCACAGAATCAGCCTCTCCGTCTCCAGCCTCTGTTTAAAGATTTCCTGGTGATTTATCATCTGGAGCTCAGCTGTCATAACAGGAGATTTCCAAATGAATCACTAGCTTGCTGAGGGGGGGGGGTCACTGGGCTTTGATTGTCTGTTGACATCCATTTCATAAACAGGGGGAGCTTATTCCTGTTTTCCAGTCTGTGAGCACAACATGAATGCCTGCACGTCATGTGGGTAGACTCTGTCCCTGTGATAAGGCTTTTAAAAAAAAATTGCAATGTTTCAGATTCTGAGGTTGGTGCCAGCGACAGCTTGTTTACGGGAGGGCAGAGTCACTCAGGCCCCTTCCCTCTGTCATGTGTCAGGATATTGCCTTGAGCTGGGGTAGTCAACCTGTGGTCCTCCAGATGTCCATGCACTACAATTCTCATGAGCCCCCGCCAGCAAATGCTGCCAGAGGCTCATGGGAATTGTAGTCCATGGACATCTGGAGGACCACAGGTTGACTACCCCTGGTCTTGAGGACACTGAAGCTGGCCCTCCATTTTTGGCACCCCCAAATAATGAGCCAGGAAAACGCTGAGCTCTCCTCTTGAGTAAATTGATCAGTTCGTAGGAAGTGATCACCGACCCCAATACCAGTTCCAACACAGAGAATGCCTCCAGTTTTGATTCCCTAATGGAAAATAGTTGTGAATTCCCTGCATTCTGCATGGGGTGGTCTAGATGGCCATGGAGGTCCCTTCCAACCCTCTGATTCTGGGGTTCTAAAAGTTTGATCCCTGGCTGTGTTTTGACAGGTTTCCGCTCGGCCGCACTTACCACTTCGGTCTGACCGTAGCCTTCGTAGAGATCCAGCCCTGTTTGTTTTTTCCACTGCATTATGACTTCAGGATTGAGGGGCTCCCCTCCCGTTGTACAGTGACTTAGGCTCTTGAACCTGTACCTTAAGGTTTATACAAGAAATAGGGTTGGAGTACGTGCAGAGGGAAGGGGAGCTGTGATTCTCCTGCCCCACCTTCAAAGGTTTTTCTTCCTGGTGGTATTTCCCTCCGCACGGCTGTCAGAACAGACACCAGCAGGCAGTGTGGACTTGACTGCAGGGCTGGCCTTCCAAATTCTGGGGCCCTGGGGCGGGGGGACAAAACTCTTTGATGGGGTCCAACATGACTGGAGGGCAGTGAGGAACCCTAGCCACTCTACAGAACATCACCCTCCCTCCTGTGCTGCTTCAGCTGTGGGGGAGGCCCTGATTGCCCTACAGCCGATTGTTGTCCCCGTCACACTGCCAAAGTCTCGGGCAGTGCAGGATATTAGTGCCTGCCCTGAATGCCCTGTGGCTTAAGACCACCCGGTATAACCGCGCATGCAGATCTTGGCCCACTCCTCTGTGCGTTTTTTAAATATAAAGGTAAAGGTATCCCCTGTGCAAGCACCGAGTCATGTCTGACCCTTGGGGTGACGCCCTCCAGCGTTTTCATGGCAGACTCAATACGGGGTGGTTTGCCAGTGCCTTCCCCAGTCGTGACCGTTTACTGCCCAGCAAGCAAGCTGGGTCCTCATTTGACCGACCTGCTTGCACTCGAAAGCTCACGCCTTGAATAAATCTTTGTTGGTCTTAAAGGGGCTACCGGACTCTGATTTTATTGGGGTACCTGGAAAGGTCCTCTTGTACCAGCATGCGATAGGCCGTCGGAGCGCTGCACATGGTGGTCACCGGGTACCTGGTGAGAGTCTGAAGAGATTGAGAAAGGGGAAGACATTGTGAATTTTCTTAGGGGAAAAAATAGCATCCGTATGTCCCAACATCCTTGTCTTCTGTGCCCTCATATTAGACTATATTTTGGCCTGGTTGGCCATCTGTGTGAACTGTAAAGGCAACCCTTATGGCGTGATTTGGCTTCTTACATTCAGAGTCTCCCTTGGATCAAACTGAGGCATGTTGTGGACGAAGACGCCCGCGCCACAAAGCCAAGGGGCGAAAACACTCCCAATGGCAGCCTTGACCCAGCCTGTGTCGGACATATTCCACATGAGATCGGAGGGTTTCAAATCCAGCCAGCGCCTATGAAATACAGAGAGGAATGAGTTGAGACCCAGAATAAGTCATGAAACATCTCCCCTCCAGCATCCTTAGCTGTGTCCAGGAACATTTAGAAACATTCTTGGATGCTTTTTAGGATGCTTAGGGCTGATCCTGCGTGGAGCAGGGGGTTGGACTAGATGGCCTGTGTGGCCCCTTCCAACTCTATGATTCTATGATACACATGAATCTACACCACCTATTGATGAGGATGTCATCCCTTCAGTCATGGATTCTATAGGAAAGTCTCCACCATGCGCCCCTGTCTCTGACTGCTTCTTTTGGTTGGTTCCTGGTCGCCCCATACCTTGCCGTTAAGGCACATCCAATGCCATAACTGCTGTGCGTGTGCTCCGCCATCTTGGGAGGCCCGGTGGTTCCACTCGTGAAGTAGATGGTCATAGGTTCATTGCTCTTTGTTCGGACGCAGTTGTGGCCGGAAGGGGCCGCCCTTAATGGAAGAGAAGGAAAGTGTTTTGGAAGCCTCTAATTCATTGCACTTTGTTTGCTTGTGTATATAAGTTGGGGGTTTCTGGGGGGGGGATTCCTCTGTTTAATTCAGTACTTCTTGTACCATGCTGGAGTCTTAATGCTCAGCTTGTACATCCCATCTAGTTTGGTGGAGTGCTTAGGAGTGCGGACTTCTAATCTGGCAATCCAGGTTCGATTCTGCACTCCCCCCACATGTAGCCAGCTGGGTGACCTTGGGCTCACCACGGCACTGATAAAACTGTTCTGACCGGGCAGTGATATCAGCGCTCTCTCGGCCTCACCCACCCCACAGGGTGTCTGTTGTGGGGAGAGGAAGGGAAGGGGGATTGTTTTGAGCCTCCTTCGAGTAGGGAAAAGCAGCATATAAGAACCAACTCTTCTTCTTCTTCTTCATCCGTGTCAACCTCTGAGCCCGTGGATTGTGATTTACCAGCACAAATTAGCTCCTGACAGAAGTCTGCTTCGACGCCTCTCTGGCAGGTGGCAAATCATTACAAAACAGGAAGAATTTTTAACTTGCATAACCAAAGGAATGTACTTTGGAAGCCCTTGGAAGCTCTTCCTCGGGCACTCACTGAAAGAGCTCCTTGAAGTTCAGCCACCCATCCCTCCTGCCTTCGGAGACCAGCAGTTTTGTCCTCAGGAAGGAGCAGGACGCGGAAATGCAATCCACCGCTGGAGCCAGGTTCTCACTGGTAATGATGCACTTGGCCTTAGACGCCTGGAGTCGGTACAGGATGTCCTTTGCTGTCAGTAGAGGCGTCCCTGGAATGAAGACAATCCCTAGAAGGGCAGTTAATTAATACAGTCAGCTTTGGGGCCAGATGTTAGACTTTTCCCCCTTTTAATCCTAGAATCATAGAATAATAGAGTGGGAAGGAACATCATGTGGTCATCTAGTACAACCCCCTGCACTATGCAGGACACTCACAACCCTAACGCAACACTATCGCTCATCCACTGTAACCTTCCACCCTCTTGAACCTTCACAGAATCAGCCTCTCCATCAGATGGCTCTCCAGCCTCTGTTTAAAAATCTCCAAAGATGGAGAACCCACCACCTCCCGCGGAAGCCTGTTCCCCTGAGAAACCGCTCTGACTGTCAGGAACTTCTTCCGGATGTTTAGATGGAATTTCTTTTGAATTAATTTCATCCCATTGGTTCTGGTCTCTCCGTCTGGGGCAAGAGAGAACAACTCTGCTCCATCCTCTTCATGGCACCCTTTTACATCCTTGAAGAAGGTTATCAGATCCCCTCTCAGTCCTCTCCAGGCTAAACAGACCAAGCTCCCCCAACCTTTCCTCCTACGTCTTGGTCTCCAAACCCCTCACCCTCTTTGTTGCCCTCCTCTGGACACGCTCCAGTTTGTCTTCATCCTGCTCTTGGCTAAAACACATGGCAGTGGAAGTTCAATGCAAAGCATTCTTCAGGGAGGGGATTCAGGGAGGTTGGAGGGGTACCCGGTGGCCTCCCGACGTCCCTGCAGTGATCCAAAAGGACCTTGGGGATTGCAGTTGATTACAAACAGAACAGAAAGCACAGTGTAGCTTTTGAAAAAGGCCAATGTCAATTTAGGCTCCTTGAATAGAAGCACATTCCGCAAGTCACAAGACACTCTGCACTAGTCGGACCTGATCTAGGTCAAATCCAACCTCAGGGTTCTGTGTGTGACCCCCCCCCCAGTAGCAGTCCGTGACACGGGGGGATATTTTGGGCTGCAGGGGGAGATGGGGAAGTCACACTTCCATAGTTGAAAACCCTCCTGTTTGTGGAACTGTAGGCAGGATCCATCTACAGTGTCGAGTTCTGGTTGCTGCCCTTGAAGAAGGAGAAGAAGAAGGAGAAGGAGAAGAAGAGAAGGAGAAGAAGAAGGAGAAGAAGAAAAAGAAGAAGAAAGAGAAGAAGAAAAAGAAGGAGAAGAAAAGGAGAAGAAGAAGAGAAGATGGAGAAGAAGAAATGAAGAAGAAAGAGAAGAAGGAGAAGAAGAAGAGTTGGTTCTTATACTCCACTTTTCTCTACCTGAAGGAGGCTCCAAGCGGCTTCCAGTCGCCTTCCCACCAGACTAAAAAGTTCAAGGTGGGAATAGGCTGGATTGGTTACGTACAAACCGAACAGAAACTCCAGGAGAGCCAGTTCAGACTCGTCCTGCCGTCATTCTCACCTGTCCGAATGCAGGCCACGTTCAGCAGCCACCATTCTGGCACTCGAGGCAGGATGAGGATTACGCGGTCTCCTCTTTGCAGGCCGCACGGCTCCAAGAGGACGTTGGCCGCTTTCCTCGACAGGGCGCCCAGCTCCTCGAAGCTCCATCTCACTTCGCCTCCTTTCCCGTTGACCCACCACAAGGCAGGGTTAGGCAGCTTGCTTCCTTCCTGCAATACAGTGCCAGGGAACAGCTTCACCATTCGCTGTGACTTAAAACGAGCGTGATGGAGAATCATAGAATAACAGAGTTGGAAGGGACTTCCTGGGTCATCTAGTCCAACCCCCTACACTATGCAGGAACTTTCACATAATCAGCCTCTCCGTCAGATGGCTCTCCAAAGGTGGAGAATCCACCACCTCCCGAGGAACTTCTCTAACTGTCTGGAACTTCTTCCGGATGTTGAGACGAAATTTAGAATCCTAGAATCCTAGAGTTGGAAGGGATCTCCTGGGTCATCTAGTCCAACCCCCTGCACTATGCAGGACACTCACATCCCAATCGCTCATCTACTGTCACCTGCCACCCCCTTGAGCCTTCCCAGAATCAGCCTCTCTGTCAGATGACTATCTAGCCTCTGTTTAAAAATCTCCAACAATGGAGAACCCACCACCTCCCGAGGAAGCCTGTTCCACTGAGGAGCTGCTCTCACTGTCAGGAACTTCTTCCGGATGTTTAGACAGAATTTCTTTTGAATTAGATCTGTTGACAGCTACGAGCCATGATGGCTGAACAGGACTTGGAGACATAAGGCCTCAGATCCCCAGCTGGCCTGGGCCCGTTGTTTTTTTTCCCAGCCTGGCCTTGGAGAGAACGTTAAGGCTGCGTCAGGCGTTGAGTTGAACCAAGCTGTAGGGGTTCATGGGAACTGTAGTCCATGGAAATCTGGAGGACCACAGGTTGACTACCCCTGTGATAAATAGTTACACTGGCCACTCACCTTTCCTGTATCACTGAGCTGTCCCTAGATCGTTAAGTTCGTTTTTCCTGAGTCCCTTCCTCTCTCTTCCCCCTCTATCCTTCAAGCCTGCAACCTGGTGGGTACAGAGATGCCTCCTCCATCTCTCCTCATCCAGCTATTTAGGTTAGAATAGGAATCTTCTGTTTCCCTTTTTATGTGTAGTATTAAGCATCCTAATAAATAGTTTGTATATTAGTGAAGTTGAACCTTGGAGAATTGCCGGTCCAACCAGGCACTCTGCTCTCTGTCAGGATATTAAGATTTTACCAAAAGTCTGTCTACTTACTTACTTATTATTTGATTTTTATACCACTCTTCCATACGGCTCAGGTCTACCAATCAATATCCCTCAATGTGAACCCAGGAAAAATCTGTGAAAGAGCATTTAGCTACGTTCATGTCCATCTACCTATGCAGGTGCTGGTTGAGAAGCATATTTAGGGGCTTCCCTGACTAATACACGCCACCCCCTAGCAATATCCAGATTGGGATAGATGTATTGGCAGCAATAAATCTTTTGGGCGATAATGACATTGCTCTTTTATTGATATTTTAATTATTAGTTGGTTTTAATTGTTAATGTCTTATGCATGCTTTTAATGCTTTCTTGTTTTAACAGGGGACCAAGCCCTATGAAGATTGGGAATGTTCAGCCTGGAGAAAAGGAGGTTGAGAGGGGACATGATAGCCCTCTTTAAGTATTTGAAAGGTTGTCACTTGGAGGAGGGCAGGATGCTGTTTCTGCTGGCTGCAGAGGAGAGGACACGCAGTAATGGGTTTAAACTTCAAGTACAACGATATAGGCTAGATATCAGGAAAACGTTTTTCACAGTCAGAGTAGTTCAGCAGTGGAATAGGCTGCCTAAGGAGGTGGTGAGCTCCCCCTCACTTGCAGTCTTCAAGCAGAAGTTGGATACACACTTTTCTTGGATGCTTTAGGATGCTTAGGGCTGATCCTGCGTAGAGCAGGGGGTTGGACTAGATGGCCTCTGTGGCCCCTTCCAACTCTATGATTCTGTGATTCTGTGAATAGCTTAAGATAGAAATATCTTCCTTGCCCCAGGCAAAGATTCAGCGTGGCCACTTTATAATTTGGGATCCATTCTTAACTCCCCCCCCCCCCAATCTATCTGTGAAACCATTTCTCCCTTCAGAGAATGTATATTAACTCACTATTCCGAAGCAAGGGGATCTCTGTTTTTGATTGGAAGTAAACACGTACCTTGTCTAGCTTCGACCACTTGTCCAGAACATCGTTTGCAAAATTAAAGTACTCGGGGACCTCCTTTTCACAGCGGTTAATGGCTTCGAGGTCGGCAAGATCGAAAGACGCAAAAGCCCTGCCGTCTTTATGGAAGGATTTGTGAAATAGTAGCTTCGGATTCCAAATAGTTCTCAGAGCCTGGAGTTTGACTAGCGTCTTCATGTCTCAAGCGGCCTGTGCCCAAGACCATGCAACAGTATCTGGGCCGGGCCTTCAGGAAAAGGAACGGATTGAAAACAAATGATTACTTGCTGTAATTGAAGCACAATACATGAGTGTACAATGCCTACCAAGGATTTGATTCCACTGAACATTCTCGGAGTTGGCCCTCATGACCCCAAGGTTGCGCCTGCCAGTTTGTTGGAAAGGTAAAGGTATCCCCTGTGCAAGGACCGGGTCATGTCTGACCCTTGGGGTGACGCCCTCCAGCGTTTTCCTGGCAGACTCAATACGGGGTGGTTTGCCAGTGCCTTCCCCAGTCATGACTGTTTACCCCCCAGCAAGCTGGGGACTCCGTTTACCGACCTCGGAAGGAGGGAAGGCTGAGTCAACCTTGAGCTGGCTGCTGGGATTGAACTCCCAGCCTCATGGGCAGAGCTTTCAGACTGCATGTCTGCTGCCTTACCACTCTGCACCACAAGAGGCTCTATAGTTTGTTGAAAGCTGGCATCTAATTCCAAGTTCACAAAGCCAAGAACCAATCCTGGCTCTTCCCATCTCATCGGGGCAGAAGATGCTCCAGAAGACCCCAGGAGGAGTCATCTTCAACTGGGACCTCCAAATATTTTGTGACTGGCCCCTTCCCCCAATGTCTTAATCCTGTGGCCGGCCACGCCCCACTGTGGCAGCCATTACTTGGTGACAATGCCCTCTATCTGTCCTCAAAATCCCTCAAATACATGCAGCTCAAGAAAGTCGGGGGACCCTAAGAGCAAGAAGAATCACTGAGGTGTTGCAAGGCCCTTGGAGAAAGCAGTGAAGAGAGATTTTTCTCGTGCTCTGCTGCTTCTGCTTTTTCCTGGCCCTTCTCTCGTTGGGAAATGGCTTCGTATTGGGAAATCGCTCCAGCATCTCTGATCTGGGCTGGGCTTCATCAAGTGCCCAACCCTGTTGTCTCCCATTACTGGCCTTGAAAAGTCCCTTCCTCGGTTTCCGATCGGTTCTCTTTAATCTTGCAAAGGGTTTGCAGTTTGGATTGCCCAATCCTATAATTTTATAATTTAGCGTTTGCTCAAAGGTTTGCACCGAGCAAGATTAAATTTACAACAGCCCTAAGAGGTAGGGAGGCAGCCAAAAGAATTTTCAAAGCATACCGGACAAAGGGACACAACTATAGCAAGAAAACAAGCTATTCTTACCTGGGAGCTGAGGTTTTCAGGTCAATTCCTTCTCATTCTTTCGCTCTACTCTGCCACGCTTGTTGGCAAAACTGACTTCTCAGTTCTCCCTTCCTGTGCTGGCTTTTAAAACTCAGTCGGTCTTTAGGTGTGCGCTGTACGTGACTTTCTGAGGGAAGGATTATTCCCCCCCTGAGAATGCAGGTTTTCATTTCACCAATTACCCTTTAATAAATAGCCACGAGGACAAGAGGAGGAGAATGTGAGGAAACCACGTCATTTCTTGGTTCTTTTCAAAAGGTCCTCTAAAAGGAGGTGAGAAATAAATACCCTCCATGTTATTCTCCTGTGGAGAGCTCGAAAGAGGAACTAGATTTTAAGGAAAATTCATGGAGAACTGGGGATTCAAACGCCAGTCCGAATATTCACACTGTCCCGAGTTATATGTGATATAAGTGTGAAAAATCAACCTTTTAAATCAACATTTTATTGGGAAACGGGAGATTGACTTCGTACCTGCTAGAGGGAATGGCCTGTAATACTCTACTTTAAGGTACTGCCTGATCTAACTAATAAAAACAGTTGCTTGAATCAGTTTTGACCAGGTTTCAAAATTCAGCGGCAGATTAAACGTTGTGCTAGCTATGCCATAGTTTCTGTCTTAGACTGTTTCCACATACCTGACTTTAGCCTCGCTTTGTATTTCCTTTGGATGCTGCGTGTTGACTCTTTCCGCCTTTGGGCTTTCCTCTCCCCTTGTTTCCGAGGCTGAAATTTGTGACATGCTTTCTCCTCTTGAGTCTGACGGACAGCCTCCCAGCATGCTTTGATCCATTCCCCTTTTCAAAAAAATGTCTCTTTTTGCAAAATGATGCTTGCTTGCACCTTTGTTTTCATTATGCCCCCTAATCTCACCCTTCTGTGCCCTTGATGGCCCACTCCCAAAGTGTTTTGAATGCATTTTTTAAAAAACAACCCTGGGTTATAATATTATAATGCTGCTGTGCAAGACTGCCTTTATAAAAAACTTAGAATCACAGAATCATAGAGTTGGAAGGGGCCATAGAGGCCATCTAGTCCTACCCCCTGCTCAACGCAGGATCAGCCCGAAGCATCCTAAAGCATCCAAGAAAAGTGTGCATCCAACCTTTGACTGCTAGTGAGGGGGAGCTCCCCACCTCCTTAGGCAGCCTATTCCACTGCTGAACTACTCTGACTGTGAAAAACTTTTTCCTGATATCTAGCCTATATCGTTGTACTTGAAGTTTAAACCCATTACTGCGTGTCCTCTCCTCTGCAGCCAACGGAAACAGCCTCCTGCCCTCCTCCAAGTGACAACCTTTCAAATACTTAAAGAGGGCTATCATGTCCCCTCTCAACCTCCTTTAGAAACTGTTTTGTAATGCAGTCACCCCCCCCCTTTTTTTTTTTTTAAAGAAAGGCAGATTTTTCAGAATGGAGTTAGTGGGGAGGGTGGATGGAGATGAGAAAGGGACATGCCCAAATAACTCAAAATGGTGGGCATGGCGAGTGCACGCATTTCTGCACTGAACAGCCCTGAATTCTGCACATGTTTCTTAACGCACTTTCAGTGCACTTTAGAAGTAAGATTTTCCTGTTCTGCACTGGGAAACCCAGCCGCAAAAGCACATTGAAAGTGCATTTTCTTATGTGTGCGGAATACTCGCCTGTCACACGCTGCTTGAAAGGATGAAATCGGGTTTTCTGGGGATTTATTTGTTTGTTTGTTTGCTTATTAATTAATTAATTAATTAATTTAGATTTTTATACCACCCCTCACAACAACCCGTCTCGGGGCAATTCACAATATAGAACCAATATAAAATCCCATAAACCCTGTAATTATACAATTAGAATAAAAAACAGAAGCCAAAAAAACAGATGGCGGCATAATCTCTTAAAACCAATAACTGTTCCAGTCAGGCCAGAATAGATCATCCTGTCAATCCAGGGGGCAGATTGTTCACATGGGGTAGGATCTATAGATCATGGGTAGTCAACCTGTGGTCCTCCAGATGTCCATGGACTACAATTCCCATGAGCCCCTGCCAGCATTTGCTGGCAGGGGCTCATGGGAATTGTAGTCCATGGACATCTGGAGGACCACAGCTTGACTACCCCTGCCATAGATGACATCTCCGGTCACCACCCTGGCCTTAACCAAACGCCTGGTGGAAAAGCTCCCTGCGGAATCCAGTGAGTTCCAACAGGGCCCTCAGCTCTTCTGCAAACTCGTTCCACCGGGGTTCCTTTGCTGCGCGGCAAGTGAGGGAGAAATTCGGGAGTGCCTTGAAGAAGCAGATTCCAGGGCGAAAGCAGATGAAAAAGTCAACCCCTTAAAAATGCAGCTCCGAACGATCTTGCTAGTGTGGAAACGGTCCTAGTGAAAAGATCCTGGAATCTCTTTGGGGTGAAAGCGACATCCTCTGCAGAAGACTCCTGTTTTGTACAGCGGCTTGCAACATAGCAGCTGATTCATGTATCAGAGAGGGGCTGTTTAAGATATTGCAGGATCTCTGCCCGACTTCTCCTTAACGAATACCTTCTCAATTTTGCCTTTCTTTTTTTGTCTCAGTCACGTGCAGGAGCTGCTAACAGTGCATCTCGAACTCTTTTCTTCCATCTTGGAACTCGAGGGCCAGCCAAGATGGCTACACAGCCAGATGTTGACCAGGCCGACACAGCTTGGAATCGGTAAGATTATGACATTACACCCCTTCCGAGTATACCCTGGAACCGGTAGCGTGTTTGCCGTCAGATGGGTTTGGGCATGGTGCCTAATGTTAATTACAGCCCAGATTACTTTTGTGAACACCCTTGGGCATAGGCATCTAAGACATTTAAAACTTATTAAGGCATCACGTTTTGATTCAATTAAAACCCAAGCTGCATGCTCTCTGCGCCCCGGGCAAGTTGTATTCCAGGCTGTGGAGAAATTAAGTTGTAGCTTAGATTTATTAGGCGAAGTAGATGAGAAGAAATTAAATATTGTTTTCAGGTGGGTGTGCAATGGCCAGAATTCTGCCCCCAAAGGACAGGTTTCATTGGGCAACTATGGTGGAAGTAGAAACCCTATAGAACAGGACCCCTTAGATTTTGTCAGACAGTAGCCTGCAGGAAAAGAAATATCCTTAAGTCCAGGACCTATTCTGCATACAATAGATAATGCACTTTAGAAATAGCTTTTCCTGTTCCGCACAGGAAAAAACAGCTGCCAATGCACACTGAAAGTGCATTATCCTATGTGTGCGGAATGGGCATGATCCTATATCCTATGTGTGCGGAATGGGATGATAAGCATTTGGGACCCACGAGGGGTGGCATCAGTGACCCGGTCCCTTCCCAGCAGTCCTGCTGCTTCTTGTTCTCAAAAGCATCACCACTCCAACGGGCAATCTCTGACATCGCTGGAGCATGACCCAGGGAAGAGGAAAGGCAGGTACATAATATTTTTGTAGAATTGCTGTGTTATGTTTGTGCTTCTGAACACCGGAGAAACTTTTTCTACATTGTGTAAATTTTGATTTACTTGCGCTGTCGTTACTGCGTGGAACAGGGGCGTCTGAGTTTTCTCGTCTTTATGAATGCACACACGGAAGTCACACCAAATGCATGCATTTTTGCCTGTGCGGGTCTCATGATGCCTAGCATAACCGTTTCGGTATTCAAAAGAGATCAGGAAAAAAAATTCCACAGTCAGAGTAGTTCAGCAGTGGAATAGGCTGCCTAAGGAGGTGGTGAGCTCCCCCTCACTGGCAGTCTTCAAGCAAAGGTTGGAGACACACTTTTCTTGGATGCTTTAGGATGCTTAGGGCTGATCCTGCGTTGAGCAGGGGGTTGGACTAGATGGCCTCTATGGCCCCTTCCAACTCTATGATTCTGTGAAGAGAGGAAGGGAAGGCAATTGTAAGCTGCTTTGAGACTCCTTCGGGTAGAGAAAAGCGGCCTATAAGAACCAACTCTTCTTCTTCTTCTTCTTCTCCTCCTCCTTCTCCTCCTTCTCCTCCTCCTCCTCCTCCTTCTTCTTCTCCTTCTTCTCCTCCTCCTCCTCCTCCTTCTTCTTCTTCTCCTTCTTCTCCTCCTCCTCCTCTTCCTCCTCCTTCTTCTCCTTCTTCTTCTCCTCCTCCTCCTTCTTTTTCTCCTTCTCCTCCTCCTCTTCCTCCTCCTCCTCCTCCATCTTCTTCTTCTCCTCCTTCTCCTCCTCCTCCTCCTCCTCCTCCTCCTCCTTCTTCTCCTTCTTCTTCTCCTCCTCCTCCTTCTTCTTCTTCCTCCTCCTTAGGACGCTGGAGAATTGAAGCTTTTCTGTTGTTATGGTGGCCTCTGTAGAGAAGGGGGCACTTTGAGTAACAAATAAGCAGAAGCTCCCCTGGGAACTCATTAGAAAACGTCCCTCCCTGACTCACCTAGGCTCCTTCTCTTTCTCAGGGAGCGCAAGGGGCAGAGCTCAAAGACTCAGCCCTTCACCCTCCTGCCGAGACTGTTGTTCTGGTTGCACAGCGGTATCAGTTACCCAGGTGCCCCAAAGGAGAAACCCGGCCTTGCCAACAGCAATTAAAGGTTTAGCTCCCTTACAAAACTCAAAGCGATTGTGCCAGTTGGCTCCCCCCTTGCCCCCCTGTCTCCTGGGAGCCGTGTTTTGCTTGTCCGTTAATCCCCTAATTAGGTTTACTGGAAGGGGAATCGGCAGCTTTGCAATTGAAACCGGTTTGCCGTTTTCCCAGGCTCTATCGTGGCAGGTGTGCTTGCTTCTCAGCCGGGAAGAATGCAAGCTTGCTAGAGGGATGAAATTGCTCCACCAGCTTCCTCATGATTAACTGAGATAACAACCCCCATGCCAGCTGGTTCCTCTAATTGAATGCAAATAGCCAGCTCCCCCAAATCAGGCCTTCACCCCCAAGTTAGCACTTATGCAACCTTGCTGGTTCTGCTCCACGTCTTCTTTTGGGTCTGGCTTTACACTGTTGTTGTAAAAATCATCTGGCTCGTCAAAAATCTGCAGGGGGAGACGGGGGGTGGTGAATGTTCTCCCTCTTTCCCCACCAATGGTTCATTCATGGGATGAAGCCATTCAGAGACTGTCGTCACAACAGGCATGGCACCCTCCATCGTCAGAAACTGTTTGCCTGGGAGTCCCGGGAGGTGCTGGGGGGCCAAAACCAGGCAAAGGATGGACTGGGGGAACTCCAAAAAGGATAACTGGTCCCTAGATAGCAGAGTTCAGTTCCCCTGGAGAAAACAGCTGTGAATTGGACTCCCTGGCATCTAAATCCTCGGGGGTCCCTTCCCCTTGAAACCCCTCCCTCCATGGACCCCACCCCCCCGACCCCCTGAGTCCTTCCCAGCCCACCAGCTGGGCACCTGTCCTTTGGACGGACCGTGCAGCCTGCGATGGCCCTTCCTTCCCCAGGAGGGCAAGATGCTACAGAGGAAGAAGGGGCACGGCTGCCCCTTCTCTGTCCTGCCTGCCCAGCTCTTCCCTGGCATCCGGCTGGCCTCTTTTCAAAGCAGGGAGCTCAGCTGGATGGGCCTTCTGGGTCCGATCCAGCAGGGTTCCTCACCTGTCCTTTTGGAAGGGCTGGGGAAATATCAAACTCTTTCATTCAAGATTGAGGGGCAAGGTGAAAAGGAGGACTATAGCCTCAGACTCCATTTGGGGGGCTTCTCAGAAGCAGCCGGGCTGGAGAGCCGCTGCTGAAAAAAGGGACAGTGTAAGAGACACAGGCGTGGCCTGATCCAGCAGGGCTCGCCTTACCGCTGGCCTTTCTCCCCCCTTCTTTCTGTGCAACGCCTTTTACACACCCTCCCACACCCCAATGCTAGAAAGAGAGACGAGGTCCTTCTTACCAGCTTCCTCTCCATTTTAGCGCTTTGATGTAGATCCTTTGGAAAGAAGGCTCCAGAATCAAATGACGGTTTGGCCCTGGGCTCCCAGCAGAAAAGCCCGGTTCTGACCTGCATCACAATGGGTTCCGGAGCTTTCCTCTGGCGGAGAATCCGTCTCTTGGGGGTTGCCCTGGTGACCTCAGAACAAAAGGCGGGGGCTGTCCAGCCACTGGAAGGGACTCCAACTGGCCTTTGCAGTGATTTCATGTTGAGCGGAAATCACTTCCTAATAGATTGGTGTAGTTGTTGTTGTGAGGTGCGAAGTCGTGTCCGACCCATCGCGACCCCCTGGACAAGGATCCTCCAGGCCTTCCTGTCCTCTCCCATTCCCCGGAGTCCATTTAAGTTTGCACTGACTGCTTCAGTGACTCCATCCAGCCACCTCATTCTCTGTCGTCCCCTTCTTCTTTTGCCCTCGATCGCTCCCAGCATCAGGCTCTTCTCCAGGGAGTCCTTCCTTCTCATGAGGTGGCCAAAGTATTTGAGTTTCATCTTCAGGATCTGGCCTTCTGAGGAGCAGGCAGGGCTGATCTCCTCTAGGACTGACCGGTTTGTTCGCCTTGCAGTCCAAGGGACTCGCAAGAGTCTTCTCCAGCACCAGAGTTTAAAAGCCTCACTTCTTTGACGCTCAGCCTTCCTGTGAATTGGACTCCCTGGCATCCTAACCCCCGGGGGTCCCTTCCCCTTGAAACCCCTCCCTCCAGGGTCCCCACCCCCCACCTCCCTGAGTCCTTCCCAGCCCACCGGTTGGACACCTGTCCTTTGGACTAACTGTGCTTGCCATGATGACCCTTCCTTCCCCGGGAGGGCAAGATGCTACGGAGGAAGAAAGGGCACGGCTGCCCCTTCTCTGCCCTGCTTGCCTGCTCCCTTCCTGGCACCAGGCTGGTTTTCGAAGCAGGTAGCTGAGCTGGATGGGCCTTCTGGGTCCGATCCAGCAGGATTGGGTAATTTTGGAAGGGTTGTGTCTTTTATTCAGGGCAAAGCTCATTGTATCCAGGAATACAATGGGTCAGCATTGAGGGTGAGGGTGGTGAAAGTCAGGAGTTGTGGATTCTGGAAGGACATGTGGATGTGTGGGTGTGTTGTTTGGGTTGTGGTTGTGTGGCTGGGCATGAGGGTTTGCGATTGCAGAGGGCACAGACAGGAACTCAGAAGACACGTGGCCACAGACACCCTTGGCTAGCACAGCCTGTTCTTCTGAAGCCTGAGGCCCACTGCTGGCAACTGCAGTCCGTGTTGCTGTCTGCAAGGCCATGTCATTGCCTAATAAAAGTAGATCACCCAGTTCCGCCCAAAGCCAGGAACCTCTTCTGGAGGTTTAGACTGAAATTTCTTTTGAATTAATTTCATCCTATTGGTTCTGGTCTGTCCCTCCGGGCCAAGAGAGAACAACTCTGCTCCATCCTCCATATGGCAGCCTTTTAAATACTTGAAGATGGCGATCAGATCCCCTCTCAGTTGTCTCCTCTCCTCTTCTTGCAATTTTTGCTTCAGCCAGATCCTGCCCCTCACCCGTCTGCAGCCTGCGTACATTTGTTAGCAGTCAGATCCCTCTGGCTGAGGGGCCGTTCCTTGCTCGAAAGCCATAAGCATCCTTCCTACAGTATCCTATGAGATATCGTCAATACAGCACACTGCCTGGCCCAAAATGACACAAAATGGATGTCAGCCAGAGAAATGCCTGGCCATGTAGTTTAGCAATGTGAGAAAGAGTGATGGGCTGGCTCTCGACCTCCTTCCTACCCTAGAGAGGCACATAAATTAGAGCAATTCCATCAACCTCCAGCCTCACTTCCTTGCACCCCTTTACCCTGATTAAGCAACAAACACTATTCACCAAACTTAGTAGCTTTTCGCATCTGATCTGTTACAATGTCATCAAGCACCATTTACACCACGGGAGAACCCGAAACAACGGCGGCATTGCAGATTCTCAAAACAGACATTAGCCGTGGAAAGGAACTTAAAAAAACACGAACGAATGATCGCGAAAACAAGGCAGTAGTAGCTTTTTATAAGGAATTCAGAGGTCTCCCAGATCTCCTGGAGGGCATTCAGAAATGGACAAAATAAGCGCTGGGCTTTATTGAGGCACAATCTGACAACAATAACACAATAGCTAAATGGTTTGGAAGCTAAAGTATCAGCATAACTCTCCCAAGGCCTCTAAAGGGACTTAATTCAGAAAGCACAGCAATGTTATTTAAACATTGCTTAGACCAGCGGTGGGCAAACTGTGGCCCTCGAGATGTTCATGGTCTACAATCCCCATGAGGTTCGTGGGAATTGTAGTCCATGGACATCTGGAGGGACACAGTTTGCCCACCCCTGGCTTAGACTCTATAGGCCAGCCTTTCTCAACTTTTTACCATTGAGAAACTCCTGAATCCTTCTTCAGGCTTTGAGAAATACCAGAAGTGACGCCATCATGCAGATTATGGTTGGGAAGCAGAGCTGTGGAGATGCCCACCTGGGGCCCCTCCCCTTCTCACCCCCTCCAGGCCCATCAGTGGCTGGTTTTTTGTTTTTTGTTTTTTTTGCAAGGGGGGGTGGAGTTTCGACAGGACCATACCTGCATTACCCAGCCTCCCTCACCCCCACCTCTAAGGCCCGAAAAACGCCTGGAGAAGGTAGCTGTTGCTTCATCGCCCCTCTGATCACTTACCCACCCACCCTGCAGTTAAGATTAAGTAAACAAAAATTATCTCTCTGGCTGGAGTTTAATCGTTACTCTTGCAGCATGCCTCAGCTGGCAAGGATGTTTCTGGGCAAGGCTCCTCTCCTTCCCAACCCCTCCAGCCCCATCACTGGCCATTTGGGGAGGGGGGTGTGTGTGGATTGACATGGCATGGTCTCTTCTCGCCCGATACACGTTTAATGTATTTAAAAAATATCTAAAAAATTAATTCTATCCCTGCCAGTTAGGGAAACCCTTCCAGGACAATCAGGAAACCCCAAGATTTCTTGAACCCCCTTTTGAGAGAGCCTGCTTTAGAGCAACCTTTTTCATGTTTTGAAATGTTTTCATGTTTTAAGGCAGGCGGGGAAAGTCATGGACCCCTTGCAGATCGCTCAGGGACCCCTCGGGTCCACAGACCCCAGGTTGGGAATCAGTGACTTAGACCAGGGGTAGTCAACCTGTGGTCCTCCAGATGTCCATGGACTACAGTTCCCATGAGCCCCTGCCAGCGTTGGCTGGCAGGGGCTCATGGGAATTGTAGTCCATGGACATCTGGAGGACCACAGGTTGACTACCCCTGACCTAGACCATCAAAGGCTTGTTCACTTGCTCGTCTTCCAACATTGTATATGCCATTAGATGCCAACTTGGTCTCACTCAATTCAAGTCTTCCCCATTGACTTGACTGAGGCCCTGATCTTGGCAATCAGCTCCCATTGTCTTCTGACTGCATGAAGGGATGCCCCGTGCTCTAGGCGTGCCATCTCCCCTCTTTTGGGGGGTTCCATGGGTTATTGTAGAAGGTGCTGGAGATGGAAGCCCCTCACCCCTCGGCTGCCCATCTCTGCTGCCTCCCTGAATAGTTCCATCTCTATGGTGATCATCCTTGGTTGAGATGATGGCTGCTCCAAGAATGACCAGTGATGGGACCTAGCCATGGATGATGTGCTCCTGAGGTTTTCCTCTCGGGCTTTGAATGTTGGGTGACCGTCCTTGGTTAAGCAGATGGCTAGCCATTTTAAAATGTGATTTTTATCCTGTATGTTTTAAATTGTTAGCTAGCCCCCATGGTGGCCCTTGTAAGGTCAGAAAAGCAGGATATTTTGTTTGTTTGTTTGTTTGTTTATCTATTTATTTGTTGTGTTTATATACCGCCCTCCCCGGAGGATCAGGGCGGTTTACACAGAACATATGAACAATACATGAAACCGTCTATAACGTATGAATGACCGTACAATAATATTAATAACTAACGGCTGTAACAGTATAACAGTATAATAGAATAAACAATGCAACAGTACAAACAAGTCCAGAGCACTCTGGTGGAGTTCTCGAAGGGAGGGGGGGAGCAGGGGCCCTTTGGTTATGCCTGGTCTCAACCAAAGCCTGGTGGAAGAGCTCCTTTTTGCAGGCCCTGTGGAACTGTTTAAGCTCTGTCAGGGCCCTGATCTCCTCCGGGAGCTCATTCCACCAGGTGGGGGCCAGGACAGAGAAGGCCCTGGTCCTGGTCGAGACCAGGCGGACTTCTTTAGGGCCAGGGACCATTAGCCGGTTGGTGGCGGTGGTGCTCAGAGCTCTTTTGGTGACATAGGCAGGGAGGCGGTACCTCAGGTACGCTGGGCCCTGGCTGCGTATGGCCTTGAAGGTAATTACCAGAACCTTTAGTCCGATCCGGAATTCAACTGGCAACCACTGCAGTTGGTGGAGAATGGGCCGGATGTGGGACCTCCACGGTGTCGCTGTGAGGATCCTGTCCGCTGCGTTTTCTGATGGTGGCGGCTGTTTGTAGATGGAAGATCTCGGAGGGTGGTGGAGTCTCCTTCGTTGGAAGCTTTTAGGTGGCGATTGGATGGGCATCTGTCAGAAGAGCATGGTTTTCAAGTGCCTGAGAAGGTGGAGGGCTGGACTGCATGGCCTTCGGTGGTCTCTTCCACCTCTGTTGGATTCTGATTCAGAATCCCCGTAGGGGCAACGAATGCGGCAGAGGAAAAACAAATGTGCTTCTTCGGTTTGCTGCTTGCTTGCTTGCTTGCTTGCTTCGGAGTACAATTAGGCCTCTCCCCACTCTTTCTTCTTCAGCAGCTTCCTTTGGGTTTTGCCCGAGATCGTCTTGGGCAGCTGCTGAACAAACTCTATCTGATTTGGAACAGTAAACGAGAGAGAGTCTGAGCACATGAACTTGGACCTGGAGCTGCAATCATCAGTGGTGAACGCTTGAATTTTGGGAGGACGGCTAGACATTCACAAGAAACTACCTTATGCAGAATCAGACTCTTGGTCGATCAAGGGGAGTGTTGTCTGTTTGGACAGGCTGAATCTCTCAGAGGTCTCAGGTAGAGGTCTTTCATAACAACACTGCGTGGTCCTTTTAGCTTCAGATGCCAAGGATTGAACCTGGGAACTTCTGCCCTACCACTGGCTACGGCGCCCCTCTCCCCCAATCACAGGGGCCCAGGGAAAAAATGGTAGCCTTTGCCATTGATCCTGGGAGCACTGGACTCAACCAAACGCCTGACTGCTGTTAAAGGCTGCTGGCTTTCTCCCCTTACTGAAGAGATCCTGCCTGTGTTAAACTCAGTGGACGATCAGCAATGTGGACGATCAGCCAGCGCCTCCTGCTGTGTAGTCCTGGACCCATTCTGCACACCTTGGATAATGCACTTTCAATGCACTTTGGAAGCAGATTATCCTGTTCCGCACAGGAAAATCCATCTGGAGAAGCACACTGAAACATGGGCAGAATGGGCCCTGGAAGATCAGCAGGGGGGAGCTTGCTGAACCATGACCTCAGCATTGCCTGCTGAATTTGGTAGCAGCTAAAGGAAATAGCCATCCCGATAGAAGAACAGCTACCACACCAAGACCCCGCCCCCCTGGAAGCCCACCTCATTATCTATCACAGATGATGTCACTGAAGGACCTTCCAATTGAAATTTGGCAATATCAGAGAGTGCAGGCAGGGAAATCTACCCCCTCCTATAGAAGTTTTCTTCTATATGGCAATTCTTAGGTGTGCGATAATTTCGCCCTCATATTATTTGTTTACTTAGTTTACTCTGCTTTCCTGTCCAAGGTGCAAAGCAAGCTGCAAGGCTGGTCTTTTGTTCGTAATTCCCTTGTATTTTCTGTGCCTTCGTGGTCTGTCATCGGCTGTGAACAGTTTTCCCTCTCCTGGAGAAGCAGTCTAGAAATGTTCCCAATAAACAAATAAGATGCCCCTTGCTTAGTTTGTGGGCCCTGTTTTGCCTTTCATGGGATGTGGGGACCCCCAGCCTTCCTTGGTCCCTCCTCTCCCCGGAGCTGCAAACGCATCAAAGCGATGGAAAATCACACCCATGTGCTGCCGCAGCAGCGCACGAAACAAGCACAATCCGTGGCCCAATAACCCTGGCAGTGTATTGAGAACCAGCCAAGTCCTACTTGCCTTCCGGGGATATTTGTACGGAGCGGTAACTTTCTTGACGTGCTCCTGCAGTTCCAGAATTAATTTCTCTCTATCGTGTGACTGGTAGGCCGGAGAGAGGACGATGAACGCCTTCACCACCTGCAACCAAATCAAAGGCAAATAAGATTCCTTGTAAACATCAAAGCCTATTTTTAATTTTTAATAAGAGCATATTCATGCCTCTACAGAAGGGGCAATACGGAATGAGGCTGTATATGATCTCGAGCATTTGTTTAAATGTAGTTTGTAGGTTCTTTGTAATTTGCAGCCTGCTAGCGATCTGTTAATAATATTACCGCGTATACTCGCATATAAGCTGACCCGCATATAAGCCGAGGCACCTGATTTTACCGCAAAATCTGGGCAAACTTATTGACTCGCATATAAGGCGAGGGTAGGAAATGACCCATCATCACAGGCTCTCCCAACTAGCATTGCCATTTCTTTTGCCATTGAAGGCAAAAGGAAAAAAGAACAGAGTCCCTCAGTCAAACCGTTGATGTCCCACAAGCTGCCAGAGAAAGCTCAGCTTGCAGGACACATTTGTAAAAGGCAATGCAATGATTGGCTGCCTGGAGCAGGATTTTATTTAAATTACTGTATGCACCCACGTATAAGCCAAGGAGGGCTTTTTCAGTGTGCTGAAAAAGGTGCTGAAAAACTAGGCTTATACATGAGTACATAGGGTAGTTTATTTAGCTTTTCTGCCCAATAGGGACCCCCAGAGACTTAAAACACCCCAACGTTATCTCCACAACAACCTTATTAAGTATTCTAGGCAGGGAGGGAGTGATAGTGGAGTAGGGACTTGAACCTCTCAGACTCTAGTCACAGAATCACAGAATCGTAGAGTTGGAAGGGGCCATAGAGGCCATCTAGTCCAACCCCCTGCTCAACGCAGGATCAGCCCTAAGCATCCTAAAGCATCCAAGAAAAGTGTGTCTCCAACCTTTGCTTGAAGACTGCCAGTGAGGGGGAGCTCACCACCTCCTTAGGCAGCCTATTCCACTGCTGAACTACTCTGACTGTGAAAAACTTTTTCCTGATATCTAGCCTATATCGTTGTACTTGTAATTTAAACCCATTACTGCGTGTCCTCTCCTCTGCAGCCAGCAGAAACAGCCTCCTGCCCTCCTCCAAGTGACAACCTTTCAAATACTTAAAGAGGGCTATCATGTCCCCTCTCAACCTCCTTTTCTCCAGGCTGAACATTCCCAAGTCCCTCAACCCATCTTCATAGGGCTTGGTCCCTTGGCCCCAGATCATCTTCGTCGCTCTCCTCTGTACCCTTTCAATTTTATCCACGTTCTTCTTGAAGTGAGGCAATCTAACACCTTAAGCACCTTAACAGTGATGCAACACTGTTGTTCTTGCTAAAGCCTGGAAGAGCCCAGAAATTCCTCTTTCAGTTTTATTTCTCTGTTGTGGGACTCAGACCACTTCAGTTGTTCACACAGAATCACTGTGGCTAGTGGAGGGGAATCTTTCTGCACACAAAGATTCACCAGTTTAGGGGAGAGTTTAAAGTGCCAGAGCAGAAGCTGAGAGGCTGAAGTGGAAAGCACATGAAAAAGACCATAGGCCAATCCCCCATCCCGCCTGAACTCTCTGGAAGAAGGAAAACAGGATTGATAAGAGCCCGTTACGGCCTGCATCCAGGGCCCTGGTGGGTCCGCTGATTCCTCCATTTCTTTCCCTGCTCAGCTGCTGGTTTCCCTTGGGGGACATGGAACAAGCATAGTGATGGCATCATATTTGCAATTCTGGCATCGGCATTCCTGCTGGTTCCGTTACCTCTCCTCGGATGGGATCCGGGCTGCTGACGGCCGCCGAATCTGCCACAGCTGGGTGCTCTGCCAATGCGTTTTCCACTTCAAAGGGCCCAATGCGGTACCTGAGACACCAAGGGAGAGTCGGGACCTTGTTTTGAAGCTAAGCCTTGTGTGCACCATTACATTACTTTCACCTGGAATCTCAGCACCGGCTCCTTGGCTGGAGCTCTAGGGCAATGCGAAGTGGGGAGAAACCATTGGTGGGGGGGTTGCACATTGGGGAAGAATCTTGCTTTGGCATCCTCACACAGGCTGCCCCTGATATCTATCCAAAGGAAGTTTCACCCTTCATCAGGTTTCACTCGTGAGCTGACTGTAGCATCAAAGTTTTCATTCTGTAGAAGTGTGCATGCACTCAAAAGCTTTATTATTATTATTATTATTATTATTATTATTATTATTATTATTATTATTATTTAGATTTCTTACCCGCCACTCCTAACCGCTCGTGGCGGGTCACAAACGCCTGTATAAATCCCCCAATATAAAATACCCCTTCAAACCACAGACATAAAATACAACAGATAAGAGACAATAAGATGCGCCAAGAAGCCATGGAATTATACCCAGCATGAAATTTTGGTTTTCAAGGGGTCACAGAACTCAACTTCTGTTCTCTTGCTTCAGACCACCACAGCTACCTGCCTGAATCTGTTCTCGTTCTGGGGGCCAGAACAGTCTAAATTGGTAACCATGGGAGCCTAAGAGCACTGTCCTGGGAGTAGACCTGCTTAGGTTCACAAGCTAAACTGTTCTGCTCAGAATCTTTTCCAGGTATATTCAGGGAACTTCATTAGGGTAAGTTTAGCTTAAAATAACCAGTATCTTGTGCCGCAGGGTGGTAGAGCAGCCGACATGCTGTCTGAAGCTCTGCCCACGAGGCTGGGAGTTCGATCCCAGCAGCCAGCTCAAGGTTGACTCAGCCTTCCATCCTTCTGAGGTTGGTAAAATGAGTCCCCAGCTTGCTGGGGGGTAAACGGTGATGACTGGGGAAGGCACTGGCAAACCACCCTGTATTGAGTCTGCCATGAAAACGCTAGAGGGCGTCACCCCAAGGGTCAGACAGGACCCGGTGCTTGTACAGCAAGCACCCTATCTTAGATTAAAATAAGTTCCAAAGTTACTTTAACGAAGCAAAATGTGAGTGCTGGCGCAGGATCGTGGCCAACATGCAACGTCGCAATTGCATTTTAGCTTCTGCATTGCCGTTAAGGGTAACAGGGTGACTAGGAGTCAGGCGAAAAGCGTTAAGGAATTCCCCATACCCGGAAGATAAGATAATGTCGTCAGCGCGTGCAATAAACCGGATGTATCCATCTTCGTCCGTAACTCCCCTGTCCCCAGTGATGTAGAAGTCCCCACGCTCTGTTGAGGCTGTTTTCTCTGGATCATCCTGAAAAACAATGAAATGGTTTCCTCGAATTCTGGCTCACGCACAGTTCTTCTTCTTCAGTAATATCAGTTTGTTCTTAGATGACGCTTTTCTCTACCCGAAAGAGGCTCAAAGCAGCTTCTGTTTGCCTTCCCTTTCCTCTCCCCACAACAGACACCCTGTGAGGGAGGGGAGGCTGAGAGAGCCCTGAGATTACTGAAGAAGAAGAAGAAGAGGAAGAGGAGGAGGAGGAGGAGGAGGAGGAGAAGTTGGTTCTTATATGCCGCTTTTCTCTACCCGAAGGAGTCTCAAAGCGGCTTCCAATCACCTTTCCCATAACAGGGCTCCACAGCTGCCCTTCAGTATTAAAAAGTCTTGTCAAGTTTAACATTGGGTTTCCCCCCCTTTGCCTGCATTCCTTTCTATTCCCTTTCATTCAGCGAGCTAGCACAAAAATGCATGCCCAAAACCTAAACCCCAAGGATATAATTGCCCGGCTTTTTGCCCGACATTTCCCCAAACTTCTTTAAAAACTTTGGACACCAATCCCCACATGTCACAAGTTCTATCTCGATTTAGAAAAGTGTGGGTTTTTAAAGAATTGTAGCGGCAGAATAAATACACTGGAGGAAAAACGAATGGTTGCAGAAGGTAGGGACAGAATCCTGAGTCAAGCTTAAGGGTTTACTCCTCTGGAAATCTGCAGGAAGATTTGTGTGCGTAGAGAGGCTGTGTTGGGGTTCACTGCTGCCCTGTGTTCCCTCTTCTTTTGTGAAAACACATTCCCATGGAAGCCTGATTCTTTCATAGAATCATAGAATCATAGAGTTGGAAGGGGCCATAGAGGCCATCTAGTCCAACCCCCTGCTCAACGCAGGATCAGCCCTAAGCATCCTAAAGCATCCAAGAAAAGTGTGTCTCCAACCTTTGCTTGAAGACTGCCAGTGAGGGGGGGCTCACCACCTCCTCAGGCAGCCTGTTCCACTGCTGAACTACTCTGACTGTGAACAAATTTTTCCTGATATCTAGCCTAAATGGTTGGACTTGTAGTTTCTTACCACGTAGCTGGTGAACAGACCCAGCGGCCTCTTAGGTCTGATCCTGACAGCAATGTCTCCTTCTTCACCAGGAGGCAGGCGATCCCCACGTTCATTGATCACCTAGAAAGCAGCAGCGATAGCAGAAGAAGAGTTGTTTTTATACCACGAAGGAGTCTCAAAGCGGCTTACATTTGCCTTTCTTTCTTGTCCCTACAACAGACAATGTGAGGCGGGTGGAGCTGAGAGGGCTCTGACAGGACTGTGACTAGCCCAAAGTCTCCCATTTAGAGTGGGGAATCAAATCTGGCTCTCCAGATTAGAGGCCATCGCTCTCAGCTGGCTTCCCAAGAAAGAGAGCTGTGAGCTGGACATGGAAGCCATTTCTTGGCATTACCGTCTCAAAAGCGTCTTACGTGGGTCATTCTGAACACAAGGGTTCTCCTGGCCCTTCAGGTACTCACCTGGACGTCAAAGGGTGGGCACGGCTTCCCCATGAAGCCTGGCTTGACTTCCATCCCTTTCACCATTGTGCATAGTATGGTCTGTGAAAATCAATGGCAGGTGTAAGGAGCAGGTTTGCCAACTCCAGATTGGGAATTCCCTGGAGATTGGTGAGTATTGGGGGGGGAGGGGGGGGATGAGGGACACACAGAGTTTAGGTGGGAGAGCAAAAGTTCTTGTAAAACAAATGCTTCTGTTCTTGTAGAATTATAGAATCATAGAGTTGGAAGACCTCCTGGTTAACTGGCTTCCTTTCAATATAATCAATCTTTTGCACCAAGTTAAAGATTTGTCTATAGGGCAGTCTGCAGAAACCTCTCGTGTTTTAGGATCATGGTTTGCTTTGACTCTAAGAAGCCAACCATTTTCAACATAGAATCATAGAATAAGTTGGAAAGGGACCTCCTGGGTCATCTAGTTCAACCCCCTGCACTGTGCAGGACACTCACATCCCAATCACTCATCCACTGTCACCTGTTCAAGGATACCCTTGAGCCTTCACAGAATCAGCCTCTCCGTCAGATGGCTCTCCAGCCTCTGTTTAAAAATCTCCAAAGATGGAGAACCCACCACCTCCCGAGGAAGCCTGTTCCACTGAGGAACCCCTCTAACTGTAAAGAATCTTTTCCGGATGTTTAGACCAGCATCATCATTCTGTACTCCTTGGATTTAGGGGCTAGGCAAGAATTTCCTTCTTGCTTTGTTCCAGAGGGCTACAATCACGTCCCACCACTGCACTGCGGGGAGGAGGGATTTCTTTGTTATTTCCCTACCCTTTGCTGCTTGCAATGTTCAAACTTTTGTGTATCAACGTACAGTCTCGGTCTGCCCATAGCCTTCCTGGATCTCCAGTCCCGTCTGGGCCTTCCAGCGTTTCATAATTTCCGGGTTCATTGGCTCTCCACCACTTATGCAGGTCTTCAGACTCGGGAAGTGATAGCTGAGTAAACAGACAGAGAAAAAGGTACCCATCTGTAGCAGAACCATAGTTGTCTCTGGGAACTGCTGAAAACAGGGCGTTGCCATAGAATTTCTGGCGATTCTTAGAGAGTGTCGTCACTAGGGGGAATTTCATCTTGTATATCCATCTTTTTTACCATTGAAACATCCTTCAGGGGAGCTCACGGCCTCCACAGACAGCCTATTCCACTGCTGAGCTGTTCTTACTTGGTCTGCCTGTCTGTCTGTCTCTACCCCCCCACCCCCATATCCATCTATATCTATCTTCTCCATCCACCCATCCATCCATCCATATCCATCTATCTCTATCTTCATCCATCCATCCGATCCATCCCTCCATATCCATCTATCTATCCATCTATCTCTATCTTCATCCATCCATCCCATCCATCCATCCATATCCATCTATCTATCCATCTATCTCTATCTTCATCCATCCATCCCATCCATCCATCCATATCCATCTATCCATCTATATCTTCATCAATCCATCCCATCCATCCATCCATCCATATCCATCTATCCATCCATCTATCTCTCTTCATCCATCCATCCCATCCATCCATCCATATCCATCTATCTATCCATCTATATCTTCATCAATCCATCCCATCCATCCATCCATATCTATCTATCCATCTATCTCTATCTTCATCCATCCATCCCATCCATCCATCCATATCCATCTATCTATCCATCTATCTCTATCTTCATCCATCCATCCCATCCATCCATCCATATCCATCTATCTATCCATCTATCTCTATCTTCATCCATCCATCCCATCCATCCATCTATATCCATCTGTCTCCATCCATCCATCCCTCCATCCATCCACCCACCCACCCATCCACCCATCCATCCATCCATCCATCCATCCATCCATCCATCCACCCACTTCTATACCGCCCTCCCATGAGGCTCAGGGCAATTTATACAAAATGTAGGGCTATTCCTCACAATCATAACAACCACCACCATAACTGTGGGTTCCACACGGAACAACAGTATTAAACAATTCACATCACAACAACAACTTTCCAACACGATTCCATGGGGAGGTCAGTTTGAGTTCAGATCGCGGGGGGGGGGGGCAGAAAGTTGGGACAGTGCATAGATAAGGCTCTCCTCGGGGCTTCCATTGCCGTGGGTCTTAGTTCTTTCGCGGTGTGATACATACCTGCTTACCTGATGCTGCAGAAGCATGCGGAAAATAGTCGGCGTGCCACAGAAAGTCGTAACAGGATAACGGGCAAGAGTCTACGAATGATAGAAAAACCTTACAAACATTGTGTTGCACCAGGGTTGACACCCCCTAGAGTTGTTGCAGGACCAGCCCTCTCCACTGAGTTGGGTGTGTGTGGAATGCAGTGAGCTCTGAAAACTCTGGCTTGGGACTAAGTAGAGGTGTGTCCACAGATTTCCTCCTTCTTTCTGCCCGCATTCTCTTATGCCCACTGAAATTGTGCCCCTGTGGGTCAGTGGGTACCCCCAAAATATGGCAGAGGTGAAAGTGCCGGTGTGTGTGTGTGTGTGCACTTTATATGTACCTTTCCCATTCCCCCCACGGTTTTAAGTGAACGCATAAATAAAATAGGGCAGAGTTGAAAGTGGCTCCCGTGTGCGCAGGGGTATCTGGCGAAAACGCCATTCCCCTTCTTTTGCCCGGGGGAAAGAGGGTGGGGAAGATCCCAGCCTGTGTTTTGCTTTTGGACCGCTTGGTACCAAACGGGGAAGATAAGCCTACTCGTACACTGAGAACGGTTGTCGGCTCAAACTGCATTTTGCCGTGAGCAAAGACGCAGGACCCCTGAGTCCATGGGCCGAACACGCTGCTGAAGGCAAACTTAATCCAGCCAGGATCAGATGGACCCCATATAATGCCCTCAGGAGTCAGGCTCATCCAGCTCCTGTTGATAACAAAGTAAAAAGGACATGTTTTGTTAGCAGGCTTTTAAACTTGCTACAGAATGTCAATATCCATCCATCCATCCAATCCATCCATCCATCTATCCAGAAGCTCAAACTTCAAGCATCAGGCGAAACATGAGCACTTCAAAGATGGTGTGTCTATCTATCCATCCATCCATCCATCCATCCATCCATCCATCCATCCATCCATCCAGAAGCTCAAACTTCAAGCATCAAGCGAAACATGAGCACTTCAAAGATGGTGTGTCTATCTATCCATCTATCCATCCATCCAGAAGCTCAAACTTCAAGCATCAGGCGAAACATGAGCATTTCAAAGATGGTGTGTCTATCTATCCATCCGTCCGTCCATCCGTCCGTCCGTCTGTCCATCCGTCCATCCATATCCCCATCCCCATCCATCCTATCCATCTGCCCATCTCTCTATTTATATTCCGCTTCTCTTCCAGTGGACTCGCAGGGGTTTACACAAGATCAAAACAGTAAAAAACCCAATAAAACCCAATAAAACACCCCTTACGAAAAATAGACAAAATAGACAGCGACCTCTTACTCAGCCTTCTCTAGTACCCATCCCCTCCCCTCCCCCCCCCATTCACCCAGAGGGCCAAGCCTTCTTCTGCTGGGAGCGAGGAGCCAGATCTAATAGGCAATGAGGGGAATTTGCCATCAATTCTTTGGTCTCGGAGGACTCCAGTGGCCTTAACCGGCCTCCCTCTCTGGAAGTGACAAGAGATACCTTGCAACTGGCGCCATCCCCAGACCCAGATTGCAACCGGATTGTTCCACCATCTTGGGGAATCCTGTGGTGCCACTCGTGAAGTAGATGGTCATTGGGTCTTGGCTCTTTGTGTTGACAGGGTGGTGCTTCTCAGATGCACCTCTATAACGTAAAGAAGACAGTTTCCTTGGTTATGCTGTCATAGTCTATGACAATGGTGCTCCCTCCATAGAAATGGGCACTGTCCTGCATCACCACTGTGCGTCTTCTTTTATTTGTTTGTTTGTTTATTTATTTATATACCACCCTCCCCGAGGGCTCAGGGCGGTTTACATAATAACATAAGAACAATACATGGAACAGTCTTATAAAACATTTGATTAAACCGTGCAATAATAACTGATAATTGTAAACATATAACATTATAATTTTTGCTTCCCTCTTCAGGCTGACATGTTTTCTCCTGCCTGCCCTCCTTATCCTCACTTTGCCACCCTTTCCTAATGCCGTCTGGCCCTTGAAGAGTTTTGCTCTGTCTTTTTAACTCTAACTTGTGGTGGGTCCTGGGTAATCTGTTGATTTAACTTGTATAATGTCCTACGCCGTGTTAAATAAAAGAAAGCAGTGTCATCATCAGTCTAAATAGATCTCAGCCTCACCCACCTCACAGGGTGTCTGTTGTGGGGAGAGGAAAGGGAAGGCGACTGGAAGCCGCTTTGAGACTCTTTCGGGTAGAGAAAAGCGGCCTATAAGGACCAACTCTTCTTCTTCTTCTTCAGTAATCTCAGGGCTCTCTCAGCCTCCCCTCCCTCACAGGATGTCTGTTGTGGGGAGAGGAAAGGAAAGGCGACTGGAAGCCCCTTTGAGCCTCCTTTGGGTAGAGAAAAGCGGCCTATAAGGACCAACTCTTCTTCTTCTTCAGTAATCTCAGGGCTCTCTCAACCTCCCCTCCTCACAGGGTGTCTGTTGTGGGGAGAGGAAAGGAAGGTGACTGGAAGCCGCTTTGAGACTCCTTCGGGTAGAGAAAAGTGGCATATAAGTCCCAACCCCATTGAAGAAGAATCAGGTAGTTGATGTATAAGGCCACTACCCAAAATTCGGTGAGCTGCTGGCAGTCAGAGTGGACAATGCTAGCCAGGCAGCTTCCTGTTTTCATGTGATTTTCAGACAATATGTCCGGGCCTACAGGGAATACATCAGCTATGCCTGCACCCTCCTGTTATGCACAGTCACTGTGTTATCCGAACGATATATGCATTTTGCATGCTCAGTCCATGCAAACTGACCACTGATCTTTTTTCAGGGTTTATGCAGACCAAAGCTGTACTCACATGAAAAATAGGTGCATCGTCCTTGTTCAAACAACAGCATGACTACAGATTTCGTGAGTGCCGTGGACGGCACATGCTCCCAATATGCACAGCTGCCAAGCATTTCTACCCTGCATTCCTCCCTCCCCTGTTGATATATCTTTTGCAGCAGGGGTAGTCAACCTGTGGTCCTCCAGATGTCCATGGACTACAATTCCCATGAGCCCCTGCCAGCGTTGCTGGCAGGGGCTCATAGGAATTGCAGTCCATGGACATCTGGAGGACCACAGGTTGACTACTCCTGTTTTGCAGCATTCACCTGAGCAGGTCGTGGAAAGGGATCCATCCTTCTCTCCTGCCTTCGGAGACCAGGATCCGGCTTTTCAGGAAGCGGCAGTCGGTCACAACAGAATCTACCAATGGCGCTATGGCATCGTTGGTTATGATGCTCTTGGCTTTGGAGGCTTGAAGCCTATACAGAATGTCTTTGGCAGTCAACAGGACTGTAGCAGGGACAAAGACAATGCCTAGAAATGAAGCAAAATGCAGTTAAAAGAAACAGGGAAATGGTCCACTGTACACCCACCGACCCACTTGGGGTTACCACTGACCTGCTCTTATGCAGCCCACGGTTATAGTCCACCACTCTGGAATCCGTGGCAGGATGACGATGACTCTGTCTCCTTGGTGCAGATCGCAAGCACCGGAGAGCACGTTGGCGGCTTTCCTGGATAAGACCCCCAGCTCCTCAAAGCTCCACTGCACCTCCTCTCCTTGGCCACTGATCCACCACAGGGCTGGGTTGGGAGGCCTCTTTCCATCCTGTCGGACATACACGTGGTGGTGGCTGAGTTTTAATTTAAGGACGGGGATGTAGGAAACAGGACGTCCTGTCTGATGTTCTAGGGCTCCATTGCCATAGTGCTGAGACCTAACTCTGAAATAGGTGGAGAAATTAGGGTGGTGGGGCAACAGAATGGTGAAATGTTGGAGCAATCTCACACTCTCAGCTTTACATAGAGGGGAGGAGAATGATGTAAGCTGCTTCATTCATTCATTCAGAAGAAGAGTTGGTTCTTATATGTGGCTTACAGTCTTCTCAAAGTGGCTTACAGTCACCTTCCCTTTCCTCTCCCCACAACAGACACCCTGTGGGGTGGGTGAGGCTGAGAGAGCCCTGATATCACTGCTCAGTCAGAACAGTTTTATCAGTGCCGTGGCGAGCCCAAGGTCACCCAGCTGGCTGCACGTGGGGGAGCGGGGAATCGAACCTGGCATGCCAGATTAGAAGTCTGCACTCCTAACCACTCCACCAAACTGGCTCTCAGAAGAAAGAGGAAAGATTCAGAAGAAAGATGGGATCAACACCAAGTCAATGAAGAAAGTTACGTGCGGAGAAGCCCCGGTTCATATCTCTGCTCTGAAGTGAGGCATACTGGCCGACTTTGGCCCATGTACTCTCTTAGCTTAACCTCTTCCTTCAGGGCCGCTGGAAGGATAGAATGAAGCCCTTCAGTGGCATAGTTCAGTAAAATCAGCCATACCCCCTACAGTCCCTCCAGAGCGCCACAGGGGTTACTCCACTTAGGGCAGGAAGAATTTAATTCTAGAGGATCTCCAGGTCCCACCTGGTGGCTGGCATCCCTACCTGAGAGCTATTACACTTGGATCCAGTGCAAGGACTGTGCACAGCCTGCACGAGGCTTCCTTTCTTCCCAGATTTCCCCTTGCCCTGGCAACTTATATTCTCAGGTCTTGCTAGGATTGCCAGCCTCTTACTAAATAAGAAAATACTTTCATTTTTGGTTTGTGCAGTACCTTGCCTCAGCAAAACAAGGGAGTGTTCATCTCAGCTGTCATTAAACCAGGCATGCGAAGCAGCATAGGGGAAATGGCCTATGTGATTTGGAGAGATCCAAACTTGTAACTTTGGGGAACTACAGGCCACCACCAGGAGCGATCGCCATTTTTTTTTCTCCGAGCGAGCGGGGATAAATGCACCGGCGAGCCTCTTTCTGTTTAGAGGCTTCCCTGGCTTCAGTCCTTCACCTTTAGTCACTAAGCACAAACAACTGAAAAGCCCGTTTTCTGAAATAAAGTCCCTTTATTTTTTACAAATAAATTCAGCCGAAAATCGTGCCCGTGAGAGGGGGGGGGGGATTTTTTTTTTATCACTCGAGGCAGCGTGCAAATGATCATACAATCAAACGACAGCTCACATTAGGCAGCTGGATGGGTCTCTCCGTAGCAACGAATCTACCTAGATTCATTGCTATGGGTCGTTTTTTTTTTTTTTAAACCTTTCTTAAAGGGAAAGGGGCTGTTTGGGAGCATGCTAACGGCTGCCCATTGGCTGCTTGACGGCCAGGGGCGGGACGAGCTTGGCAATAGCGCTTCCTTTCTAGCGATTTCTGCCGAGACCGGAAGCCTGTGGGAAACGCTAAAAAACGCAACTGATTCCACTACAAAGGCAGGTATGCATAACGACGAATTCCACTATTTTAAATGGCGATTTTTCATTCCGCAAACAATTTGCAACAAAGATCCCTGTGCGAAAAGGCCCTCAGTCAACCTTGAGCCGGCTGCTGGGATTGAACTCCCAGCCTCATGGGCAAAGCTTTGAGACGGCTGCCTTACCACTCTGCGCCACAAGAGGCTCTAGGAGGATTCTAATATTGTAATAAAACCATCTGTAGTGCATTATATTCTTTTATATAATCAAAAACTTGGAATATTTCTATATAGAATATCATCTCCCACATTCGTAGCCTAATTTAACATTGTCCTTAATAATCTCCCTCTCAGTGTCCGAATTCAAGCATTCTTCACATATTCTGCTTATCAAATGGCTATTTTCCAATAATAATTGAAAATCCAAATTCTTTTTTTTTGATTTTAACAAATCTACCCCTTAGTTGAGCATACAACCACCAATCTCTTTAATGTGATTTCTTCATGGAGTTGTTCTAAAGACTTTAGTTTAAATTCTCTTTCTGTCTTCTGTCAATCCTACCCATAATTCTGTCAATCCTATCAATAATTCTTTATATGAAAGCCATGATTCCTCTATACTTGTCTGATTCTAGATTCATGAGGAGACAGCCACGATGGAATTTTATCTGATAATTTCATCTTAAATATCTCCGTACCCTGTTTATGGTGACCAAACTGTTTGTTTATTTTTCCTTTCCCATACCATATATCGGCATGCCAACCATAAACAGTCCCCCTCTCCTGTTGTCTGTGAACATTTAATACTATCTGTTCTTTAAGCCAGGTGAGGACCACTGCTTTGAAATAAAGTTTCAAGTTAGGAACTTTTAGATGTCCTCTCTCTTTAGCATCACAGAGTGTTTTCATTTTGATCCTGGCTTTTCGACCCTGCCAAATAAATTTTGCTAAGCCCTTTTGCCAACAGAGGCTGGACCCTTGGTTGAGACTATGGGATGTAGCAACAGTAAAAGACAATTGGCCATCTGGAAACAATGTCATAGCCCTTAGAATCACAAGAGTGGAAATTAATTTCAGTTGATGTGCTAATTACAGAGTCAGCAGAAGCCAAACTGGGGTGGTATTACTCAGTGTGCCTTCCCCAGTCCTTCTTCCTGCAGTAGAAGAAAGCCTGCCTTGATCAGCTAAATCCAGGTATCCCGAAGTAGGCAAATATCACAGGCTGTCCCAGCGGTCTGTATAGCCAGCCCCAAAAGCAACAGCTGTGTCGTCACACCTTCCTTAAGAACAACGGGAACAACACAACGTACCTTTTCCTTTTGGCTCCACTGATCCAGGACGTCACTCGCAAAATTAAAGTGCTCAGGCACGTCCCTGGAGAGGGCTTCGTAGTCTGTGGGATCCAGGGATGCCACTCCCCTGTGGCTTGTGATTCTGTAAGGCACTCCAGGGGTAAGAAGAGACCTGAGGACCGGCAGTCGGGCGAGGAGCTTCATTCGACCCATGGTGGCTGATTTCACCTTTCAGAGGGAGACAGAGCAAACCGATCACTCCCAGTCCGGCTGGTTTGAGACAAAACCCTGATGGATGGAGCTGGTTCCAGTGCAAAAGCCACGATGCTTCCCAAAGGCAGAAATTCTGGACCCTTGAATTTCCTCTCCTCCAACGTGTTAAAGGTAAAGGTATCCCCTGTGCAAGCACCGAGTCATGTCTGACCCTTGGGGTGACGCCCTCTAGCGTTTTCATGGCCAACTCAATACGGGGTGGTTTGCCAGTGCCTTCCCCAGTCATTACCGCTTACCCCCCAGCAAGCTGGGTACTCATTTTACCGACCTCGGAAGGATGGAAGGCTGAGTCAACCTTGAGCCGGCTGCTGGGATCGAACTCCCAACCTCATGGGCAGACAGCTCCAGACAGCATATCGCTGCCTTACCACTCTGCGCCACAAGAGGCTCTGCGCCACAAGAGGCTCAACGTGTTAAGGGCTCCCATTAACCGTGTCGGGATTCTAGCATCAATGAAAGGCACTGGTCCATGAATATGCTCTGGAAGATACATGTAGAAGAAGAGTTGGTTTCTATACCCCAAATTTCACTGCCTGAAGGAGTCTAAGAGTGGCTTCCATTTGCCTCCCCTTTCCTCTCCCCACAACAAACACCCTGTGAGGTGGGTGAGGCTGAGAGAGCCCTGAGATTACTGAAGAAGGAGAAGAAGAGTTGGTTCTTATATGCCGCTTTTCTCTACCCGAAGGAGTCTCAAAGCGGCTTCCGGTCGCCTTCCCTTTCCTCTCCCCTCAACAGACACCCTGTGAGGGAGGGGAGGCTGAGAGAGCCCTGATATCACTGCTGGGTCAGAACAGTTTTATCAATGCTGTGGGGAGCCCAAGGTCACCCAGCTGGCTGCATGTGGGGGAGCACAAAATCGAACCTGGCTCGCCAGATTAGAAGCCCGCACTCCTAACCACTACACCAAACTGGCTCTCATTCTATAAGGTAATTTTACATCTTCTCTAGTGCGATATTAAAATTACAATTTGTTGCAAAATATATTTTAATAGTGAAAAAGAAATTAAAAATTTTTAATAATATTTTTATTAAAAGTTTGTAGGATAAACAAAACAACTGATTGAGAAATGAAAGAAAAAGAAAAGAGGAAGAGAGAATAAAAGAAAATATCAGGAAAGCTTCTGTTTTTCTTGACAATGAAGACATATCTTTACTAACTTATCTGATTCAAATTTATAGCAAAATCAGTTTAAAATTATTACATTCCAAAAATCTTTCAAATCTCATATCTAAAAACATCAAATCCCTATGTAGTTTTTTCCCACCTGTAATCCTTAAAGCCACAGATCATTTTGTTTTTGCAAAGTCCATAAGTCAATGAGAGAAAGTTAGAAAAATAGAAATTGTGTCATACCGTTGACCCTTGATCACCTGGATAAGCACTCCTGCTGTTTTGAATCATAGAATCATAGAATAACAGAGTCGGAAGGGCCCTCCTGGGTCATCTAGTCCAACCCCCTGCACTATGCAGGACACTCACAACCCAATCACTCATCCATTGTCACCTGCCACCGCCTTGAACCTTCACAGAAGGTGTGGTTTCCACCTGCTCTGCTTATCAAAGCTGATGCCTGGGATAGCCCCTTTTGCTTAAATTGCCAGTTAAATTAGACGATTGCTTCTGAAAACCTGAGATATCGGAAAATTATCTCCGTAGCCTCAAGAACTGTCTGCCAGCAGTGTAGCTTTACTCTCTTCCTTTCAGCCAGATACGATTTCGTAGCGAGATAAAACATTTTCTTGATTTCTCTCTCTCTTTTTCCCACACTTTTCTTATTCCGGTGCTTTCTCTCCCCACCTAATTTCAATTCTTGGCCTCCCTTCAATTCTTGTTTTTCCGACGGCCTTGAAATCCCTCTTCCATTACCTGATGTTCCTGTGCTTTCGTCTTGTGTTCAGACACCTGAACTTCACAGCGTGATCCCGTTTCTTCCTCGTTCCTTTTAAAACGGCTTTCTCCCGTACGCTTTATTTTCCTCGGGGAATTAGTTGGCAAGAGTTGGAATCGGAACCTTTCCCCTTGCTGTCCAAACCTGCCCATAAAGTCTTTTTTTTTTTTTTATACATACGCGTGCCAGCAGTGAAGTCTTTCAACTCTGGAAGACGCCTGCATTAAAACAAGCATCCGTTCCCCTTGGGGGCTCTTCCATCTCTGTGCAGTTTTCTGTGCGTGAAGTGAGAGAGTGTGCATGTGTGTGTCGGGGACCCAAAGTGTGCATGTGTGTGTGGAGACCCAAAGCGGTCGGCCGCTTTGGGTCCCCACTGGGAAGAAAGGTGGGCTATATTGATTTTTTTTTAATGGACAGACTGTTTAAATGAAGAGATCTATTACTATAGATGAGCCCTTCTAAACTTTTTTACTCTTGAGACACCCCAGAAGTGGTGTGATCGTGCTGAATACGGTTGGAAAACAGAGCTGTGGACACTCCCCCCCACCCGCTCCCTGGTATGATCACCCCCACCCCCTCTCCCGAAATGGCCCATGATGGGCCCCTCCTCTTCCTACCCCCTCCGGGTCCATCGTGGGCCATTTCGGGAGAGGGGGTGGGGGTGATCATACCACCCACTAAATGTTTAGCAAATTTTAAAAAATATATTAAAAATAATTAACTCCCATTCAGGAAACCCTTCCAGGCCTACCAGGAAACAGCAAAACCCTTGGTTGAGAGAGCATCTCATCTGATTCATTATAACAGCAAGTGATTTATTTTCATAGAATCCTAGAATCCTAGAGTTGGAAGGGACCTCCTGGGTCATCTAGTCCAACCCCCTGCACTATGCAGGACACTCACAACCCATCCACTTTAAGTGAAGAGCGAGGAGAGTGAGGCTTCTCCTTGTGCTTTGATTTGCAGGACTTCTTAGGGGGCGGCTCTGACGCCAATCGTGACTCTGCTGGAACAGCAGCAGGTACAACGCTCCGAGCTCGGGCCTCAGACGACGAGGAAACCGGTCTCCCAGGATGCCTTGGGGCAGCAGTAGTGGAGGCCGCAGTAGACCGAAGCGAGGGTGAGCCCAACCTCAGAACCGAGGCTGCTCTCTGAACTGATCTCGAGCGGGTGGGTTCCAATGAATTTCTCGTGGGGGGATTGGTAGAGAGGGCCTTTCCCCAAAGAGCTGCCTTAATGTCAGAAGCCCCATGTATTTCTGCCATGAATATAATCTGCTTTATGTCAGTGTTTAGCTAGCCTGGCCTTTGTGCCTTGATGTAACCCAGATGCCTTAGCTGGACACCCCAAGGTTGATTTCCTGCCATTGTATTTTATGCATGCCATATGCCCCAAACATTCCTCACCTCCCTTTCCTTAGTGCCCTGTAGTTTCCCACACCTTCCCGTACCTTGAAGCCCAAATGGTTATCTCTTTGTTTTGACTCTTTTGAACTGTGCCTAGTTCGAGTTCTCAGGGGAGGGGGGAGCCCCTATATTGCTTGTCCTATTCTTCGTGAATCAGTTCTGACTATGTCTTCAGTGTGTTGGTGTTTATAGAGAGTAGTGCTCTCTGGGAGATGTAGGCAGACAGGCAGGTACTCAGGGCCTAGATCATGTATAGCCTTGCAGGTTTACCAGCACCTTAATTCTGATCCAGTATTCCACTGGTAGCCAGTGCAGTTGTTGGAGCACAGGCCCTCCAAGTTGTTCCCGTGAGAAGCCTGGCTGGTACATTCTGCACTAGGTCTAGTTTCCAGGTCAGGGATAACGCCTAGGTAGAGCAAGCTGCAGAAATCCAGCCTAGAGCTGACCATTGCCTAGATCACAGTGGCAGGTGGAAGAACTATAGCCTTGCTACCCTGGTGATCTGCTCCTCCATGGAGACGGGGGCGTTGAAGATCACGCCCAGGTTCCTGGCTCAGCTGACAGTTGTTCCCTACCCAGGTAGGGCAGTCATGCTTCCTCTCCTGGACCTTTCCTACCAAACCACAGGCTCTCCGTCTTTGAAGGATTTAACTTCAGACGGCTCTGCTTGAGCCAGCCCAACTCTGCTTCCAGACATCTGGCTAAGGAGCCTAGGGATGAGTCTAGGGATCCATCATGCTGGGTGTCATCAGCGTATTGATGGCACCCCAGTTCGGACCTCCGTATCAGCTGGATGGGTGGGGCATAGAGATATTGAATAGGATTGGAAGAGAACTGCCCCTTGAGGCAACCTGCATGGGAGTTGCCAGCAACGAGATTGGTTTTCGCCTCTTGCTGCCGTCTGTCCTTTGACCCCGGAGAAAAGGGATCAGCCATTGAAGGAATGTCCCTCGAATCCCGGTGAGGTAGCGAATAAGTAGCTTGTCATCTACTGCGTCAAACGCTGCCGAGAGGTCGAATAGTATGATCAGCAATGCCTCGCATCCATTCAGCTAGTGGCAGTGGTCATTTCACAGGACGACCAATGCTGTCTCAACCGCATGGCCAGGCTGGAAGTGACTGGACTGGGTCTAGGACTGGATTGGGTCTAGGACTGAAGCTTCTTCCAAGCTTTCTTCAGTTGATCGGCAGCAGCTCTTCCCTAGAAACGCTAGGTGTGAGACAGGGGCGGTTGGTTGGTGGGCTCCTGTGGATCTAGGGATGATTTCTTCCATACCACTGCCTCCTTCATCCCCTCTGGGAATTCTCCGGTTGAGAAGGAAAGGGGGGTCCTATCCTCGCATCTGACCTTTTGATTAGCCATGATGGGCAGGGTTCTAGAGGGCAACTAGATCTTGTCCAAGTCAGTATCCTGTCCACTTTGGTCAGCAAAGGTAGACTGAAATCATCTATTGCAGGGGTAATCAACCTGTGGTCCTCCAGATGTTCATGGACTACAATGGAGGACTATATCTGGAGGACCACAGGTTGACTACCCCTGATTTATTGTATCCCTCAAAGATGGCCAAGGGGCATCTAGTGCCTTCTTTGTCTAGTTGATGGAAGGTTGTGGTAGAGCGTTGAGACGTTATCTGCTATGTAACTCACAAACGCCTCACAGATGATACTCAACTTGTCTCTGTTTTGGCACCTTTCTTCAAGGGTGGTGAATGACTGGCCTACCCTAAATAATTGTGCTGGGCATGAGTTTGCACATACGATGGAAGTCAAGTAGATGTTGCGTTTTGTTGACTTCACTGCCATCCTCCTTCACTGTTTTCCTCCAATCTTGCTCTAGCCATCTCAGTTCCCATCTCAATTCATGGGGCTCCACTATATACCAAGGTGCCCGTTTTTGATGGGGGTGGAGAGGGCACCGGGGGCGATCCCATCGATGGCTGTCAGCATCCTGTCATGCCAGTCACTGGCTAGCTCATTTAGAGAGCCTCCAGAAGGCATTGGGTCCTGCAGAGCGTTCAGGAATCTGTTTGGATCCATAACTCTCTTCGGGAGAGCCAGAATTGGCTCAGCGCCCTTTTGGAGAGGGGGAGAATTATTAGTCGGGCCTTCAGTACATAGTGGTCTGATCATGGAATGGAGCTGTCAGCTCCACTTCCAGTCCTGTATCGAAGATAAGGTATGGCTTGCCTGATGGGTGGGGCCAGTGACAAATTATGAGAGCCCTGGTGTTGCCATGGCCAACACAAGGTCCAGGCCATTTGCAGAGGATGGTAGCTTGGCATGGAAATTAAAGTCCCCCAAGGTCAACATTCTGGTGAACTGTAATGCCCAGTCTGCCACCATCTACAGGAGTGCTGGCAGGACTTCGTGTCATGTGCTGACCCCAGTCAGTGGTGGTGTGATTTCCCATAGAACTCTTTCCCATGTTATCTCCTGCCCTGGCCTTGGGGAGGTGAATTAAATGGCTTTGAATTTGTGTAGACTAGCATGGAGTCCGCAGGCTTTTAGTGTGGGAATGCTGCTGGACGTTTCTTGCACTCAGTCTTTGCATGCAACTTCCTTTGAGTTTTGCCAGAGATCATCTTGGGTAGCTGCTGAACAAACTCATGCCAAGATTTGAAACGGAGAAGGGATTCTGGGTGCCCGTGTAGCTATGCTGACTTAATTGTTATTCAGTCTCAGCAAGGAATCCCCTTGTGCCTATTCATATCTTTCCTCAATAAAGAGATTTCTTTAGCACCAAAGAGCCTGCTTGTGAGAAATTCAGCCTGCTTGTGAGAAATGATACATTTCTCAATTTTAGGTGTTCCAATCCCACACCTCAAAGTTTGAAAACAACTGTGGTAGGGCTTAAGGAATAGTGGGAAACTTGTTTGTGTGTTCCCATATTTCCATATCTACTAAATGATGTTTGATTTGCGTTAGTGTCAACAAAGAACCAATGTTCTATTACCCTCGCCCCAAGGAACAATGGAATGTTGTTAATGAAGGCATCAAAGAAACTTTAGGGGCAACCAAAGCGATGGAGAAAAACCACATATGCATTTTTGTTTTGCTTCTTGCTTGCTTGCTTGGGAGTACAATCAGGCCTCTCCCCATTCCTTCTTCCGCAGCAACTTCCTTTGGGTTTTTCCCGAGATCGTCTTGGGCAGCTGCTGAACAAACTCTATCTAATTTGGAACAGTAAACGAGAGAGAGAGAGTCTGAGCGCATGAATTTTGACCTGGAGCTACAATATAATCATTTGAGAATTCTTGAATTTGCGGGGGATGGCTAGACATTCACAAGAAACTGCTTTATCAGACTCTTGGTCCATCGAGGGGAATATCGTCTAATGTAACAGGAAACAGCTCCAAAGGGTATCAGGAAGAAGTCTTTCATAACACAACTGCCTGGTCCTTTTAGCTTCAGTTGCCAAGGATTGAACCTGGGAACTTCTTCCCTACCGCTGGCTACAGCAGCCCTCTCCCCCAATCACAGAGGCCCAGGGAAAAAATGGTAGCCTTTGCCATTGATCCTGGAAACACTGGACTCAACCAAACACCTGACTTCTGATAAAGGCTGCTGGCTTTCAGCCCTTACTGAAGAGATCCTGCCTGTGTTAAACTCAGCGGACGATCGGCAATGTGGATGATCAGCCAGTGCCTCCTGCTGTGTAGTCCTGGAAGATCAGCAGGGGAGCTTGCTGAACCATGACATCTGCTTTGCCTGCCGAATTTGGCAGCATTTAAAGGAAGAGGCCTCCTGATAGAAGAACAGTTAGCAGTTCCGCCCAGGTTTTTGACCCCACATCCACACCAAACCCCCCCCTCCCCAAAGCCAACTTCATTATCTATCGCAGAGGCTGTCACTGAAAGACCCTCAAAATTAAAGTAGCCCAAATCGGGGAGTGGAGGCAGGGAAATCTAGCCTGTTTTGACAATTCTTTAGGCTGTGATGATTTTGTCCTTGCATGATTTATTTACTTAGTTTACTCTGCCTTTCTGTCCAAAGGTGCCATCAGGCTGGCAGGCTGTCTTTTGTTTTTAATTCCCTTGTATTTTCTGTGCCTTTGTGGTCTGTAATCTGCTTTACTCCAGGAATTCCAGACCGGGGATCACCGGACTTTCCCCGAAATCCTGCCTTAACAGTGTAGCCCTCAGGTTCTGCCATGAAAGCAGCAAACCAGCTGCTTCCATTGACTTGGGGATGGTCTTGCATGGTTACTGCTCCTGGGAAAGAGGGCGGGGCCTGGATTCCTATTCCTGCCTCAAACCTCCTCCTTCCTCTCCCCCCTAGTTGCTCCTTGGACATGGTAGGGAGGCATGGCCTGCTGATTTCTCTTCCGGCCCAGTTCCAGGACTGGCAGGGGCTTCTGGGAATTGTAGTCCATGGACATCTGGAGGGCTGCAGTTTGACTACCCCTGCCTTAAAGCCTGAAAAAAATTCTAGGGTCCCCTCTATGGTCAAAAGGTTGAGAAAGGCTGGTTGACCTTGTCTTTCTAAGATGTAAGACATGATACAAAACCATTTTGCCTCTCACGAGATGGGGGGCTCCCCTGGTCTCTCCTCTCCTGTAAGCGGCAAATGCATCAAGGTGACGAAAGATCACTCCACAGCACATAGAGGGAGCGTAACCAGCGGCCCAACAATCCTGGCAGCACATAATTGAGCACCCAAATGTGCCCTACTTGCCTTCCGGGGATATTTGTACGGAGCAGTAACTTTCTTGACGTGCTCCTGCAGTTCCAGAATTAATTTCTCTCTATCGTGCGACTGGTAGGCCGGAGAGAGGACGATGAACGCCTTCACCACCTGCAACCAAGTCAAGTCTTTATTATTACGGTACTAGACCAGTGGTCAAATTACAAGGTACATAAAAACATCTGGCATTAACAAGATAAAAGAACCATTGATAACTTAAATATTATAAAAGATAAAAACATTCCAGCTATAAGAATCATTCTGGCTTTAAAACTCACAAGCGTTATCTCAAGCAATTGAGACTCTCTCTACCTAAGTTGCTCCGAATCCAACCAGCTCTTCCTTGTTTTGATTGCTCTCCAAGCAAATCTGGCCACAACAGAAGTTATTTCTGTGCTTTTGTCTGACAACATGTCTGTGATTGCCTCTGAGTTGGGCTTATTCTGTGGGGAAGATATAAGGTCTCCCCTGAATTGATCGTATAGCCTACATTGGAATAATACATGTTCAGATGTCTCACAACCTGCAACCAAATCAAAGGCAAATAAGATGCCTTGTAAGCATCAAAGCCTATTCTTCTTCATTTGTAATAAGAGTGTATTCATAGAATCATAGAATCATAGAGTTGGAAGGGACCTCCTGGATCCTGCACAGGGCAGGACACTCACAACTCACTGCCCACCCACGGTGACCCCAATTTCATGCCCAACTGATCCCCCCACCAAAGATCTCCAGAATCCAGCCTGGCCTGGAGGAAATTCACCCACCATCCCACAGCAGCAATTAAGAGACAAACACGGTAGGAATGCCGATGCCAGAATCCCTGCTGGTTCCGTTACCTCTCCTCGGATGGGATCCGGGCTGCTGACGGCCGCCGAATCTGCCACGGCTGGGTGCTCTGCCAAAGCGTTTTCCACTTCAAAGGGCCCGATGCGGTACCTGAGACACCAAGGGAGAGTCGGGGCCTTGTTTTGAAGCTAAGCCTTGTGTGCACCATTACATTACTTTCACCTGGAATTTCAGCACCGGCTCCTTGGCTAGAGCTCTAGGGCAGTGCGAAGTGGGGAGAAACCAGTGGGGGGGGGGGGCTGCACATTGGGGAAGAATCTTGCTTTGGCATCCTCACCCAGGCTGGCCCTGATATCTATCCAAAGATAGTTTCACCCTTCATCAGGTTTCACTCGTAGCATCAAATTTTTCTTTCTGTAGAAGTGTGCATGCACTCAAAAGCTTACACCCAGAATGAAGCTTTGTTTGGTTTTAAAGGTGCCGCTCTGGACTCAACATTTGTTCTGTTGCTTCAGAGCAGTACGGCTGAATGTTTAGGGCTGATCCTGCGTTGAGCAGGGGGTTGGACTAGATGGCCTTTATGGCCCCTCCCAACTCTATGATTCTATGATTCTGTTCTCATTCTGGGGGACAGAACTGACTAAATAACTAACTGCGGTAGCCTAAAAGCACTATCCTGGGAGTCTGCTCCATCACATAGACCTGCTTAGGGTCAGAAGCAAACCAGTTCTGCTTTCCCAGATTTGTTCAATGAGGCTTACTCCCAGGACAGGCCCCTTAAGACTAGGGGATACCAGCCTCCAGGTGGGACCTGGGGATCCCCTGGAATTATAGCTCACCTCCAGACTAAAAAGAACCATTCCCCTGGAGAAAGTGCCTATTTTGGAAGGTAGAATCCATATAATTATATTCCACCGAGATCCCCCTCCGCCCCAAATCCAGCCGACTTCTGGCTTCACCCCCAAAGTTTTTAGGTATTTCCCAACCCGAAGCTGCAACCCTAGTTGTTACTGTTGACTTCTTTGTTAAAGTAAGTTTCATTTGAATTTATTTTAAGCTAAACTTGCTGAGATGAATATATATTCAGGCGGGTTACCTGTGTTGGTCTGAAGCAGGAGAAAAAGGTTTGAGCCCAGGGACACCTTTTTAACCTGCAAAGTTTTATTTACGGTATAAGCGATTTCTGCGCATGCCCCCTTCTCCAGATGAAGTACCCGGATGAGTTAGAGGGAGGGATTTAAGTGGGGCGACAGTAGGAAAGAGGAAATCCAGGTAAATGCAGTTAACGAGAATTAAATAGTTGTTTCTGTTGAGGCAGGTTGAAAAAAAATTCTCTTGTCAAAGATAGAAGAGAAGCTTCTCCCCTTCGGTATGGCTAAGGGGGAATTATGTATAAGTTGGGCCTAGGAGAGCACAAGAACCAGCTGTTACCAGAATCGTGCTTACACGTGTCCTGTGACGCGTGTATTAAGCCGTGGGGATCTAGCAGAGCAAGAGGGCTGTAACGCAGCAAAAATTGATCGATTTTGCCAATGTTTTACGAGGTAATAGCACCCCTACGGACTCAAGGCAGACAGTGTTGCTAAATTGTAAAAACAACAATCTTTATAAAAGCATAAATATATCTAACACACCTAACAAACAGTCGCATAGAGAAGAACAGGGTGGGAAAAGAGGGTTCAGGGCAGAGTGTTAAGAAATTCCGCATACCCAGAAGATAAGATAACGTCGTCAGCGCGTGCAATAAACTGGATGTATCCATCTTCGTCCGTAACTCCCCTGTCCCCAGTGATGTAGAAATCCCCACGCTCTGTTGAGGCTGTTTTCTCTGGATCATCCTGACAAACAGTGAAATGCCTTCTGGAATCCTGGTTCATACTTGTGGGCTCTACACTTGATCACCCACTGGTTGACTTGCACAGGTGGGGAATGAGCCCCACATACGGAGTTTTGTCAGATTGTCTCCGCAGTGTGAATTCACACTTGACTTTCTGCTCTTCAGCACTCAGTTTGCCTTTTGGATCCTGATTCCCCACGTTTCTGAGAGGGCTTTTGTGCTGATTTTTCCTTAGCCTCACTTCCAAGCTGAAGGGAATTAAAAAGGTACAAAGATTTCCTCCCCCCCTTTTGCCCCCCTTGAAAGTTACTCCCTACCCCAACACTGGACCTTCCGCCATTCTCCTCCCTTCGTCAATGTACAAGTGTCATTAGTTTTAATTTTTTAGACAAGCAGCATGAGTCCAGCGGTATGAGACCATCGCTAGTCTAGGATCATTGAATAATTCAAATTAAAATTGGGAGGGGGGAGGAACACGCAGGTGCAAATACACACAGACACACACGTACGTTGCCAATCACAGCATGCAATGCCAGCGTCAGGGCATTCTGGACGCGCTTTCCCATAGAAGCCTGATTCTTTCTTACCACGTAGCTGGTGAACAGGCCCAGCGGCCTCTTCGGTCTGATCCTGACAGCAATGTCCCCTTCTTCACCAGGAGGCAGGCGATCCCCGCGTTCATTGATCACCTAGAAAGAAGGAGAGCGATCGGTTGGCCATTGGGATTGGGTTTTTCCCCACTCTCTTTTGCATAGTGTTTCTGGTGTAACAGTGTCTGAACCCGAGGGTTCTCTTGGTTCTTCAGGAACCAACCTGGACGTCGAAGGGTGGGCATGGCTTCCCCATGAAGCCTGGCTTGACTTGCATCCCTGTCAATGTTCCGCATAGCATGGTCTGTGAAAACAAATTTAGATTTTTGAGTGTGTTTTTGATGTTGCGGAATTGAAGGAGGAGAGGGGCTCAGCAGTGGTGAGATACTATACTGCCCACCCTACAAGGCTGTCGTTTTCTGCGGGTTAGCTGATCTCTGCAGTTTGGAGCTCTCCATATAATAGAATCATAGAGTTGGAAGGGACCTCCTAGGTCATCCAGTCCAACCCCCTGCACTGTGCAGGACACTCATAAGCTTATCGCTCATCCGCTGTCACCTGCGTCCCTTGAGCCTTCATAGAATCAGCCTCTCTGTCAGATGGCTCTCCAGCCTCTGCTTAAAAACCTCTAAGCCCTCCCTAGTGTGCAGCCACATGCATGATGGTCTTTCTATGGCTGCCAAGGCGGTCTCGTGAATCAAATGCTTCTGTTCTTGTCCTGAAGATCTTCAAAACTGGAATGTCTGTGATCACAATGACCAGTCTTATCAGAGACCAAATTAGATGGGACATTGGAAGATCCCAAATGGATCTTCTCAAATTCTTCTGTACGGGGGGGGGGGGGGACGGGACACACCAGCAGCATCATTCTGTACTCCTTGGATTTAGGAGCTAGGTGAGAATTTCCTTCTTGCCTTTGTTCCAGAGGGCCACAATCATGTCACACCGCTGCACTGCGGAGAGGAGGGATGTCTTAGTTTATTCCTGCTCTTTGCTGCTTGCAATGTGCAAACAATTGTGTGTGTATCAACGTACAGCAGCCTTTCTTGACTTTTCTACTGCTGAGAAAGCCCTGAAACATTCTACAGGTTTCAAGAAAACCAAGAAGTGTTGTGATTGAGCAGAATATGCTCAGGAAGCAGAGCTTCCATTTAGGGCCCCTCTCCTTCCCAACCCCTCCTGGCCCATCGTTGGCCATTTGGGAGAGAGGGGTTTGGTCAACGGGTCCATATATGGTCATAGCACCCAATATAAATATATAATAATTCACTCCCACCCATTCAGGAAACCCTTCCAGGGCCATCAGGGAAACCCCAGGGCTTCATGAAACCCTGGTTGAGAAAGCCTGACGTACAGTCTCGGTCTGCCCATAGCCTTCCTGGATCTCCAGTCCTGTCTGGGCCTTCCAGTGTTCCATCATTTCCGGGTTCATTGGCTCTCCACCACTTAAACAAAACTTCAGACTCTTGAAGTGGTAGCTGAAAAAGCATACAGAGAAAAAAACACCCATTAATATAGTAGAACCATGGTTGTCTCTAGGAATTGCTGAAAACTAGATGGCTTTGCCACAGAGTTTCTGGCGATTCTTAGAGAGTGTCGTCACTAGTGGGGTATTCTCTAGTATATCCTTCCAAATCCCACCTTTCCTTTTGAGAGCTGCAGCTGGTTTCCATCTCGATTTCTCCTCACAACAATTCTGCAGGGTTCTCAAGGCGTGAGACTTGACTGAACCAAGGTCACCCAGTGTGCTTCGTGACAGAGATGGGATTTGAAACTGGACCTCACTGACGGACATTGTTGTAAGTGATACGCCACACTGTTTGCTTCCGGGTGTTGAAAAGTCACAGGACAAACCTAACCCTGAGTCAGTAGGCCCAGAAGGGTGTAACTCTTCTTAAGATTGGATCTGCATGGGAAGTGGGCCAGCCCAGCTACCAGACCTTAAGGAAGCCTTTCTCAACTTCTTTACCATCGAGAAACTCCTGAGACATTCTTCAGGCTTTGAGAAGTGGAACAGTCATGCAGAATATGGTTGTGTAGCAAAGCTTCACCAGGGGCTCCTCCCCTTTCCACGCCCTCTAGGCCCATCACTGCCCATTGTGGGGGGGGGGGGAAGAGTGTGGACCAAATATGGTCATATGACCCAATAAATGTATAATGAATTTTAGGGCTAAAACATGAACCATTTCCATTCTGGAAAACCCTCCCAAGTCTGTCGTGAAACCTCAGGGTTTCACAACACCCTGGTTGAAAAAGCCTGGGTTAAGGCTTTAATGATTGTTTTGCTGATGGAATGTTTTTTGAGCTACTTGAGTGCCCACATTTTCCACTGCTCGGCTGTTCTTACTCGGTTTAGGGGCAGAAAGGTGGGACAGAACATAAATAAGACTCGCCTCAGGGCTGCAGTATCTTAGTTCTTTCGCTACAGGGTACGTACCTGCTCACTTCATGCTGCAGAAGCATGCGGAAAATCGTCGGCGTGCCACAGAAGGTTGTGACAGGGTAAGTAGCAAGAGTCTGCGAATGATAGAAAAGCCTTAAGAAATGAGAGTCATTCCAGAGGTCTCACTTTTTGATACGTCCATGCTTTCGCAGCCATCCTCTGAAAGAAGAGGGTGGATTGGGCTGGCCTAGAGGATTGGGCATTACACCGGAGTTCCCACACCCTAGAGTTGTTGCATTCTCTTCCTCTATGCAGCATTTCAAATGGCATTTGGTGAGCTGTCGCCTAGAATAGATATATTGGGTTGGTCCTCCTAGTTTTGCTTATTGTGTCATTCTGGGTTTTTGTAATGTTGATGCTCCTCTATATTGTTCCAGCAGTTGGCTTTAATAACTGTTTTGTGGATGCTATAGATAGATTGGATGGATGGATGGATGGATGGATGGATGGATGGATGGATGGGTGGGTGGGTGGGTGGGTGGTTGGATGGAAGGATGGAGGGAGGGAGGGAGAGAGAAGATGGATGGATTAGATGGATGGATGGATGGATGGATGGATTAGATGGAGGATGGGATGGAGGGAGGGAGGGATGGATGGAGAGAGAAGATGGATGGATGGATGGATGGATGGATTAGATGGATGGATGGAGGGAGGGAGGTAGGGAGGGATGGATGGAGAGAGAAGATGGATGGATGGATTAGATGGATGGATGGATGGATGGATGGATTAGATAGATGGAGGATGGGATGGATGGAGGGAGGGAGGGAGGGAGGGAGGGAGGGAGGGATGGATGGAGAGAGAAGATGGATGGATGGATTAGATGGATGGATGGATGGATGGATTAGATAGATGGAGGATGGGATGGATGGATGGAGGGAGGGAGGGAGGGAGGGAGGGAGGGAGGGAGGGAGGGATGGATGGATGGATGGATGGATGGATGGATGGATGGATGGATAGATAGACACACCATCTTTGAAGTGCTCATGTTTCACCTGATGCTTAAAGCTTGAGCCTTTGGGAGTGGTTTGACTTCTTCCCTGAATCCCAGAACCAGCCTATTCATCACCACCTTCTCCCTCTGAACTGAATTGTGTGTGTGTGGGAATGCAGTGAGCTCTGAAAACTGTGGGTTGGGACGAAGGCCGTGTGAGTAGAGGTGTGTCCACAACTTTCTCACCTCTTTCTGCCCGCATTCTCTTATGCCCACTGAAATTGTGCCCCCGTGTGGGAAAGACCATACGCGGTCAGGGTCCTGTGTACCCCAAGGTCCGCCTGTTTTCATATTCTCCTGAAAGAGTGACTATCGATTCCAAAAACTTGGTGATCCCTGGCCCCAAAGAAGTCCACCTAGCCTCCCTCAGAACCAGAGCCTTCCCATCCAACCTGACGGAACAAGCTCCTCAACAAAATCAAGGCCCTATCAGAACGCAAACAGTTCCGTAGGGCCTGCAACACAGAGCTCTTCCGCCAGGCTTTCAGATGAGGCCAATGATGGGACCTCCCCACAACCTGGCCCCTTGCCAGGAAACTTGACATCCAGTAGGTCCTATATTGTGCTGTTAACTATATCTTCTTTTGTTCATATTGTTTCCAATGTTCTATATCCCTTTCCCGTTCCCCACTGGTTTTATATACACTGCCCCAAGGTGTCCATGAGGAGCAGTATATAAATTAAGTGTACAAATAAATAAAATAGGGCAGAGTTGAAAGTGGCTCCAGTGTGTGCAGGGGTATCTGGTGAAAACGCCATTCCCCTTCTTTTGCCCGGGGGAAAGAGGGTGGGGAAGATCCCAGCCTGTGTTTTGCTTTTGGACCGCTTGGTACCACACGGGGAAGATAAGCCTACTCGTACACTGAGAACGGTTGTCGGCTCAAACTGCATTTTGCCGTGAGCAAAGACGCAGGACCCCTGAGTCCATGGGGCGAACACGCTGGCGAAGACGAACTTTACCCAGCCGGTATCAGACAGACCCCACATAACGCTCTCGGGAGTCAGGCCCATCCAGTACCTGTTGATATGGAAGCACAAACAGCGTGTGTTAAAATTGACTAATTGCAGCAGTCAAATGCCGTTCATGTGGGAAAGAACTTCTACAACGGGGACATCCACACTTTTGGATCCCTGGGCCTCCTTGACATCAAGCATCTGGCGGACCAGGCAGGCCCAGGGTCTGGTCGTGGTGAAAAGTGCCGTGGAGTCATGGCCAGCTTTTGGCAACCCATGACAAGAGATTTTCAAGACAAGAGGTCAACAGAGTTGGGTTGCTGTTGTCCACCTCTGCAACTCTGGACTTCTTTGGTGACCCTGCTCAGGTGTTGAGATGAACCAATATTGTGCTAGACAGGGCAATCCAGCTCAGGACCGTCCTGGGGTCTACTCTATGCCCCCCATGCCCCCCATGCTATAGGGCCTGTAAATCTCCCCTTTAGTGATGGGGCATCTGGGGCATCTAGGACTTCACATCACTTTGGCATGCCCATGTTTACTTCTAATATTGCTGCTGGGGTCATGGACCTCATCGAGGCCTGTGGCATCCCCTAACTGGGTCTCATTTCTAAAAAAAAAAATTAAAAAATTATTGTGTGCTAGAGGAGAAGCAGACATAGCCCAGTGGGCTGTCATTTGGATGGCTCCTCATCCACAACATCTGCAAATACTCCTCTCTGTATCTTTAGCTCAGCCTTTCTCAACATTTTTACCGAGAACCCCCTGAAACATTCTTTAGGTTTCGAGAAACCCCAGAAGTGGTGTAATGATGCAGAATGTGATTGGGAAGTTGTGTACACGTCCACTTGGGGCTCCTTCCCTTCCCACCGCCTGCAGGCCCGTCATTATGCCCGTCATTTCGGGAGGGGTAGACAGGTCAACATGACCGTATATGGCCATATCTCAATAAATATTTAACAAATTTATTACAAATTAATTAACTTCCCCTCATTTGGGAAACCCTTCGAGGGCCATTAAGAAACCCTTGAAGCCTGCTTTAGCTTTTCAGTCTTATTTTACGCTCAAGGATAGGTTTTGATTAGGAAATTCTGCATACTCCTCAACACTCATTCAGCAGAGCAGCAGGGTCCAGGCAATAGGCGGGCCCGGTTTTGTGCTGGAGTCAGGGTCCTAAGCATTGTGCCCCACAAAATCTCGTGCTCAATTGAGTCCTCCCTCTCTGGCAATGGAAAGAGATACCTTGCACCAGGCACTAATCCCAGTCCAAGACTGCAGCAGGAATGCTCCACCATCTTGGGATAACCTGTGGTGCCACTAGTGAAGTAGATGGTCATTGGGTCTTGACTTCTTGTTTTAACAGGCTGGTGCTTGTCAGACGCAGTTCTATAAAGTATACAGTATTTATTTATTATATTTATACAGCGCCCTCCCCTGAGGCTCAGGGCGGTTTACATAGAATTTAGCAGACCAGGGAACAGTACAGATAACTCAGGAATAATAAAGGGTAACAGTACAGTAATAACAATAGAACAATATGATAGAACAGTAGAACAATGGTGAGAACAGTAATTCAGATTACAGCATACTGACAGCCCCATGGGTTGGACGAATCAGCAGTGATTTTCATCGAAAGGAGGCCTGGGGGCCCATTGTGGCACAGAGTGGTAAGGCAGCAGACATGCAGTCTGAAGCTCTGCCCACGAGGCTGGGAGTTCGATCCCAGCAGCCAGCTCAAGGTTGACTCAGCCTTCCATCCTTCCGAGGTCGGTAAAATGAGTCCCCAGCTTGCTGGGGAATCAACGGTAATGACTGGGGAAGGCACTGGCAAACCACCCCGTATTGAGTCTGCCATGAAAACGCTGGAGGGCGTCACCCCAAGGGTCAGACACCCCAAGGCACAGGGGATACCTTTACCTTTACAACAGTGATACTCACTCCATGGCCTATGGGTAGCCATGTTCACTGTTGCCACATGACTGCTGTGTGCATTCATAGAACAAAAATGTTTAGCTCCCCCCTTTGGACTGACATGTCTTCTCCCTGCCTGCTTGACCTTTTTTGCACTGGTAGTTTCCATCACGTTCACCTTGCATTTTTCTCGATGTATTTTTGCCATTCTGCTTCCCCGTGATGTTTTCCATGAATTTTTATGGATTGAAATTTCTTCCTGCATCGCCTCAGTCCTGACTTCACTCTTTCCCTTGTTTTTTCTGGTTTATTTAAGACAACATTTGTGGCAAAACCCACAGTACCCCAGCGACAACTATAATACCCGCCTCTTTCCCTGCTTCAACTCCGCCCCCCCCAGTGCCTCAGGGGTCTGGGGGAGCCTGTCATTCCAATTAAGAGTTAATAGATATTGTTAAATATGGTGTTAAATATGGAGGGTCCCTCACATCTTCCTTGCTCGGCCTCAATCGAACGTGGGAAACATAGTGTAATGAGTTGAATGCTGGTCTTGGATGCCTGAGATAAAGACATTGACAAGGCAAGCCAGTGTGGTGGTAGTGGTTAAGGGTAGTGGTCTCTAATCTGGCGAGCCAGGTTGGAGTCCCTTCTCCTCCTCATGCAAAGAGCTGGGAGACCATGGGCTCATCACAGTCTTGATAGTGCTGTTCTGAGCAAGCTGTCCCTTCAGGGCTCTCTCAGCCTCACCTACCTCACAGGGTGTCTGTTGTGGGCGGAGGGAGGGAAGGCAATTGTAAGCCACTTTGAGACTCCTTTGGGTAGTGAAAAGCGGGGTATAAAACCAACTCTTCTTCTTCAGAGCAGTTTATCACACAAAGCGTATTAATACTAGTTTTCATACCAAAATGATCCCTCCACCAAAAACCTTCAGAATCCAGCCTGGCCTGTATTCATTCCCACCTTGGGAAGGGTTATCACCAGTGCAATGCGTGCCTAGCTGATGATTCACTCCCTTCCTTCCATTTGTTGTGGTGCACCTGATGCTGCTTCTCTGGCTACCTAATTCACATCTTCTCCTAAGGGCACACATCTTTAAAAGCTTTTCATTGAACACATGCACACACAACCTCTAAACAAACTTTTGAAGCTTTCCCTACAAATGGTTTTTCTCCAGCGATCCAAGATCTAACTCATAGCGTGAGTTTCAAACCTCTTATATTCACATGCAAAACTTGTGCATGAACCTGGTTCAAACAATGGCGTGACTGCATATTTTGTGAGCACCGTGCATAGCACATGCTCCCAATATGCATTTCTACCCTGCATTCCTCCCTCCCCTGTTGATATATCTTTTGCAGCAGGGGTAGTCAACCTGTGGTCCTCCAGATGTCCATGGACTGCAATTCCCATGAGCCCCTGCCAGCAAACGCGTTTGCTGGCAGGGGCTCATGGGAATTGCAGTCCATGGACATCTGGAGGACCACAGGTTGACTACTCCTGTTTTGCAGCATTCACCTGAGCAGGTCGTGGAAAGGGATCCATCCTTCTCTCCTGCCTTCGGAGACCAGGATCCGGCTTTTCAGGAAGCGGCAGTCGGTCACAACGGAATCTACCAATGGCGCTATGGCTTCGTTGGTTATGATGCTCTTGGCTTTGGAGGCTTGAAGCCTATACAGAATGTCTTTGGCAGTCAACAGGACAGTAGCAGGGACAAAGACGATGCCTAGAATTGAAGCAAAATGCAGTTAAAAGAAACAGGGAAATGGTCCACTGTACACCCACCGACCCACCCAGTTCACTTGGGGTTACCACTGACCTGCTCTCATGCAGCCCACGGTTATAGTCCACCACTCTGGAATCCGTGGCAGGATGACGATGACTCTGTCTCCTCGGTGCAGATCGCAAGCACCGGAGAGCACGTTGGCAGCTTTCCTGGATAAGACCCCCAGCTCCTCAAAGCTCCACTGCACCTCCTCTCCTCGGCCACTGATCCACCACAGGGCTGGGTTGGGAGGCCTCTTTCCATCCTGTCGGACATACAGTTGGTGGTGGCTGAGTTTTAATTTAGGAAAAATTAGAGAAATCTAGAAGGGGCCCAAAATGGCCAGGAATCCCAATAATAAGCTAAAGAGAGAGATGGCAGTGGAAGGGGAACATGCAAGGGAGAGCTCACTTGCTATGGCTGCACCTGGACCCCTTCCAATCTCCGTCCCATTCCACAATACACAGGGTTGGAGGCTAAAGGGAAGAAACCACCTCCAACACTGAAGCTGTGCAATGCCAGGTCGATCAATAACAAGAACAACACGCTGCAAGCCTACTTTGCATGATGGAAACCTGGGTCAGGGAGGGTGAAGCAATTGCCTTAAAAGAACTAGCCCCTGCTGGGTTCTCTGTCCTCCGTCAGTCGCAGACCGTGGAGAGGGAAGGTGATTCTAACCTGGGATAATTTCTCCTTCAGAACTTTTCCCATTGATTCCAGTCATAGAATGTACTGGCCTTGGGGGAGATGCAACTGAGAGCTTGGTCATGTGGGTGGTGTATAGAATCATAGAGTTGGAAGGGGCCATAGAGGCCATCTAGTCCAACCCCTTGCTCAACACAGGATCAGCCCAGAGCATCCTAAAGCATCCAAGAAAACTGTGCATCCAACCTTTGCTTGAAGACTGCCAGTGAGGGGGAGCTCACCACCTCCTTAGGCAGCCTATTCCACTGCTGAACTACTCTGACTGTGAAAAACTTTTTCCTGATATCTAGCCTATATCGTTGTACTTGAAGTTTAAACCCATTACTGCGTGTCCTCTCCTCTGCAGCCAACGGGAACAGCATCCTGCCCTCCTCCAAGTGACAACCTTTCAAATACTTAAAGAGGGCTATCATGTCCCCTCTCAATCTCCTTTTCTCCAGGCTGAACATTCCCAAGTCCCTCAACCTATCTTCATAGGGCTTGGTCCCTTGGCCTCAGGTCATCTTCGTCACTCTCCTCTGTACCCTTTCAATTTTATCGACGTCCTTCTTGAAGTGAGGCCTCCAGAACTGCACACAGTACTCCAGGTGTGGTCTGACCAGTGCCGTATACAATGGGACTATGACATCTTGTGATTTTGATGTGATGCCTCTGTTGATACAGCCCAAAATGGCATTTGCCTTTTTTACCGCTGCATCACACTGCCTGCTCATGTTTAGTTTACAATCCACAAGTACCCCAAGGTCTCGTTCACACACAGTGCTACCTAGAAGCGTATCGCCCATCCAGTAGGCATGCTTTTCATTTTTCTGACCCAGATGCAGAACTTTACACTTATCTTTATTAAATTGCATCTTGTTCTCATATGCCCATTTTTTGCCCATAGAAGGGAGGAGAATCTCCATTCAGAAGAAAGGTGAAATATGAATAAAGCCAATAGAGAAAGTGAATTGCAGAGAAGCCCAGTTCAAATCTCTGCTCTGACCCGAGGCAAACTGGCTGAGTCAAGCTACCTTCTTAGTCAAGCTACCTTCTGAGTCAAGCTACCCCACCTTTCATTCTTCCTAACTGGGTGTGGGGAGGATGAAACAAACCACTTCAGTGGAAATGGTTCAATAAAGTGACTCTCTTGACCAGGGGTAGTCAAACTGCGGCCCTCCAGATGTCCATGGACTACAATTCCCAGAAGCCCCTGCCAGCAAATGCTGGCAGGGGCTCCTGGGAATTGTAGTCCATGGACATCTGGAGGGCCGCCGTTTGACTACCCCTGCTCTTGACCATAAAACCATCCCAGTTTGCATGTTAAAACAGCAGTACATTCACAGGCATAAAAACAAACGTTAAGCCTCAAGAACTGGGAGAAACGGGGCAAGCTCAGTAAAGCAAGAACAGGGGATCAAGATTGAGTTCAAAGCCTTGGTGGACAAAATGGCATTAGCTGGACTTCAAAAACGACCCAAGTGCACTGCAGCAAAATGTCCATTACTGTCTATAGGATATAATACCAGTAGAAGTCTGTTATTGGAGATCTGGAAACAAATTCACAGTCCTTAGAATCACAAAACTGGAAATTAATTACAGACTCAGCAGAAGCCAAACTGGGTTGGTATTACTCAGTATGTCTTCCCTGGTTCTTCTTCCTACAGTAGAAGAAAGCCTGCCTTGATCAGCTAAATCCAGGTATCCTCAAAGTAGGCAAATATCACAGGCTGTCCCAGCGGTCTATATAGCCAGTCCAAAAAGCAACAGCTGTCGTCACACCTTCCTTAAGAACAACAGAAACAACGCAACGTACCTTTTCCTTTTGGCTCCACTGATCCAGCACGTCACTCGCAAAATTAAAATGCTCAGGCACGTCCCTGGAGAGGGCTTCGTAGTCTGTGGGATCCAGGGATGCCACTCCCCTGTGGCTTGCGATTCTGTAAGGCACTCCAGGGCTAAGGAGAGATCTGAGGACCGGCAGTCGGGCGAGGAGCTTCATTCGACCCATGGCGGCTGATTTCACCTTTCAGAGGGAGACAGAGCAAACCGATCACTCCCAGTCCGGCTGGTTGGAGACAAAACCCTGATGGATGGAGCTGATTCCAGTGGAAAAGCCACGATGCTTCCCAAAGGCAGAAATTCTGGACCCTTGAATTTCCTCTCCTTCAACGTGTTAAGGGGTCCCATTAACCGTGTCGGGATTCTAGCATCAATGAAAGGCACTGGTCCATGAATATGCTCTGGAAGACACATGTAGAAGAAGAGTTGGTTTCTATACCCCACCTTTCACTGCCTGAAGGAGTCTCAGAGTGGCTTCCATTCGCCTTCCCTTTCCTCTCCCCACAACAGACACCCTGGGAGAGAGGTGAGGCGGAGAGAGCCCTGATGTTACTGCTCAGTCAGAACTGCACTATGAAGGCTGGGACAAGTCCAGACTCACCCATCGGGCTGCATAGGGAGGAACGGGGAATCAGATTACAAGATTACAAGCCACTGCTATGAACCACGATTCCACGTTCCTCCATTTGAAGCTGCCACGTGGTACATTTTTGCGTGGCCGATATTTACTGACTGGGGTCCATGAAGAGTCATGGCCGCCCTCTTCCTCTGGTGCTTGGACCTCCCCCCCCTGAAACTGGTTTTGTTCCGTTGCATCAGGGCTAACTGAAGTCACATTGCCTTCATGATTAAATTTAGGGCCACTGGGGCCCGTATTTTAGGTTGAATCAGACTGGTTTATCTTGGTCATTTCATTCCTAAGTGGGAAACCATCCTTATTGCAGAATACTCATTCATTTAATTAAAACCAAGCCCTAAATCCCCTCGAGTGCCTCAAAGTCACAGCTGGCAAATAGGAAGCTGCTCGTCTTTTTAGGGCCAGCGAAGTACAGAAGCCTAGACTTTCTCCATCCAGGTACTAACCAGCATTGACCGTGCCAAGTTTCCAACCTCTGATGAGCTCAGGCAGATTTGGGCTCTTCGCACTGCTATTATTATATCGTCCCACCCCAAAACTAGAGGGAGAAATGTAATATTTTCCCATTGGAGCAAAAGCCGAAGATGTGTCTGTCTTGGTGACTTACCAGCTCTTCGGGTCCTGGATGCCAGGTAACAAAGAGCCCAAAAGGGGAAATCTCCAGAAAGGGCCTCTTGAGAAACAGCCATTGCTTAGTATGTCTAAGTAAATATTAACTTTAATTTGTCATCTGAAAAATGCACATTGTCCACTTGACCTCCAATTCTGTGTTAACCTTTGACGCTCATGTCCACTGGCCCATCTTTTCTCTAATGGCACAAATTAAATTTGCATGAATATAAAATCCTATTTACATTTCCCCACCAAATTTAGTTGTGTAAAATCCCGTTTACCTTTTCCAGCCCCAATGCTTGGGGCCGTTTGGAAGGGCCCAAAGAGTGGAATTCTTCTCAGCCTCACGCCACGAAAAGCCCTCTGCACCGGGGGCCCGTGTAGCCCTCGCTCTTTTCTGCCTGCTTGCATTTTTGGGGGCGTGATGCTTCTTGCTCGTGGGTGCCCTGCCACGCAGCCTAGTAGGGAGAAACAGGATTAAACCGCCAAGACTGAAAGCAAAAGAAACCGCTGGGAAGATTCTCTTTGCTTTAGGATGCTTTGGGCTGATCCTGCGTTGAGCAGGGGGCTGGACTAGATGGCCTGTGTGGCCCCTTCCAACTCTAGGATTCTATGATTCTTTCTTTCTTGGCATCCTACTGAATTTTGGAGCAGATCATTCATTGGACAGACCTGAAGGAGATCTGGGAAAGGCTGCCCTATTGGGTAGCTCACATATTGTCAGTCATGGAACCCTGGAGAAAGGGGACTACATAGATTCTGAAGCGGACATGAAGGAAAGGTGGGCAGAGCCATTTAAGGCCCGATAAGGGATACTTTGTGTGGTCAAAGACCCCCGCCCATCCCTTCATAAAAGCATGTTTTTTGACACTTAAAAAGAGGAAGCGGCCATAAGGGGCACATCTGCATGCGCTTGTATATGTGCAATTTAAAAGCCTACCATTGCATGTTTTTAGCAGCTCAGTGGTGGAATGTCCGTTTTTCATGTGGAAGGTGCCAGGTTCAGTCTCATGGTTTTCAAACCATGCCCAGTTGCCACTGTGTTTCCTGCTTCCTCACTGAAGTCTCTGCTCTCGTCTCCCCCTGTCTCGTCCCGGATTTCTGCTTCCTGGTGAGTCAGCCGGTAGACAGGACTTCCCGATGGGTTTTTTTTCCTTCTGTTTTGGCTTGTCCATCAATGTCACATGGCACAAACGCGACGTTTGAGCACCCTCCCCTGCCTATCCAGCCCCCTTCCAAGTTTGAAATTAATTTTGTCTAATTTTTCTTTCTTTCTTTCTTTCTTTCTTTCTTTCTTTCTTTCTTTCTTTCTTTCTTTCTTTCTTTCTTTCTTTCTTTCTTTCTTTCTTTCTTTCTTTCTTTCTCTCTCTCTCTCTCTCTCTTTCTTTCTTCCTTTCTCTCTTTCTCTCTTTCTCTCTTTCTCTCTCTCTTCCTTCCTTCCTTCCTTTCTTCCTTCCTTCCTTCCTTCCTTCCTTTCTTTCTTTCTTTCTTTCTTTCTTTCTTTCTTTCTTTCTTTCTTTCTTTCTTTCTTTCTTTCTTTCTTTCTTTCTTTCTTTCTTTCTTTCTTTCTTTCTTTCTTTCTCTCCCTTCCCTTCCCTTCCCTTCCCTTCCCTTCCCTTCCCTTCCCTTCCCTCCCCTTCCCCTTCCCCTTCCCCTTCCCCTTCCCCTTCCCCTTCCCTTCCCTTCCTTCAAGGAACTAGGATTAGGTTTGGGGTATCAAGAGTGGTGTTTCCATGATCGATTCCCCCCCCCCTACAGTATTCTTTAGCATGAAATGCCCTTCTTTTTTTGCGAGAGGATTTTGGTGCCCCAGAATCTCATGTCAATTCCATTCCGCATTCACGATCCCCTCCTTTACTTTGTTTGCATGCAGCACTGAAATACTTTGTATTTATTTATCTCGCAGTGGGGAATCTGCCATCTGCCTCCTCTCCAATTCCACATTCAAGTCCATACCAGCAGGGAACTAAGGGGCACTGGTTCCTCCCTCCCGATTTTAATTTTATTCAGCGATCCTAGACTAGTGATGGTCTCATACCACTGGACGCATGGTGCTCGTCTAAAAATTAAAACTAAGGGGGAAATGACATTTGCACGTTGATGAAGGGGGGAGAGTGGCGGAAGGTCCAGTGTGGAGGTAGGGAGTAACTTTTAAGGGGGGGCAAAAGGGGGGGAATCCGAGGGAATCTGTACCTTTTTAATTCCCCTCAGCTTGGAAGTGAGACTAAGGAAAAATCAGCACAAAAGCCCTCTCAGAAACGTGGGGAATCAGGATCCAAAAGGCAAACTGAGTGCTGAAGAAAATCAAGTGTGAATTCACATTACTGAGACAATCTGGCAAAACTCTGTATGTGGGGCTCATTCCCTACATGTGCAAGTCAACCAGTGGGTGATCAACTGTAGAGCCTACCTGTGTGAACCAGACTTGAAGAAGGCATTTCACTGTTTTTCAGGATGATCCAGAGAAAACAGCCTCAACAGAGCGTGGGGATTTCTACATCACTGGGAACAGGGGAGTTACGGACGAAGATGGATACAACCAGTTTATTGCACGGGCTGACGACGTTATCTTATCATCTGGGTATGCTGAATTTCTTAACACGCTGCCTGACTCCTGGACATCCTGTTACCCTTACTGGCAATGCAGAAGTTAAAATGAAATTGCAACATGCCAGTTTGGGCTACGATCCTGTGCCACCACTAACTTTAAGATAGCTTCCATTGATAGAAACAGAACTCACATAGAATCATAGAGTTGAAAAGTACATCCTGGGTCATCTAATCCAATCCTCCCCCCACACACACACACACACACACAATGCAGGACACTCACATCCGTCTCGCTCATCCACTGTAACCAGCCGCCCCCTTGAGCCTTCCCAGAATCAGCCTCTCCGTCAGATGGCTCTCCAGCCTCTGTTTAAAAATTTCCAAAGAAGGAGAACTCACCACCTCCCGAGGAAGCCTGTTCCACTGAGGAACCGCTCTGACTGTCAGGAACTTCTTCCGGATGTTTAGATGGAATTTCTTTTGAATTAATTTCATCCCATTGGTTCTGGTCTGTCCCTCCGGGGCAAGAGAGACAAGTCTGCTCCATCCTCCATATGGCAGCCTTTTAAATCCTTGAAGATGGCTGTCAAATCCCCTCTCAGTCATCTCCTCTCCAGGCTAAACAGACCAAGCTCCCCCAACCTTTCTTCATACGTCTTGGTCTCCAAACCCCTCACCCTCTTTGTTACCCTCCTCTGGACACGCTCCAGCTTGTCTACATCCCTCTTCAACAGGGGTGCCCAAAACTGGACACAGTATTTGGGGAGGGTGGAAGGCCTCATAATTCACGATGCTTTCCCAGGAAGGAAGACCATGTGTACATGCTGACACCTCTCTTGGGTGAAACATCAGACAAAGAATTGGATCTGGAACTAGTTCAGGGTGTCCAAAGAGCAAATGGAAGTTTGTTTCCTCCCCAGAAGCCCGGATTAGTCCCAGTGGAAAGTAAAAGTGCTATAACTTCAGAGCCACCTACCTTTGTGCGTTATAACAAACTAGAGTTTGATCAAAAACATCCCCAAATCGGGAAACTTTCAGCCATGTGCTGCATGTGAGGGGGAGAAGGAGATGCAAGGGAGCATGAGAATGAGAAAAGCCAGCCCATCTGGCCTGTGCCATATTGTCCAATTTTAGGATAGCCCTAGGAAATGTACCATTTGTGACATGTTGATGGGCACCCCTGTTATAGTACTCATAGAATCATAGAATAATAGAGTTGGAAGGGACCTCATGGGTCCTAGTTTTTACATGTAGCGATTCACGAATATTTTTTTACTTCCCAGAATCCTTGGTGGGAGTTTGCTCCTTAGTCCTCGTTGCTTAGATACTCGGGTGCAGCCGGCTTATGAGTCTCTTCTTTCTTGAAAAGTTCTATTGGTTTTGATCCCACGGATCTATTCCGTCAATGGTGCCCCTTCCCCAGTGCCGAGAGCTTCCTGCCGATGGAAAGGACCTCTTGCCCTAGAACAAACTGTGGCTCTCCAGATGTCCGTGGACTACAATTACCATGAGCCCCTGTCAGCATGGCCAGTTGGCAGGGGCTCATGGGAATTGTGGTCCAAGAACATCTAGAGAGTCCATGGTCCATGAACATCTAGAGAGGCAAAGTTTGGCCACACCACTATAGAGAAAAGCATCATGGCTATCAGAATGGACATATAGGATTCCCAACCCATTGAGATGCCTCCAAGAGGAATGGGTCCCCTTTGGCCCACCAAAAGTTATATTGGTTTTGATCCCATGGATCTATTCTGTCAATGATGCCAAACTGTGGCTCTCCATATGTCCATGGACTACAATTCCCATGAGCCTTTGTATTGTGTTGGCAGTTAGGGCTGGATCCTACACATCCTCTTGGAATTCCCCTTCCCCCGCCCGTCTTGTGATATTTGGTAACTTTGTCGGTTATGCAACTTGTGAGCAAGTGGTCCTGGGGTTAGACAGGCTACTGAACCAAATGTGCTGATTTTGTCCAATGTCCCTTGCCTTGGTTACTGCTTTTTAATAAATAAACTGGGGATGGTTCCAGATCAGAGCCTTTTACATGTTCATTGCTCCTCATAACGAGACCCCGTCATCTCAGTGCCCTTCCTTATATGGGCCATTGGTCTCTTCCCTGCCCCATTTGGAACAACTCTGCGATCTAAAGGTCAAAACCAATGGGTTAGTTATTTGCCTGCTCCCAAGACCAAAGTTTCCAAAAGTGCAGAAGTCTGTTGAAAGAGACACAGCTGAAAATGTCAAACATTCACCGTGTGCAGGAAGTGGACAGAGCCTACTTCCACAATAGAGAGCAAGCAGCCTTAGCATTGTACCATTTCTTAGTGATTCAAGGGGGGCTTGAGTTGGCCGGGAACTGCAGGGTCATTGCAGGTGAGCACTCCACCTCCAGCCTCTCCGGGGAGTGTGGTGGCAGGGTTTCAAGTGTCCTAGGCACCCTCTTTTGTTCCAGGGAAGAGGCAAGGTGGCACCCGTGCTCTTTTCTGGGCCTCAGGGAGGTGGGAAGATTTGAACGTGCTCTCCTCCCTCTCCGTGGGAAGATGGCATGCAGCCTCTGCATCACACCCCTGCGCACACCCCCATAACTGTAGAAAGAAGCGCCAGTAGCACAAAGTCTTGCAGTGCAATCCCGGAAGAAAATTGTATTTTATTTGTTCCAGATTTTATTTGTTCCATTGTAATTACATATTCATTTCTTAGCAATTGAATTCATATAACTGCCTCCAAAACATAAATCTTCTGGTGCAACTAGATTAAACTTAACATCAACATGGCAATAACACTAACATAATATCAGCATAACGTATTATTGTTATTCATTGTCAAAACGATCAAGATTTTTTCCCCTTGTCCCTACTCTCTCTTGCTTTACTGCTCCGACTATTAAATTAAATAGCAGCTCTTTTGATTTTCATGCGGCCTCCGTCTTAGCCACCCATCGCTATTTAAATGAAGCACAGAAAGCAGATTGTGTGCGACGTCGTGCATAACCGCAAATTAGTAGCGATTACAATTTGCCACATTCCTGCTACTTTGAACTCGTGCGGAAGGGCCCCCAGTTCTCCCCCTTCCCCTTTCCTTTTTGCATTGTCCCCGCCTACAAAACACCATGTGCCTTGACTGCGTTGACAGAAGTAGTGATAAAAGAGTTATTCTTCCTTAAAACCGTTCCAAGAGGATTGTGAAAAAATATGGGGCTTGCCCATGTATACCTCCCATCTGCCATTCCCAAAGCATGAGGGAGTGATGGACACGATTCACGTCTCCAGAACCTGCGCTGCCTCCCAGTCTGCAGCCAGGAGGAGAAATGGAGACCTCTCTCTTCCTTCCCTCTGCAGAGGCCGGTCGGTTCCCCAGGAAGGCCCCTGTTCTTCGGAGGGGTCCTGGGCTCAGCTCGAACCGGCAGAGTGGAGGAGCCTCTACAGCACCTCTGGGGTTCCCATCCGCGGCTGGAAGCAGGGGAAGGGCTGAATCCTGGGCAGGGTCCAGGCCCAAGGAATACGGGAGTACCTTATTTCACAAGTGAGATCTATCGGGAAGCGATTTCTGCTCAACATGAAACCACCAGAACGGCCGGTTTGCATCCTTTCCAGAGTCAGTGGCTGGGCAGCCCACGCCTTCTGTTCTGCTGTCACCAGAGCACCCCCTGAGGGACGGATTCTCCGCCAGAGGAAAGCCCCAGAACCCATTGTGATGCCGGCTCAGAACCGGGCTTTTTCGTTGGGAGCCCAGGGCCCAACCGTCATTTGATTACAGAGCCTTCTTTCCAAAAGACGTATATCTGGATCAAAGTGCTAGAAATGGAGAGGAAACTGATAAGAAGGACCTTGTCTCTCTTTCTAGCATTGAGGAGACCTTTGCATTTGTGAGTGTGAAAGCCATTGTGCAGAAAGGGGGGAGAAAGGCCAGCGGTAAGGCGAGCCCTGCTGGATCAAGCCACGCCTGTGTCTCTTACACTGTCCCTTTTTCATCAGCGGCTCTCCAGCCCGGCTGCTTCTGAGAAGCCCCCCAAATGCAGTCTGAGGCCATAGTCCTCCTTTTCACCTTGCCCCTCTATCTTGAATGAAAGAGTTTGGTATTTCCCCAGCCCTTCCAAAAGGACAGGTGAGGAACCCTGCTGGGTCGGACCCAGAAGGCCCATCCAGCTGAGCTCCCTGCTTTGAAAAGAGACCAGCCAGGTGCCAGGGAAGAGCTGGGCAGGCAGGACAGAGAAGGGGCAGCCGTGCCCCTTCTTCCTCTGTAGGATCTTGCCCTCCTGGGGAAGGAAGGGCCATCACAGGCAGCATGGTCGGTCCAAAGGACAGGTGCCCAGCTGGTGGGCTGGGAAGGACTCAGGGAGGTGGGGGGGGTGGACCATGGAGGGAGGGGTTTCAAGGGGAAGGGACCCCCGGGGATTTAGATGCCAGGGAGTCCAATTCACAGCGGTTTTCTCCAGGGGAACTGAACTCTGCTATCTAGGGACCAGTTGTCTTTTTCGGAGTTCCCCCAGTCCATCCTTTGCCTGGTTTTGGCCCCCCTGCTCTTCCCGGGACTCCCAGGCAGACAATTTCTGACAACGGAGGGTGCCATTCCTGTTGTGACGACAGTCCCTGTTTGAATGGCTTCATCCCACGGATGACCCATGGGGGGGAAAGAGGGAGAACATTCACCACCCCCCATCACCCCCTGCAGATTTTCGACGAGCCAGATGATCTGGACTACGACAGCGATGCTGACTCCTCTTCCATCTGTAGCGAAGTAAGATTTCCGTGGGAGTACTTTGGGCAAAGACCCAGGGGCACAGTTGGGTGTACAGGTCAGAGGGACAGAGAGAAGCATCCAAGGAACAGGCCCCCAGGCGGGCAGCCAGAACCTGAAAAGGGGTCCTGGAAAGGGGTCCTGAGAAACCAGACGAAACCGGACGGAGAATGGGAGGGGGGCTCCTGACTCCATGCCCCCTCCTTGGGGCAGAGGAGTTTGCTGCTCTGTGCCTCTGGATTCCAGCTTCCGTAAAGTCTGAAGCTTTCCTCTTCTTCCTCCTTCCCTCCAGGCTTCCATCAAGAGCCACGAAGTATGTTCAACACCGAGTGCCTTTCTTTCGAGCTGGGAAAACTCGTCGAGTGACAGCTCCTGGGGCCACTTCCCATGTGGAGGACGACTGATTCAGGTACACCCGCCCAGCCCCCAGACACCCGTCCTGCCAGTCAGGGCAAGGAGGCCGAGAGGGACAAGAATCTGCCCTCCTCGGCCGTTCTCCCCCAGATTCCTTTCCTCCCTCTAACTGATTGGCTGGCCTGAAGAAACCTCATCGAGCCACGCCCCTCTCAGCTCTCCAGAGCGTTGATTGGCTGGCCCTGCCAGTGACCTCCCAACTTCAGAGAGGCCTGGCTGGAGCCTGAAAGATCCCGCTTTTCGGCAGAGAATTCCCCTTCCCTGAATTCCTTGCCCTGAAGCCATGGGATTTAGCCTAGCGGGGCCCCTTGCAGCTAGCCCTCCCCCTCCCAAAGTGCGGGTCACCTGGGCGGAAGATCCACCTGCCCGAGGATGCTGGGCAGGGGTGAGGGTCAGGCTACAGCAGGGCATCCGTAGCATCTGATCATGGCTGGCAAGGAGGAATACTTGTAATACAGTGTCATATCCTTAACACTTTTTCCTCCTCGTAATATTTGTGAAACCACCCCCTGGGAGGAGACTGTCCTGGCTAACAAAAACCTCTCAGAAAGAGACTGCAGAAAACCTGCAGGCTCCTGATTGGCCACCTAGACTAAGGCCCGCCCTACAGAGGCCTGCGGAGCCCGCTGGCCGCCATTTGGCCTCTAGCCTTTGCCGAGCACAGGTAGGCCTCAGGAGCCTCAGCGCTCTGCCTGCCTGTAGGCCTCAGGAACGATTGGGCCCTCGCCAGGACAGGCCATGGCAACCCAGGAGTTCTAGCTAGTCTGCTCCTCACCACCGCAGGGAGAGGAGGTCAGTAGGGCTGCCAAGGGGAATGAGAACAGAGGCTGCGCCAGCCCTTTTCGCCCCAAGGCTGTCCTGTCATGCCATACTGTAAATTGCCTCAGAGCCCTGACAGAGCTGGCAGGAGGCTGTAGAGTGCGCTCCCTCCCCCTCCCTCCCTTCAGACCTGCTGCAAAGGAGCCTCTGACAGGCCTTGACTGAGGGGAGGGAGCCCTTTCCAAGAGCATCACAGGGGAGCCTGAGGGCATTCCTTTTGAGGGTGGGGAACCTTCCCCTTCTGCCAAACAGCTGGCTGACAGGGAGGCCACAGAAAAGCCCCTTCTCGCTTAAAATGCTGCTCTGGCCGGGGGTTGGACACAGCCAAGCCATGGGTCTTTCTTCTTTGCAACTCTCTGCAGATTTAAGGCCTACTGCACAGCGTTATTCTGCAGACAAAACTGGATGCGGTTGCAGAGGCTCTTTTGTCTCCTCTTTCATCTGCACAACAACCCTGTGCAGTGGCCCTCAAGTCTTTCAATTCAACAACAACCTGTGTGGGAGGCCTTAAATATTTCTTCACCACAAGCCTGTCCAAAGTAGCCCTTTCTGCTTGGGGAGCTGATCTTTATATTCTGCAGATGAGCTCTGATTCCAGGAGCTCTCCAGGCCCCACCTGGAGGTTGGCTACCCCTAGGTTAGAAATATTCCTAGAAGTTTGGAGGTGGGACTTCAAAATCATACAATGCCTCAGAGTCCAGCCTTCAAAGGAGACATTTTTTTGCCTGCAGAGCTGATCATTATACTAGGGGCTTGCAGGCTTCAGTTGGCAGTGAGTGGTACAGGTGTGTCCCTCCTGGTCTATGTGCTATGGCCAGCCCTTCCCAGCAACTGTTTGTATTTCTGGGTACAGACAGACAAACCAGCATCAGTCCTTTGAGTCTGGAAAGTGCAGGAAGATCTAAATAAAGAATATTTACAGCCTGAATGTACATAGTGAACAAGTAAATGGCTGGAGATACATGGGAACTGAAGTGACTTTTTCCTACCCTTGGCCTGGCAAATAAAAAACCAGTATAGAAAACCTTACTAAGGTCAAGACTGCTGTGCACAGAGAGACTTCCTCTTAGGGTTGCCAGCTTCCATGTGAGGCTCTTTACCCCACCTCCCTCACAGGGAGTCTGCTGTGGGGAGGGAAGGGAAGACAATTGGAAACTGCTCTAAGACACCTGAGGCCTGCTGGGTCATTGCAGCCCAGGCCCAGTTCTGTCAGACCCCTCACAGCCCCACAGCCCTCACAGGTTGTCTATTGTAGGGAGACAAAGGGAAAAGGTGTTTGTAAACTGCTTGGAGACTCCTTTGGGTAGTAAACAACTGGGTACAAAATCCAGTTCTTCTTCTAAGGAGCAACCATGAAAGAAGCATGTGGCCACATAAAATTTTATCAACAGTGCAGAAATGGAGACAGAAAGCCAGGGTGAAAACCTGTGTACTGTTGACTACCCCATGTGTATTAGGGCAGGGGGACATTTTGGTGTCTGTGGCCTAATTCACACAAGAAGGGAAATGATGCAGAACTGGGAGGAATTGGTTGTCATGTAATCCCCCCCTAAGATGAGTCTCCAGTCTGAATTTTCCCTTCACATATCTGAAGACATGGCTCTAGAAAGCTCATCTGTAACCACTATGCCACAATTCCCAAAGGTCGGTCCTCTCCCATACTCAACGAACATTCCAAACCACAGGTTCTTGACACCCATCTCTCCACACCCATGGCCTCATTTGCCACCACGCCACCACAACCTCCCACACAACACACACATTCAACCCCACGCCTTTACAGACTGGATAACTCCTTCCCTTCCTCTTCCCACTGCCAAGCTCTAGCGCTCGTTGTATTCCTGGATGCCACAGGCTTTGCCCCTAGTAGTGTAAAAAAAATGTTTTTTTTGTATAAAGTGATGGTTTTCATCTGGGAATTATAATGATTCAGGTTTTTATCCTCAGAAATCCTTGAAGGCAGAGAGGCTGAGGACTAAATCACGGACCTTCTGCACATGCTCTTGGGGTCGTGCAGCAGCCCTTGGTGTTCCTAGGAGACCCCAGGGTCCAGTGGCCAAAGGAGACCTGACTGTCCGTGGGGTGGGGGATGAACGTCTTGTCCAAAGCAGCCTAAGAAATTCAGAAAAAAACAGGGAACCTTTCCAAGGCAATATGTTTCAGGTCAGCCCCCTGGCTGTGTGAATTGTTGTGATACATTGTAAATAAGTGTTTTTTTTTGTATAAAGTTTTATTTTTATCAAGTTTCTCTGTGATGCTTCCTTCTAGGATCTGTAATGATTCAGTTTTTCCTCTTAATTAACGCCGTTGAGTCCTGTTTGTCACATTTGTGCCTCTCTGCCGTGTTTCCACGGGGGATCATCCGGGAAGGGGTCAACCTCTGGACCTTCCTCCTTGCAGAGACTTCAGGACTGAAACCTCCTCGGCACCTCTCCTTGTACTGGGATGGCTTCTGGGTGCTTTAGGGAAGGGAGGAACTTTTTTGGTTCACAGATTCCCTCTGCCCAGGAACAAAACCCTCGGCCATCCTGGGTTCCCCTCCTTTGTTCTCCCCCACTGCTGCCCACACATGGCTACCACCTCCCTTGGGTGTGGCATCCAATTTACACCCTCCCCCTCCTATGGGCCCCTGAACCAATCCTTGAGATTTGAGCTATTGGAGAGGACAATTCTCAGCCAATCAGAGCTCACCAAGCCCCCCTGGCTGGGCGGGGGTGAGCGGAGTCCTTGGAAGGCCTACCCCTTAGGGGTGGCGCTCAGGGAGGGATGGGGGAACTGCCACAGCCCAGAGACAGAGAGCCAGCTTGGGGGGGCTTTCAGGATACTGACTGGGGAGAGGGGGGGCCATCAGGCACACTGGTCGGGTTGCCTAATCCAGACTGGACATCTGAAGCTTTCCTCTTCTTCCTCCTTCCCTCCAGGCTTCCATCAAGAGCTGTGAGATATGTTCAACACCGAGTGCCTTTCTTTCGAGCTGGGAAAGCTCGTTGAGCGACAGCCCCAGGGGCCACTTGCCATGTGGAGGACGATTGATTCAGGTACACCCGCCCGGCCCCCAGACACCCGTCCTGCCAGTCAGGGCAAGGAGGCTGAGAGGGACAAGAATCTGCCCTCCTCGGCCGTTCTCCCCCAGATTCCTTTCATCCATTTAACTGATTGGTTGTCCTGAAGAAACCTCATCAAGCCACGAACCTCTCAGCTCTCCAGAGCATTGGTTGCCTGGCCCTGCCAATAACCTCCTAGCCCCCTCCCACCTTCAGAGAGGCCTGGCTGGAGCCCGAAAGATCCCCCTTTTCTGCAGAGAATTCCCCTTCCCCGAATTCCTTGCTCTGAAGCCATGAGAGTTAGCACGGGCCGAGTTAGCCCTCCCAGTGAGAGGAGCACCTGGGCAGAAGATCTACCAGCCCGAGGATGCTGGGCAGGGGTGAGCGCCAGGCTGCAGCAGGGCATCCGTGCCATACAGAAGTGGCTGGCGAGGAGGACAGGGCAGGTCAGCTCCGAGACTGAATACTTGTAATACAGTGTAATATATCGTAAATAAATTTGTTTTTTAAAACAAAGGGATGTTTTTCATCTGGGCTTTGTAATTATTCAGGTTTTTGTCCTCTTAATTGCCCTTACAGACTGGACAACCCTTCCCCTTACTGCCAGACTCTAGTGCCCATTATTCTAAAAACTACAAAGTCTTCTGAGTTCCTGCCTGTGCCACAACCCTCTGCAATCACAAACCCTCATGCCCAGCCACACAACCACAACCCAAGCAACACACCCACGCATCCACATGTCCTTCCAGAATCCACAACTCCTGACTTTCACCACCCCCACACTCCGGCGCCCATTTTATTCCTGGAGACCATGAGCTTTGCCCCTAGGCCTGAATGAAAGACCTGGTGTTTTCCCAACCCTCCCTGGTTCGGTTGGAGACTGGAATGCTGAAAGTTGAGGCGAGGGTTGTAATTTCCTCTCTCCATCTCTGGCTAAAGCTGATTTTCGACCCCAGTGGTCTACTACCGTTAATTTTAGAGGATAGTTTTCAATCTAGCTACTTAGTGGCGGTTAGACGTAAGATTGAACGTCTTGGCTTTTCCTCACGTGCTTTACTTTCGGCAGGTACGGAGTCAGCTAATAAAAATGATAAAACAAAGATTTCAAGATCCTGAGCAGCAAGCAGACCTTTCTAGTTCCCCCATCTTTAGGCCACCGCTCAGTAACGGATATATTCTTTTTCCCGCCTCATGTCTTTTTACTCTGGAAAGTAATACAGAGGAGCCATTACCCTGGCTAGGTGCATGGCACTACCCTCAGCAGTATTGGAAGGGAGATATAAAAGTATCTCCCTCCCTGAGAGAACAGGCCCCTGTAATCCTGGCCAGGTAGAAGATCTTGGACACGTTTTTCTGTACTGTCCTTTCTGTGCCGAGTCCCGAGCTGAGTTCACCCACCCGAGCAAAAGTCAGGACAAACTGTAACACATCAACACAGACATCATCAATAAATTACTGTTTGTGGAATCCCCCCAAATCACTAAACCTGTTGCTAAATTTTGTTCAATAGTATGTAGAGTTCGTGGAGCTGGAAGGGTCCGGCATTGAAAAATGAAATATGTGGATCATGTTTCAGGCTCAAAGCTATTTCTGCTCTAGTTTTAATAATCCACTATACATTTTATTAAAGGTAAAGGTAAAGGTATCCCCTGTGCAAGCACCGAGTCATGTCTGACCCTTGGGGTGACGCCCTCCAGCGTTTTCATGGCAGACTCAATACGGGGTGGTTTGCCAGTGCCTTCCCCAGTCATGACCGTTTACCCCCCAGCAGCAAGCTGGGTACTCATTTTACCGACCTCGGAAGGATGGAAGGCTGAGTCGACCTTGAGCCGGCTGCTGGGATCGAACTCCCAACCTCTTGGGCAAAGCTTTCAGGCGGCTGCCTTACCACTCTGCGCCACAAGAGGCTCTTATACATTTTATTACCAAGTTTTAAAGTTGTGTTTGTATTTTAACATCATGTTTTATCTGGGATGCATTGTATAATTTCCTCTGTTTTATGTCTGGTGCAAACCGTAATAAAATTTGTATCTTTCTTTTACAACCCTTCCAAAATGACCCAACCCTACTGGATCAGTCCCAGAAGACCCAGAAGTGCTTTAGGGAGAGAGGAACATTTTTGGTTCACAGATTCCCTCTGTCCAGGAACTAAACCCTCGGCCATCCTGGGCTCCTCTCCTTTGTTCTCCCCCCCACTGCTGCCCACACATGGCTCCGGCCTCCCTTGGGCGTGGCAACCAATTTACACCCAGAAATCCCTCCCCCACCTACGGGCCCCTGAACCAATCCTTGAGATTTGAGCTATAGGAGAGGACGATTCTCAGCCAATCAGAGCTCACCAAGCCTCCCTGGCTGGGCGGGGGTGAGTGGAGTCCTTGGAAAAGGCCTACCCCTTAAGGGTGGTGCTCAGGGAGGGATAGGGGAACTGCCACAGCCCAGGGACAGAGAGCCAGCTTGGGGGGCTTTCAGGATACTGACTGGGGAGACGGGGGGCCATCAGGCACACTGGTCGGGTTGCCTAATCCAGACTGGACATCTGAAGCTTTCCTCTTCTTCCTCCTTCCCTCCAGGCTTCCATCAAGAGCTGTGAAATATGTTCAACGCCGAGTGCCTTTCTTTTGAGCTGGGAAAGCTCGTAGAGTGACAGCCCCAGGGGCCACTTGCCATGTGGAGGACGACTGATTCAGGTACACCCGCCCAGCCCCCAGACACCCGTCCTGCCAGTCAGGGCAAGGAGGCTGAGAGGGACAAGAATCTGCCCACCTCGGCCGTTCTCCCCCAGATTCCTTGCGTCCCTTTAACTGATTGGTTGTCCTGAAGAAACCTCATCAAGCCACGAACCTCTCAGCTCTCCAGAGCATTGGTTGCCTGGCCCTGCCAATAACCTCCTAGCCACCTTCCACCTTCAGAGAGGCCTGGCTGGAGCCCGAAAGATCCCCCTTTTCGGCAGAGAATTCCCCTTCCCCGAATTCCTTGCGCTGAAGCCCTGAGAGTTAGCACGGGCCGATTTAGCCCTCCCAATGAGAGGAGCACCTGGGCAGAAGATCTACCAGCCCGAGGATGCTGGGCAGGGGTGAGGGCCAGGCTGCAGCGGGGCATCCGTGCCATACAGAAGTGGCTGGCGAGGAGGACAGGGCAGGTCAGCTCCGAGACTGAATACTCGTAATACAGTGTAATATATCGTAAATAAATTTGTTTTTTAAAACAAAGGGATGTTTTTCATCTGGGCGTTGTAATTATTCAGGTTTTTGTCCTCTTAATTGCCCTTACAGACTGGACAACCCTTCCCCTTACTGCCAGACTCTAGTGCCCATTATTCTACAAACTACAAAGTCTTCCGAGTTCCTGCCTGTGCCACAACCCTCTGCAATCACAAACCCTCATGCCCAGCCACACAACCACAACCCAAGCAACACACCCATGCATCCGCATGTCCTTCCAGAATCCACAGCTCCTGACTTTCACCACCCCCACACTCCGGCGCCCATTTTATTCCTGGATACCATGAGCTTTGCCCCTAGGCCTGAATGAAAGACCTGGTGTTTTCCCAACCCTCCCTGGTTCGGTTGGAGACCGGAATGCTGAAAGTTGAGGCGAGGGTTGTAATTTCCTCTCTCCATCTCTGGCTAAAGCTGATTTTCGAACCCCAGTGGTCTACTACCGTTAATTTTAGAGGATAGTTTTCAATCTAGCTGCTTAGTGGCGGTTAGACGTAAGATTGAATGTCTTGGCTTTTCCTCACGTGCTTTACTTTCGGCAGGTACGGAGTCAGCTAATAAAAATGATAAAACAAAGATTTCAAGATCCTGAGCAGCAAGCAGACCTTTCTAGTTCCCCCATCTTTAGGCCACCGCTCAGTAATGGATATATTCTTTTTCCCGCCTCATATCTTTTTATTCTGGAAAGTAATACAGAGGAGCCATTACCCTGGCTAGGTGCATGACACTACCCTCAGCAGTATTGGAAGGGAGATATAAAAGTATCTCCCTCCCTGAGAGAACAGGCCCCTGTAATCCTGGCCAGGTAGAAGATCTTGGACACGTTTTTCTGTACTGTCCTTTCTGTGCCGAGTCCCGAGCTGAGTTCATCCACCCGAGCAAAAGTCAGGACAAACTGTAACACATCAACACAGACATCATCAATAAATTACTGTTTGCGGAATCCCCCCAAATCACTAAACCTGTTGCTAAATTTTGTTCAATAGTATGTAGAGTTCGTGGAGCTGGTAGGGGCCGCCATGAAAAATGAAACATGTGGATCTTGTTTCAGGCTCAAAGCTATTTCTGCTCTAGTTTTAAAAATCCACTATACATTTTATTACCAAGTTTTAAAGTTGTGTTTGTATTTTAACATCATGTTTTATCTGGGATGCATTGTATAATTTCCTCTGTTTTATGTCTGGTGCAAACCGTAATAAGATTTGTATCTTTCTTTTACAACCCTTCCAAAATGACAAAACCCTACTGGATCAGACCCAGAAGACCCAGAAGTGCTTTAGGGAGAGAGGAACTTTTTTGGTTCACAGATTCCCTCTGTCCAAGAACAAAACCCTCGGCCATCCTGGGTTCCCCTCCTTTGTTCTCCCTCACTGCTGCCCACACATGGCTCCGGCCTCCCTTGGGCGTGGCAACCAATTTACATCCAGAAATCCCTCCTCCATCTACGGGCCCCTGAACCAATCCTTGAGATTTGAGCTATTGGAGAGGACAATTCTCAGCCAATCAGAGCTCACCAAGCCCCCCTGGCTGGGCGGGGATGAGCGGAGTCCTTGGAAGGCCTACCCCTTAGGGGTGGCGCTCAGGGAGGGATGGGGGAACTGCCACAGCCCAGAGACAGAGAGCCAGCTTGGGGGGGCTTTCAGGATACTGACTGGGGAGACGGGGGGCCATCAGGCACACTGGTCGGGTTGCCTAATCCAGACTGGAGATCTGAAGCTTTCCTCTTCTTCCTCCTTCCCTCCAGGCTTCCATCAAGAGCTGTGAGATATGTTCAACACCGAGTGCCTTTCTTTCGAGCTGGGAAAGCTCGTCGAGCGACAGCCCCAGGGGCCACTTGCCACGTGGAGGTCGACTGATTCAGGTACACCCGCCCAGCCCCCAGACACCCGTCCTGCCAGTCAGGGCAAGGAGGCTGAGAGGGACAAGAATCTGCCCTCCTCGGCCGTTCTCCCCCAGATTCCTTTCGTCCCTTTAACTGATTGGTTGTCCTGAAGAAACCTCATCAAGCCACGAACCTCTCAGCTCTCCAGAGCATTGGTTGCCTGGCCCTGCCAATAACCTCCTAGCCCCCTCCCACCTTCAGAGAGGCCTGGCTGGAGCCCGAAAGATCCCCCTTTTCTGCAGAGAATTCCCCTTCCCCGAATTCCTTGCTCTGAAGCCATGAGAGTTAGCACGGGCCGATTTAGCCCTCCCAATGAGAGGAGCACCTGGGCAGAAGATCTACCAGCCCGAGGAGGCTGGGCAGGGGTGAGGGCCAGGCTGCAGCGGGGCATCCGTGCCATACAGAAGTGGCTGGCGAGGAGGACAGGGCAGGCCAGCTCCGAGACTGAATACTTGTAATACAGTGTAATATATCGTAAATAAATTTGTTTTTTAAAACAAAGGGATGTTTTTCATCTGGGCTTTCTAATTATTCAGGTTTTTGTCCTCTTAATTGCCCTTACAGACTGGACAACCCTTCCCCTTACTGCCAGACTCTAGTGCCCATTATTCTAAAAACTACAAAGTCTTCTGAGTTCCTGCCTGTGCCACAACCCTCTGCAATCACAAACCCTCATGCCCAGCCACACAACCACAACCCAAGCAACACACCCATGCATCCACATGTCCTTCCAGAATCCACAACTCCTGACTTTCACCACCCCCACACTCCGGCGCCCATTTTATTCCTGGAGACCATGAGCTTTGCCCCTAGGCCTGAATGAAAGACCTGGTGTTTTCCCAACCCTCCCTGGTTCGGTTGGAGACTGGAATGCTGAAAGTTGAGGCGAGGGTTGTAATTTCCTCTCTCCATCTCTGGCTAAAGCTGATTTTCGACCCCAGTGGTCTACTACCGTTAATTTTAGAGGATAGTTTTCAATCTAGCTGCTTAGTGGCGGTTAGACGTAAGATTGAATGTCTTGGCTTTTCCTCACGTGCTTTACTTTCGGCAGGTACGGACTCAGCTAATAAAAATGATAAAACAAAGATTTCAAGATCCTGAGCAGCAAGCAGACCTTTCTAGTTCCCCCATCTTTAGGCCACCGCTCAGTAACGGATATATTCTTTTTCCCGCCTCATGTCTTTTTACTCTGGAAAGTAATACAGAGGAGCCATTACCCTGGCTAGGTGCATGGCACTACCGTCAGCAGTATTGGAAGGGAGATATAAAAGTATCTCCCTCCCTGAGAGAACAGGCCCCTGTAATTCTGGCCAGGTAGAAGATCTTGGACACGTTTTTCTGTACTGTCCTTTCTGTGCCGAGTCCCGAGCTGAGTTCATCCACCCGAGCAAAAGTCAGGACAAACTGTAACACATCAACACAGACATCATCAATAAATTACTGTTTGTGGAATCCCCCCAAATCACTAAACCTGTTGCTAAATTTTGTTCAATAGTATGTAGAGTTCGTGGAGCTGGTAGGGACCGCCATGAAAAATGAAATATGTGGATCTTGTTTCAGGCTCAAAGCTATTTCTGCTCTAGTTTTAATAATCCACTATACATTTTATTACCAAGTTTTAAAGTTGTATTTGTATTTTAACATCATGTTTTATCTGGGATGCATTGTATAATTTCCTCTGTTTTATGTCTGGTGCAAACCGTAATAAGATTTGTATCTTTCTTTTACAACACTTCCAAAATGACCCAACCCTACTGGATCAGACCCAGAAGACCCAGAAGTGCTTTAGGGAGAGAGAAACTTTTTTGGTTCACAGATTCCCTCTGCCCAGGAACTAAACCCTCGGCCATCCTGGGCTCATCTCCTTCGTTCTCCCTCCACTGCAGCCCACACATGGCTCCGGCCTCCCTTGGGCGTGGCAACGAATTTACACCCAGAAATCCCTCCCCCACCTACGGGCCCCTAAACCAATCCTTGAGATTTGAGCTATTGGAGAGGACGATTCTCAGCCAATCAGAGCTCACCAAGCCCCCCTGGCTGGTCGGGGGTGAGCGGAGTCCTTGGAAAAAGCCTACCCCTTAGGGGTGGTGCTCAGGGAGGGGTGGGGGAACTGCCAATGGCCAGGGACAGAGAGCCAGCTTGGGGGGCTTTCAGGATACTGATAGGGGAGCCGAGGGGCCATTAGGCTCACTGTTAGGGTTGTCTAATCCAGATTGGAGATTTCGAGTGAAGACTGGGGAGAGGGGGTGTAAGGCTGTGCAACCCCGTTCCTCGAGTCTGTCCGTTGTTAGTGCTGAAATGGCTCAACGTCCACCCCAGACCTGAGAGAAGAGGCCAACTTCCTTTGTGGTGAATTGGAAACCACTTCTTCTCCTTTCAGGAAGCAGGGGAGGAAAAGAGTGGGTGACATCTGGCTTGCGAGGACAAAGAAAGCCCATGTCGGGTTTATTTTCATTTCGGTTTCAAGAAGTAAGGTTGGTTTAGTGGTAAAGAGAGGCAACCGCTAGCCTGGCGAGCCACGTTTGATTCCCAGTTCCTCCAGGTGCAGTCAGCCGGGTGACTCCCGAAGTCCGGGGCTATTCAAAGGGGGGTTTAGACTTGGGTTTAGTAGGGGCAGCCCGTGCGGCAGGAGTTTCCCCCCGACTGGCAGCGGGGCAGAGTGGAGGGAAACTCCACCTCCTGAATTGTTTATTTTGCTTTTGCTTTCCGTTCCTGTGTGTTGCAATAAAGAAGTTTTGTTCCGCAGCTCCTGCGAGTAGATTTATCCCCCTCTCCCCGATTACAAAAACGAATCTCTGGGCTTCTTCTGGGATCTTAGCTGAAACCAGGCTTTCCTGGGGGCTCCCTCCCAGTCCTCACACTTCTGCATTTGAAAGCTGGAGCCGCTTCTACAGGGGCCTGGCTTGCCCACGTGTTGGAAGTAGGAATTGTAGTCCATGAACATCTGGAGGACCACAGGTCGACTACCCCTGCCCTAGAGGAAGGTTACCTTGCTGGTCCTTTTGATACCAGTGAACCCTAGATTTATGTCTTTAAATATAAGGTAGTGTGTTGAAGACTTAACGTTGCAAGTATCCTTGGAAAAACCAATTAAGAAATACTACACTATAATCATAAGTTCACTGATGAAGTAAAATGAGAACGAGGCTAATTGTACCCAGGAACTCGTTCTGTCGTTTGAAGAAAGTTTTTGCCGTCGCCAGCTTGAAAATTACATTTTCCTGGCTACTCTACTTACCCAGTGCTTCCAGCACACCTCCGAATTTGCTAGCTTTCCCCCCTTAGGGGTGGAAGGCCATCCCCCTTCGCTATTACCACTGCCATGCCCTGCAAACAAAAAAGCAACACTCTGCTTTGGACTAAAACTGAAATGAAGGGAGAAGAAGGAGAAGGAGTTGGTTCTTATATGGCACTTTTCTCTACCCGAAGGAGTCTCAAAACGGCTTAAAGTTGCCTTCCCTTTCCTCTCCCCACAACAGACACCCTGTGGGGTGGGTGAGGCCGAGAGAGCCCTGAGATTACTGAAGAAGAAGATCTGGTATTTATATGCCACTTTTCTCTACCTGAAGGAGTCTCAAAACGACTTACAGTCGCCTTTCCTCTCCCCACAACAGACACCCTGTGGGGTGGGTGAGGCCGAGAGAGCCCTGAGATTACTGAAGAAGAAGAGCTGGTACTTATATGCCACTTTTCTCTACCTGAAGGAGTCTCAAAACGACTTACAGTCGCCTTCCCTTTCCTCTCCCCACAACAGACACCCTGTGGGGTGGGTGAGGCTGAGAGAGCCCTGATATTCCTGCTCGGTCAGAACAGTTTTATCAGTGCTGTGGGGAGCCCAAGGTCACCCAGCTGGCTGCATGTGGGGGAGCGCAGAATCGAACCCAGCATGCCAGATTAGAAGTCCGCACTCCTAACCACTCCACCAAACCGGCTCTAATATTTTCAAATGTTTCACCTTCAGAGGAATAGCCAGAAACCTTTGACTGCTGAGGAAGGAACAAGTTATTCCAGTGAAGTACTGCAGCGTTGCGTGTGGAAATGTTTGGTTGCCCTCTGGCAGATGTGATGGGGCTCCAGGCAGAAGAAGCACAGCACCTTGAAGCAGAGTCCAGCCCTCCTTGGCCTGTGGCCCAGACAGGAGTCACAGGTAAAGATCTCGCTCCTTTCTCTGTCTCTGTCTTTGCCGCACAGAGAAAATGAAATACGCCAATAAACATAATCTTTGGGATTCTCTCAGACCCACGGAGGAGAGGCCACACAGGCACCTGGAGCTTTGATCCCGGAACAGGTTCGATCCCGGGACATCTAAAAAACCAAAGAATAAAGGTAGGAATTTTTTTTTAAATTTCAGAACTGGACTGGGGCACTGCAGTGGAGTGGGGAGATGTTGCATTGCTCGGACGCTTGCTAGTCAAAGGCTTACGCAACAAGATCTCTTATGAGATCTTCCTTGCCAAGTTTGGAGATCTCTGCAGTGACCCTCTTTAGCAGGATTCCACATCCCGTCCCCCCGGATGCCCAGAGATGATGCAGCCCCAAGTTTCGTCCAGAAATCCAGAATTCTCTGCTTAGCCCAGCCAGTGTGGCATGGTTGCATTTTGTCTGCATTCAAATGGCCAGTTTTTGTTAGAATCACGTCCCTAGATTGAGACCCCATTTTGAGAGCTCTTCCAGGGCCTTCCTCCCGATTCTTGGGGTTGCCTTACAGTCCGATCGCGCCAAACAGAAAACTTCCACCCCCAGCCGCAAAGTCTCTGCCTGTGGAAGAGACACAGAATCAGCAGTTGATTAATTGTGCTAACCGTCAACCCACCAACCAGGGGCATATTCATTGTAGGCAAAGCTAGTCAGGTAGAAACGATAAATGTATGCTGGGAATTTTATGGTCTGCCTGCAGAACGCAAGGGAATCGCCATTAGGTAACGCAGCAAATTGCCTGGCATAAAGCAAATATTCAAATGGAACATTTTGGCCAAAGAAAACTTTGCCTTGCAAATATTTCAGTCATTCCAAAAGAGAAAACGCCTCACAAGAATGGTTTTTCTTTTCCCAGTGTCCTGGATTTCCACATGGCCTGTGGGAAAAATTTAAAAATCACCCGGGAATCCTAGAATCATAGAATAACAGAGTTGGAAGGGACCTCCTGGGTCATCTAGTCCAACCCCCTGCACTATGCAGGACAATCCCAACCCTCTCGCTCCTCCACTGTCCCCTGCCACCCCCTTGAGCCTTCACAGAATCAGCCACTTGGTCAGATGGCTCTCCAGCCTCTGTAAAAACTTCCAAAGATGGAGAACCCACCACCTCCCAAGGAAGCCTGTTGCACTGAGGAACTGCTCTGACTGTCAGGAACTTCTTCCGGATATTTAGACGGAATTTCTTTTGAATTAATTTCTTCCCATTGGTTCTGGTCCGTCCCCCAATGTCATTGCATTTATTTTATCCCTCACTCAGCACCCCCAATGTGCCTGGGAGAAGACCCAGAGAGTGTCTGTCATGGAATCCTAGAATCCGAGTGTTGGAAGGGGCCAGGCAGGCCATCTAGTCCACCCCCTTCCCAATGCAGAATCAGCCTAAAGCATCTGTCTGTCGGTCTATGGAGCCTCACTTCCTCTTTTTCATTTTATGTTCACAACACCCCTGTGAGGTAGGTGAGGCTGAAAAAGCGTGGCTGGCCTACAGTCACCAAATACGTTTCATCACAGAGTACAGTCAAACCCAGGTTTCCCAGATTCTTGTCTGCCATCTAAAATTCGACACCGAGGAGACAACAAAGAGGAGAACGTGCATAAATTGGGGGGAAGGTGAGACGTCACTGAGATTTCGGGGCAAAACTAATACCATCCATAGGATTTCCTGGCTTTAAGTAGTAGTAGGTGGGGTCAACCTGGAAGCAAATCAATTAATCAAAATATCTCCACCTTAGGAATTTACTTTCTTTGTTCCTCCCATATGCAATTTCAACCCAAGCTTTTATTAACTCTTCATCCCAAGGAGCTCAGGGGGCAAAATTCATGGTCTCTACCCCCAATTTTTGTCTCTGTCACATTCCCCTTGAGTAGTGGTTCTCGGTCTAGGGGTCGAGCCCCCTTTGGCGGTCGAATGACCCTTTCACAGGTGTTGTGGCAGGGCAAGCAGCTTAGCCGGGCTGGGGCAGCATCCACACAACAGCCTTGCGGGGTAGATCGAGAGAAAGCATCCGTCTGTCAAGATCAGCATGGTGGGACAAGAGGCAGAACTGAACTGAGAAACCCTGGGGGAAAAAAAACAATTTATATACAATCATGAACCATGGATCTTCATGCCTTTGGTCAGTTTGGTTTCATTTCTGTGAAAGAACCCTTGCCTAATTTTATGGTTGGGAGTCACCACAACATGAGGAACTGTATTAAAGGGTTGCGTCATTAGGAAAGTTGAAAACCGCTGCCCTTGGGGCAAATTAGGCTAAGAGGTTATAACAGGCCAATGGTCAGCCAATGGTCACTCTTGGAGAAGTTTGGATCTGAACTCAAGTTTCTCCATTCTGATACTCTGGGGCTTCTTTTAATAGGGACCCCCCCACCCAGGAAGAATAATATCCACACAAAGCAATTGTACTGATTGTACTGAGAGGTGTTTAAAGTTTTAACGTTTTGTACTGAGATGAGTTTTAAAGGCTTTACCTTTTTTAATGTTATTCATGTTCATTAACTTATATTTTACTCTTGGATAGTGTAGTTTCCCGCCATCTGAGAGGGCAGGATCAATAATCAATAATCAATAACATGGCCAGTGATGGGCCTGCAGGGGGTGGGAAGGGGGGAATGGACACAGCTATGCTTCCCAGCCGTATTCTGCAGGATCGCATCAGTACTGGGGTTTCTCAAAGAATGAAGAATGTTTTAGGGACTTCCCAGCCATAAAAAGGTTGAAAAAGGGTGCACTGACCCCTGCGCCATATAGACTTTCTGTACTGAGAAAGCTGGTCTTATGGAACGATTTCCGTAACCAGGAGATCTGCAATCCTCCCTGTTCAAACCGTCTTATCTGAACAGCGCTGAGTGGGATGGGCCTTCCATGGTCTCCCCCCTGCTTTGGGCCAGTGATTTTGGACTTCTTCCAGCTCCTGAGAAGGCATTTACCTCACGTCGAGGCCAAATTCAGATCTAGATCCCTCCCTGCCTCTGGCAGGATTTTAAGGTCTTGTTGTTGTTATGTGCGAAGTCGTGTCCGACCCATCGCGACCCCATGGACAATGATCCTCCAGGCCCTCCTGTCCTCTACCATTCCCTGGAGTCCATTTAAGTTTGCACCTACTGCTTCAGTGACTCCATCCATCCACCTCATTCTCTGTCGTCCCCTTCTTCTTTTGCCCTCGATCACTCCCAGCTTTAGGCTCTTCTCCAGGGAGTCCTTCCTTCTCATGAGGTGGCCAAAATATTTGAGTTTCATCTTCAGGATCTGGCCTTCTAAAGAGCAGTCAGGGCTGATCTCCTCTAGGACTGACCGGTTTGTTCGCCTTGCAGTCCAAGGGACTCGCATATTGAAAAAAGCATCTGAACTCAATTTCACAACGTTCTTAAAATCTCATCTGTGGGTTGTGTGGGGTGGTGGCCAAGGGTGTGGATTAATATCTGGCAGCCCCAGTCTGAATCCGCATTCGTGACATGACTGTGATGGTGGGCCAGTCGTCGTCTTCCGGCCTAACCGATCTCCCTGGGTTTTTGGGATGAGGAGAACAGCATAAGCCACATTGGATCCCCACTGGGAAGAAAGATGGGGCAGAAGGAATTAAATGCATCGAATTATTAGTCGTCGTCCCCCCACCCCCGATCTGCCCTTCTTCCAAGGAACTCACAGCGTTTCCTGCATTCTGCAGCGGGTTGAACTGGATGGTCCCAGAGTTTCCTTCCAGCTCTATGATTCGATGGTTCTACGTGCCCGTTCTCCCTTTCCCATTTGTCCCCACAATCCCCCTGTGATGTAGGCTGGGCTCACAGCCCAAGGTCACCCAGCAAACTACTCAAGGTCACCCAACAAACTTCTCATGGGGACTTGAATCCAGGTCTCATCAGACACTAAACCACCACCACTCTGCTTTGGCTGTCCAATGACGGCAGGTCATCCTGCTCGTCCCTACATCAGGGGCGGCCAAATGGTGGCTCTCCCGTTGTCCATGAACTACAATTCCCATGACCCCCCCACAGTCTGGCCACCCCTGGTCAAACCCTCTGACCACTTTCCTGCTGGTGCTATTCAAAAGTTGGTTCATGTTTATTTTTTTCAAGGCGGGTGGGGAACTGTGATTCCAGTGCTGAAGACAAAACAGAAACTCACTGGCATCTGCCAGCAGTCAAAACCAGCGATCACTTTAATGTTCAACGTTCCCAGTTGCCAGGGTGTGAAGAGCAGATTAAAGCAATAACCTCCTGCAAGGAAGAGTCCCCGAGGTGTTCTTGGGCTGCCTGAGGAGAGCTTACAGAGTGCTGAAGGGAGCAGCAGTTTCACAAGGGCTGCAGACGGATTCTTTCCGCTCAATAAAAACGTCACTAAGCCATCGTGCCTTTGGGGTGGCGAGGGGCACAGTGACAGGGATTTTAAAAACCATTGCTTGTGGGAACCGGTCCAAACTGAAGTTCCATAGGGACAAATGTAAAGTTCTGCATGTAAGTAGGAAAAACTATCTAGACCAATATAGGATGGGGGAGACTTGTCTTGGCAGTAGCAGTGCGAAAAGGATCTAGGAGTCTTGGTAGACCACACGTTGAACATGAGTCAGCAGTGGGACTCGGTGGCTAAAAAGGCAAATGGGATTTGGGGCTGTATCAAAGGGAGTATCGTGTCCAGATCACGGGAGGTGAAGGTACCGCTTTACTCTGCTCTGGTTCGGCCACACTTGGAGTCCTGTGTTCAGTTATGGGCACCCCAGTTGAAGAGGGATGTAGACAAACTGGAGCGTGTCCAGAGGAGGGCAACAAAGAAGGTGAGGGGTTTGGAGAACAAGACGTATGAAGAAAGGTTGGGGGAGCTTGGTCTGTTTAGCCTAGAGAGGAGATGACTGAGAGGGGATCTGATCACCATCTTCAAGTATTCAAAAGGCTGCCATATGGAGGATGGAGCAGAATTGTTCTCTCTTGCCCCAGAGGGACAGACCAGAACCAATGGGATGAAATTAATTCAAAAGAAATTCTGTTAAAACCTCCGGAAGAAATTCCTGACAGTCAGAGTGGTTTCTCAGTGGAACAGACTTCCTCGGGAGGTGGTGGGTTCTCCATCTTTGGAGATTTTTAAACAGAGGCTAGGTAGCCATCTGACGGAGAGGCTAATTCTGTGTAGGCAAAAGGGTGGCAGGTTACTGTAGATGAGCAATAGGGATGTCAGTGTCCTGCATAGTGCAGGGGGTTGGACTAGATGACCCAGGAGGTCCCTTCCAAGTCTGTGATTCTATGATTCTATGTCTCAGTTTGCTGGATGTCTCTCACCTTAGCAGGAGATGTGGTAAGACCCACGGGGAGAATGTCTGTCTGTCTGTCTGTCTGTCATCTACAGAAGACCGTCGCATGGGCAGATAAGGCGCTGGTAGCCTCGCCTGGCATGGGTTGAAAATCTGTTGTGCTTAGGATTGCGACTGGAGTTTCTGACTGCGGACACCTTTTATCTTCAGACCAGCCCTGGAGACCAAGTTGGAGGTTTATGTTAATTATTTAGATTGTTAATGGCCTGCTCTATTGCATTGTATCGCTTTGGAAAGGTTTGCTGTATTGCTATGAGCAAGTTTATTATAGCGTTTGAGACCAATGATTTCATATTTTGGCATGTTTTTGGCGGTTTCATATTTTGGCATGACACTGTATCGCTAGTAAATATTTATGACTGAGCCTTCCCCAGAAACCAGGGACCTTAGCATCTTCCTGAGAAACACTGCCCGAGAAACACTTTCAAAACATTGGTCTGGAATTTTGCAACTGCAGAGCCCCAGCAGGGCTTTTTTGCAATTGGCTTCCCTTTTTTTCTTTTTATCGGAAAACAATCTAATTCAGAAGAACTAGTCGGCTGAAGAGGCTTTAAGCCGACTCTCCCTCACAGGGTTGTTGTGAGGATAAGCTGGGGGAGAGCTGTCGATGAGATCCTTGGAAGAAGAGCAGGGTGAAAATGTAACCGACGGGTAGCAATAAACAGGGTCTCACTGGCCACTTGGCCAAGCCGGTGGCTGAAAGTGGAGGGAATGGAGAACGGACAGGGAGGTGTGAGACATGGAGATAAGTCAAACATTGCTCAGGGTGGATTCCCCACATTTGCTTGGGTTGTATTCAGATGCCATGGATGATTTAAGCCACGGGTGGCCAACCTGTGGCTCTCCAGATGTCTATGGACTACAGTTCCCATGATCCCTGCCAGCGCATGTAGGGGTCATGGGAATTGTAGTCCGTGGACATCTGGAGAGCCACCGTTTGGCCACCCTGAGCTGGGAGTTGGCCTAGATATCCTTCCAACTCTATGATTCTAGGATTCTGTTGATCTCTCTCCCTTTGCTGCTGTTGCTGCGTCACTTCTGCTGATTTTCTGAGCCAAGCAGACTCTCATCCACAACACCTGAAGCTTTCATTCTTTAAGGGGACACAAGATGGCATAGCTTTGAAAACAGACCCCAGGGAAGCGCTCCAATTCTGGGGTTACCAATCCCGGGACAGAGATTTGTTTATTCATTTGATTTTTACACTGCCCATCCTGGCAAACTGTCATCAGCGCACCAGGAGAAAATGAATATTTTGGAGTGTAGACTCCGAAACATTATGCTACATAGAAGTATCTCCTTTTTCCAAACAATATCCTCTTGAAGTTCCACCTCCCAAATCTCCTGATGTTTCCCATTTTGGAACTAACAACCCTGAGATCTCCTGGGATTACAACTGATCTCAAGACAACAGAACAGACAAAGTTACCCTGAACAAAACAGCTGTTTTGGAAGGTGGACTCCATAGCATGAAATTGCTGAAATTGTACCCCCTGCTAACCCCTGACCTCCTCGGGCTTCACTCCAAAAATCCAGGTAGAACCAACCTGGAGTATAAGAGATACTGGGCAACTCCATGAAGTCCAGTAGAATACCTGAAAGTTTCTTCTCTTCATTTGGGCAAAGTCATCCACACTTTAGGTCATGCCTCCAGGCAGGGCTATGCAAATTTCTCTATGCCTTCCTGGCCACCTCCACAATGGCATCTTACCAGCTCACAAACTACATCAAACATCTTTATTCACTGTATAACTAAATCTCAGCATATGAGGTGGGAACGTAGATGACTTCGCCGCGCTGAAAAGAAGAAAGCATCAGGTAGGTCTAGTGTTTCAGTCTCCTTCAGTCAAGGAAGTTACCCTACTGGTTATGTAACCAAGCTGTAGGGTAACTGCTATGTAAATGGGTGGGATACCTGCTATGTAAAAAAGTCCAAAATCTGCAAGGAGAACCCTTTCCTCAATAGCAGCATCTAGAGCAGATTTTTTCAACAGGGGTTTCATGAGACCCCAGGGTTTCTTGACAGTCCTGGAAGGGTTTGAAGATTAGATGGGAGTTAATTGATTTTAATATATATTTTTAAATTTAAAAACGAGTGATATGACCATATATGGTTCAATTCCTGGACTTCTGTGAAGTAAACAAACTTGCTCTGAACTTTGAGAAGTCAAAAATTGTGGGTTTTGGAAAGCTTTGGAGACCTCTTAAAAGGAATGTAAGAGGTAACAACGTTGAACAAGTTAAAAGCTTCAAATACTTGGGAATATTTTTTCACCATAATGCAAATTGGGCTACATAGAGGAAATATGCAATCACACCTGCAAAAACTAGTGCCCTGGCAATTACACGTTTCTTCTACACCAGTGGTAACCAGTACGTGCCAGCAGCCCTCAAAGTATTCAGTGGGAAACTAAGTGCCCAATTGCTCTATGGCATCCCTATTTGGATCAACACTTTTAACCAAGCAGTCGAAAGTCTCCAATCGGTCTTCCTTCGTAAAATCCTTGGGACCCCGAACTGTGTCTCTTACGCAGTCCTGTGTCTAGAAACCAGCCAAAGACTATTGGAAACCAGAGCCTGGTTGTTAACAATCAAGTTCTGGCTTCGCATTCATTTTAGATCTGACCCCAATAGTCTAATTTCCCTCATGCTATCTGAACATGAGTAATCTACTTGGGTAAGGTGAGGGGAAAATGAGGGGAAAATGAAATCTATAGAAATCTCTTTAGACTCCTTGGATCTGGTATCTGAAAAGACTGCATTTGATTCAATTAAACGCAGACTGTTAGACATAGAACTGCAGGAATTTAGCAGTAAAGCTAGAAACGTTTGCTCGCCATTGAGCTTGGGGATCTCGCCAAGCTCTCAGCCCCTAGCTGCGTCCTTCTACCATCTAATCATCCCACAACAGCGTAGAGCACTCATGTTAGCTAGAACTAATGCTCTACCTTCTGCTGTTCTATATGGGAGATTTCAACAGATCCCATATTCAGCTAGGTTGTGCCCATGTGGACAATGCTGTATAGCAGTGGTCCCCAACCTTTTTATCACCAGGGACCACTCATCGCCGGGGACCACTCACCGGGGACCACTCAACGCCTTTTACTGAGGCCCGTGGGGGGGGGTAGTTTACTCCTCTACTCTCAACCACTGCCCTAACGCTCTCTGATCGCTATGGTAATGTTTAAACATCCCTTCAAAATAAGATACAGACACGCCACAACAAAGGAGTGATGGGAGACAATGACACCCGAAGTGTGTTGTAAAGGGCCGGGGGGGATGAAGTAAAGGGCCGGGAGGGAGAAGGTGTCCTTCAGGGCCCACCTCCAATTAGTCGGACCACATGTGGTCCGCAGCCCACAGGTTGGGGATCGCTACTGTATAGAATCAATTACACACGTCTTCTTCCATTGTCCATTTTTCCTCGATCCGAGCTAAATTTCTTAACTCGCTGCTGTGTAAAAGAGAATTGCATTCGGATGAACGAAAGACTCAGTTTCTTTTGACATCCCAGAACCCTGATATAATTGAACCAGTGGCAAAGTTTTTATATCTTGCCATGAGAAATCGTGAATGGATTATGTCCTACCCTAAAGCACGATCTTTGCCTTTGTTTTCTCTAGCAGTGGATCCTTTGGCACTTTCCCTTCTTATATTGTACTTTTATACGCTATTAAAGGCTTGTTGTTGTTGTTATGCCCATATATGGTTAGGTTGACCTGCCCTCCCCTTCCCAAACTGGCCAGTGATAGGCCGGGGGTGGGTGGAAGGGGAGGGACTCTGCTCATAAAAATCCTTGCTGGACGAGGCTCATTGCACATGGCAGCAACTGGAGACCAGAGTGGTAAGTACTTTCCTTTGAACTTTACCGCTTTGGGGGTGGAGGCAGAAGGCACTTCCCTGCCTCGGCCATATTCTTGGCCCTGGGCCGTTTGGTGGGGGTGATGGAGTGCTTTCCACCCAGCCCCCTCCCACACTGCAGCCACTCCACCTTCGGGTGGGAACGGAGAGCTGAGCTGTGCCTTCTTGGGTGCAATTCTGTTCCCTTCCGGCCACTCTTGGGGAAGTTAGAGGGATAGACAGGAGGGAGGCTTGGCCCATTGAGAGACTGCATATTAAAATAATTACGAGCCATGCGGGGGGTGGGAAGTTGTTTGTGACGAGCCAGACGGTTTTTGTTCGCAAAACTTGGCCCTATTTTTTTCATTGATTGCGGGAGAGAAACAGGAAGCCCAGGGGCAGCACAGGTATGAGTAGATTGGGGGAGGGGGCATCGCTGCGGCTTTTGCCCTGAAAACAGGAGCGGCCCCCTGCAGTGCACAAGAAAGAGGGTCTAAATCCCCACCCCCCGCAGCCCAATTTCTCCTTTTCCCTCTAGGCCTGGACAAGTCGAGGAAAGTAGTACAGAGGCTCATGGCCGCTCCTTGTGAGCCAGCCTGGCTGAGCCCTACAACTGCAGCAGCCAGTCAAGGCTGCGTGGAGCTTGGCCAAGGGGAAGACAGGCAGGCAAGTGTCAAGGCCAGGAAGCCCCCCCCCCCCCCAGACAGAGCAGCTTGGCTTTGGTTGTAGGGGGGTGACTGAGACTTGCCCCAGTCCTATTCTTTGCCCAACAGAGTAGGTAGCTAGGCTGGCGACGGATTGTGATGTCACAGGAAGTGATAACATGTGATGTATGGCAGGGAGGTGTGGCCTGCTGACCTCACTTCCAGGGGTTCTCAAAGCTTGAGGGATTTCTCAGTGGTAAAAAGATTGAGAGAAGATTATCTATAGAGCTTTGCTGATCGATCGTGTCTAACAAAGCTTGTAAAGATGGCCGTGTTGCTACCCTGCCGCTCTCCTCAGTCAGAGCTCTAGTCGTGAGCATGGCTGCTCTTGTAGAATCTCCATAGAAGCCCTGAGACCCACGGTCTCGTATGCCTTGCGGATCTTTTAATCCAAAGATAGAGAACCCACCACCTCCCGAGGAAGCCTGTTCCACTGAGAAACCGCTCTATCAGGAACTTCTTCCAGATGTTCAGACAGAATTTTTAAAATTAATTTCATTCCATTGGTTCTGGTTCTCACCTGGCAGTTCTGGCAGAGCTCTCTCAGCCTCACCTACCTCACAGGGTGTCTGCTGTGGGAAGAGGATGGGAAGGCAATTGTAAGCTGCTTTGAGACTTCTCCAGGTAGTGAAAAGTGGGGTATAAAAAAACCAACACTTCTTTCCTTGCTGAAAGAGCTCTTATCTCCCTTCTTAACAATGGCATGGCTACAAGAAAGCTGCTTTCTATTATAGAATCTGATTTCCACAATAGAATGACTTGCTGGTCATTCCCGGCCCCAGAGAAGTGAGCCTGACCTGGATGGGGGCCCGGCCTTTTCGGCCCTGGCCCCTAACTGGTGGAATGAGCTCCCAAAATACCTGCAGGCCCTGGGAGAACTTCCGGCTTTCCGCCGGGCCTGTAAAATGGAGCTCTTCCGCCAGGTTTACAGTTGAGGCCAGTGCCGAGAAATATCTGAACCCCCCCCCCCCGGAAAGCTACAATGCCACACTGGTCCTATTATCGGTGTGGCCAGCTGGCATACTCCCTTGCCACCCTGGTTGACTGCTGTCAGCAGGGTAAATAAGGCAGTCCAGTTGCCCACCCCTCAACGTATTCCCTCCTGTTCCTCACAAGGTGATGCTTCACCTCAAAGTGTTGAGTTCTCATGTTGATCTTCTCGGTTAGTGCAAGCTCCACGCACCCTTGGTTGTCTTCAAAAAGTTGCACTGGTTTGGCTTCCTCTGTCCCGAAGTCTTGCATTAACTGCAGTGTCCATTTCAGTTGTCTGCACACTTCTGCTGCGGGTACATATTCAGCTTCAGTGGTGGAAACAGCGACACTTTCTTGCTTCCTACTATCACTCCGCCGCCATAGTAGATAAATGCCCACGGGTTGGCTTTCTGTCTTTAGTATCTCCTGCCCAGTCGGCATCCATGCGTCCCACCAATCTGGGATTGTCGCACGTTGGTGACTACAGTTTCAGATGTGCAGGGCCAGTCAGACCGCATTCCAGTCTCTTTTTTGCTTGGTCATTCGGCACTTCCTGCACGATAAGCCAACAGCTGCTGCAATATCTGGACGCATCAATGTGCTTAGAATCACAGAATAATAGCGTTGGAAGGGGCCATAGAGGCCATCTAGTCCAACCCCCTGCTCAACGCAGGATTAGCCCTAAGCATCCTAAAGCATCCAAGAAAAGTGTGTATCCAGCCTTTGCTTGAAGACTGCCAGTGAGGGGGAGCTCACCACCTCCTTAGGCAGCCTATTCCACTGCTGAACTACTCTGACTGTGAAAAATGTTTTTCCTGATCTCTAGCCTATATCGTTGTACTTGAAGTTTAAACCCATTACTGCGTGTCCTCTCCTCTGCAGCCAATGGAAACAGCATCCTGCCCTCCTCCAAGTGACAACCTTTCAAATACTTAAAGAGGGCTATCATGTCCCCTCTCAACCTCCTTTTCTCCAGGCTGAGCCTTCCCAAGTCCCTCAACCTATCTTCATAGGGCTTGGTCCCTTGGCCCCAGATCATCCTCGTCGCTCTCCTCTGTACCCTTTCAGTTTAGGTACAGAGATTTTTCCAATCGCTTCTCTGTTGTGGTAGTCATCAGGCAAAAGTTCACTAATTCCTCTCTGGTCTGGGCAGTTTGTTTTCATAGGAGTTGGTGCTGACTTAAGTTCTTTCATATCCATGTCGTCCAGAAATTCTAGGGTTTTCTGCTTCTGATTGAGAAGACAGCTTCCATCTCCTTCTCATTCTATTTGTATTCCAAGATGGAATCAAGAGTCCAGGAGCACCTTTAAGACCAACAAAGATTTATTCAGGGCGTGAGCTTTCGAGGGCAAGCTCTCTTCGTCAGACTAAGAACTCCTTCCATGACCGTGGGAATATATAGCAAAGATTAATTCTGTTACAATTAGTAAACTGTGTCACACATCCAAATACAGCCAATGATAATTCTTTGCCAAAACAGCCAATCAATCCCCTTGAAATTAAGTTGTTAGCCACTCAAACATGGGAGAAATAAAACTGTCTGTGAAAGTGATTACAGGCTATCACATCACCATATGTTGCTTGCCCCATCTGTTGCCATACCAGTGTGAAACATTCTTAGAATCATAGAATCATAGAGTTGGAAGGGGCCATACCCCCTGCTAGTCCAATCCCCTGCTCAACGCAGGTTCAGCCCAAATTCTTACAAGGCAATTGTCCGTAACTATCTTATCCCAAGGCCAGGGAGTAAACTCAACATACCATAACAATACCATTGCTTTACAGTCACATTATCACAGTGTCACAAATAAAATAAGCTGTGAGGAATATGGATACACAAGTTGAACAAGGTTAGCAAGCATCGTCCTTGAGGTCTCCAAGCTCTTTCACTTCTTGATTCTTTCTTGGTTCAGGTTCTAGACGATTTCATCACGGTCCTTCTTGGCTTCATAACATAAACGGTGATCATCTACGTTAATCGGAATATAAGTCCATTTGTTATGGACTTGAGTAGAGGCCTGGTTATGCTCTGCCTTGCTCAAACCCTTCCTTAGTTAGCGTTTGAGGCAGCTTCGCATTACAACATCTTGCAGCCTGTTTTAGTCCATAGATGCTCTCTTTCAGTTTACACATGAGGCGTTTGCCTTTATAATGCTCAGATCCTGGAGGCTGTCCCATGTAGACATCTTCCTTCATTTCTCCATGAAGAAAAGCAGTCTTTGTGTCCAGATGTTGCGCATGCACCTTCCTTGCTGCTGCTGAACTTAAAGAGCATTCTTATTGAAGGGTGTTTCACGACTGGTGTGAAGGTTTCATCATAGTCTTCTCCATACATCTGAGAGTATCTTTTAGCAACCAATCTGGCTCTGTGTCTTCACACTTCCCCTTCTGCATCAATCTTGGTATTGAAGATCCACTGGGATCCCACTGTCCTCTTCCCCGGAGGCAGTTCTATGAGTGTCCACGTTCGGTTCTTGATCAGAGATTCCAACTCTTCTTCTGGGCTTTTCTCCGTTTTTCTGCTTCTTTGGCAGGCAGCCTTTCTGTGACCCATTATGCACGGCTGCCGCTACGGCGGGTAGGGGTCTGATGGAAGATGCGGAAGATGAAGCAGCACGGCAAGCCGTGTACGAACAGCATGGTGGCAACGCCCGGAGCAGCCAGGGGCAACGGCCGAAGAGACGGAGATGCGGAGGAAACGGGACGGGAGCACAGTGCGGGGCTTCCCGGACCCGACCCGTCAAGCAGGCTGCTGCACCAGAAGCGCCCGACAGCTGGGCTGCCGAATGCGTGCGCATGCGCAGATGACACGTATGGCGGGTTCGCTCGGTGTGTCCAGGCTGCTGGAAACGGAAGGGGGGCGAGCCAGCAGACGCAGAGGGCAGGGGAGGGCACAGCAGCCCGCCGCAGTCGAGGGGCCGGAGACCGCAGGATGGAGCGCATGGTGGCAGCAGCCCTCCCCGATTATGCATGCTCTCTCTCCAGCACTGCATCTGGTTGTGCTCTGCTTTCTTCCGCGTTTCCCTAACGCAGGTTTTTCGGCAGCCTACATCAATCAGCCTCTGCTGGTGGCATGCATTATCGGGGATTTCCATCGCTGTCGTTCCAGCCCTGAGGTGGACCTTCCCCTCCATCTATGTCTTTCCATGTGGAAGGCTCAGGTATAGCTTCTGCCTTTACTAGATAAGAACATTTCTCTGGTGGGACTCCTTTGTTTGACCTGGCTGATTGTCTGACACTTGGTTCTGCAAGCCCTTCTGGTTCTTGAGGTTCTGCAGTTGTGTCTTGTTCATTGTGCATAGTACTCAGTTTCTGGTTGCGGTGCTCCATCCTTCCCCATTGGTGTGGCTTCACTGATGTCCACTGTCTTCATACTTCTTGGGTTCTCATCAATGTACACCGTATTGCAGATCTTGAGTGCGTCTGTTTGTGGGTCAAGGATTCTGCATTCCGGTGCGTAGCCAACAAAAACGCCATCTTCGGCACGGAGGTCCGTCTTAGCCCGCTTTTCTTTAGGAATGTAGGTGTATGCCTTTGATCTAAACACCTTTAGATGATACACTACGGGCGTGTGCCCATACCATAGTTCTTATGGTGTGCTAGTAGCACCTTGGGCAGGTAATCTGTTTTGCAGGTAGGTAGCAACGTCGATCGCTTCACCCCAATATTTTCAGGCAGCTCCACTTCATGGAGCATGCATTTTGTACATTTCAGTGAGAGAGCGGTTCTTCCTTTCTGCCACACCATTCTGCTCTGGAGTGTATGGGACAGTAAGATGGAGTTCTATCCCTTTTCGGTCCTGGCCCCTACCTGGTGGAATGAGCTCCCGGAAGAGTTGCGGACCCTGGGAATGGTTCTGGCTTTTCACAGGGCCCATACAATGGGGCTGCCTCCCTGTGTTTGGCTTTTTTGGTGTAATGGTTAGGAGTGCGGACTTGTAATCTGGCATGCCAGGTTCGATTCTGCGCTCCCCCACATGTAGTCAGATGGGTGACCTTGGGCTCGCCACGGCTCTGATAAAACTGTTCTGACCGAGCAGTGATATCAGGGCTCTCTCAGCCTCACCCACCCCACAGGGTGTCTGTTGTGGGGGGAGGAATGGGAAGGCGACTGTAAGCCGCTTTGAGCCTCCTTCGGGTAGGGAAAAGCGGCATATAAGAACCAACTCTTCTTCTTCTTCTTCTTCTTTTTCACTGCCATCTGATTCAGATTTCCAGATTCAGATACCTTTATTGGCCATCTGTACTGTAGTGTGTTGTTGTTTTTCTTTGAAGGAGATGGGATTTAATTATTTATTTATTTATTCATTTTTATTCATATTCATATACCGCCCTCCCCGAAGGCTCAGAGCGGTGGAACTATACATGAAACTATATAATGGGATTTTATTGGGGATTTCATTGTATTGGATTATTATGTAACCCGGCACAAGTCGCCATGCCGAGAGTGGTGGGTAATAAATCAAATAATAAAAATAAATGAAAGAAATCAAGCTTCAAATGGTGGTTCACCAGTATGCAGATGACACCCAGTTTTTCCCAAAGTTGTAACACAAAGCATGCCTCTCTAAAGTTACCCCCCTATCAGCTTTTTAAATTGCTTTTTAGATTGCTTTTTAAAAGTATCTAGATTCATGATTCCATAAGGCAGGGGTAGTCAAACTGCATTTGCTGGCAGGGGCTCCTGGGAATTGTAGTCCATGGACATCTGGAGGGCCGCAGTTTGACTGCCCCTGCTATAAGGGCTGGCATTCAAAAAGCACTATGCATCGATGATTAGATGCACAGCCATAGCAATGGGAAACTATTGAATTTTTAAAAATTTAGTGGGCATCGCGGGACCTTTAAAGCATGGAGAAAGGGGATTGGCTGCCTGGCTTGATTGACAGATGGAAGAGAGTCGCATGTTTAGCACGTTGCTCTCTTCCACCATTTCCAGCAGGCGATGTGGAGGGTGAGAAGCACAAAAAGGCGGCAAACAAGAGCGAGACGGCGAAAAAGTGCCAGGAGGCACGATTGTTTAGCGCAGGGGTAGTCAAACTGCGGCCCTCCAGATGTCCATGGACTACAATTCCCAGAAGCCCCTGCCAGCATTCGCTGGCAGAGGCTTCTGGGAATTGTAGTCCATGGACATCTGGAGGGCCGCAGTTTGACTACCCCTGGTTTAGCGCAAAGCTATCCAGCTGGCATAAAGCTATTTTTGCCGAGGTGCGGAAATGCCCCCAGTAAACAGGTATCAAGACTGTGTTGCCCCAAGGATTTGTGGATTCTCAATTTATTTTGGACAATGTTTTAGAAGATGTTTGCAAGAACAAGACCCACGGGAAAAGGCTTCTGTCTGCAAAAGGTTGTGATTCCAGCATCCAAGCAACTGTAAGTTTGTTGAAAAATTAATGGAACAAAAGAGACTTTGTGTTTTTAAAGGAAAGACTCAGTTGGTGCAGATGGGCTACCTACCTGGGATGCGTGCTATTCAAGGTAGAGAAACGAATCTTCCCAGGCCAGGTATGTTAAGTGTGTAACAGAAAAAACTGGAGAACCTTGTGAAATCTAAACCTAAAAGAAACTTAAAACAAGAGATTTACAACAGACACTGATCCTGGGACGGCCCGATTTTCCTCACGGTTTATCTGTGAACACCTAAGCAATGCTGCAGGGCACTTGACACAGCTGTGGAAAGGTAAGGAACACCCTACTGATTCCTTTCTGAAGCAGATGGATCCCATAGCTAAAGGATGGCCTCAGTGTTTAAGGGCCCTTGCCCTGGAACAGGCCCTCCATGTTTATGGTCCACACAGTGTACCTGCCAATTGATTAATCGATTCGAAACTGTTGAAATGTGAAAGCACCTTGTTGGGACAGCGGGCGAAACCCATCCACACCTTTTTCCTTGGCGACTGAACTGTGTGAACTGTGCGTAAAATCGAGTGATGTGAGCCCCAAGATCAGGCTGGACCTAAAGAAACAGAGAGCGGGACACAGACTACATCCTGGAAGTCAGCCCTCTGCCACCTACTTGATTAGCTCAGGCTGCAGAAGTTTATGCTCTCAAACAAGCCTTACTCCGGAGAAAAATGTAAGGCCTCCTACGCACTGCCTCAGGCTTCAGTGATTGCCACAGCCAAACCACACTGAAGCACACCTCCCTACGAAGAAGGAGTCCTTCCTTCTCATGAGGTGGCCAAAGTATTTGAGTTTCATCTTCAGGATCTGGCCTTCTAAGGAGCAGGCAGGGCTGATCTCCTCCAGGACTGACCGGTTTGTTCGCCTTGCAGTCCAAGGGACTCGCAAGAGTCTTCTCCAGCACCAGAGTTCAAAAGCCTCAATTCTTGGACGCTCGGCCTTCCTTATGGTCCAACTTTCGCAGCCATACATTGCAACTGGGAAGACCATAGCCTTGACTAGACGCACTTTTGTTGGCAGGGTGATGTCTCTGCTTTTTAGGATGCTGTCTAGATTTACCATAGCTTTCCTCCCCAGGAGCAAGCGTCTTTTAATTTCTTTGCTGCGGTCCCCATCTGCAGTGATCTTGGAGCCCAGGAAAATAAAATCTGTCACTACCTCCATTTCTTCCCCATCAATTTGCCAGGAACTGAGAGGGCCGATGCTACGATCTTCGTTTTCTTGTTGTTGAGTTTCAAGACAATTTTTGCACTCTCCTCCTTTAACCGCACCAACAGGCTCTTTAGTTCCTCTTCGCTTTCTGGTATCATCTGCATATCTGAGGTTGTTGATATTTCTCCCTGCAATCTTGGTCCCAATTTGTGACTCCTCTAACCCCGCCTTTCTCATGATGTGCTCCACATAGGCAAGGCGACAGTATACAGCCTTGCTGAACTCCTTTCTCAATTTTGAACCAATCAGTGATTCCATGCCCGGTTCTTACTGTTGCTTCTTGACCTGACCTGCATATAAGTTTCTCAAGAGACAGATAAGATGCTCTGGTATTCCCATCTTTTTAAGAACGTGCCACAATTTGTTGTGCTCCACACAATCAAAGGCTTTAGCATAGTCAATGAAGCAGAAGTAGAAGCAGAAGTTCTTCCTGAACTCCCTACCGGTTTGGTCCTTTATCATGCCCATCTTTGCATGAAACGTTCTCTTCATATCTCCAATTTTCTTGAAAAGATCTCTGGTCCTCCCCATTCTATTGTTTTCTTCTATTTGTTTGCACTGTTCATTTAAGAAGGCATTCTTATCTCTTCTAGCTTTTCTCTGGAATTCTGCATTCAGTTGGGTGTATCTTAAGGTGACCAGATTTCAAGATTGTCAAAGAGGGACGCCACTAATGGGGGGGGGGTTGCCAACTTCCAGGTTTGGACTGGAGGTCCGGAATCACCTAAGGCCTGCACAGCTTAGAGACACCTGGGGGTTGCCAACTTCCAGCCTCAGCCTGGAGTTCTGGAATCATCCTTAATTAATTATGGGTAGGACAGGTTGGATAGGGGCATAATCAATTTGGAATTTGTTAGGTAAGTATTTACATAAATGAGGGTGTGATAGAGTACATATTTGAATTGATTAGGGGTCAGATCAAAATGGATAAGGGAGCACTCAGTTAGTGGTGAATGGATTAGGAAATATTGTCGGTTGATAAGGATTTCTGGGTGTGCTTTTATCAAGGATTTGATGTTCAAATGAGCCTGTTTGTTACCTGCTTTTTTACGAGGCAGAATAATCCCTAATAATTTTAGATCATCTTTTGAGACAAGAAATCTAACTTGAGTCATCCGCTTTTCCGATGTCACTGTTGCTTAACCTGGATGCGGGGCTTAAGGTCGCCCCTGACTTCAGCTGCTGAGGGCCTGAGTTGAAGAGGCTGAGACTTGTGGGGCGGCAGAGGGAGGGCGCTCCGCTTCTTGCACGGGAATTCAATGGTGGCGCCACACAAGCCCCGCCCCGGAGCCAGGGGGCCTGCACGGGGGCCTCCAAAGCCCGGGCTGCCTGCTCGGCTGCCTGGTGGCGCGCGGCAAAAAAATAATTTAAAAAATAATTTTTAAAATTTAATTAAAACAAAATTAAAACATTGCAGAACGCCGCAGGACACTTGGAAAACGCCACGGGATGCGGGGCAAGTGCCCGAAAGGCGAGACTGTCCCGCCAAAGACGGGACATCTGGTCACCTTAGTGTATCTTTCTCTTTCTCCCTTGCCTTTCGCTTCCCTTCTCTCCTCAGCTATTTGTAAAGCTTTCTCAGATAGCCATTTTGATTTCTTGCATTTCTTTTTCTTTGGGATGCTTTTAGCTGCTACCTCTTGTACAATGTCGCGAACCTCCGTCCATAGTTCTTCAGGCACTCTGTCTATCAGATCTAATTCCTTAAATCTATTTGTCACCTCTACTGTATATTCGTCGGGGATATGATTTAGTTCATACCTGAGTGGCCTAGTGCTTTTCCCTACTTTCTTCAATTTCAGCCTAAATTTTGCAACAAGAAGCTCATGATCTGAACCACAATCAGCTCCTGGTCTTGTTTTTATTGACTGGATAGAACTTTTCCATCTTTGGCTGCAGAGCACATAGTCAATCTGATTTCTGTGTTGACCGTCTGGTGATGTCCATGTGTAGAGTCGTCTCTTGGGTTGTTGGAAAAGAGTGTTTGCTATGACCATTGTATTCTCTTGACAAAATTCTACCAGCCTGTGCCCTGCTTCATTTTGTACTCCAAGGCCAAACTTGCCTGTGATCCCGGTTATCTTTTGGCTTCCCACTTTAGCATTCCAATCCCCCATGATGATAAGCACATCATTTTTTGGCGTTGCTTCTAGAAGGTGTTGTAGGGCTTCATAGAACTGGTCAACTTCATCCTCTTCAGCAGCAGTGGTTGGGGCATAGACCTGGATTACTGTGATGTTGAATGGTTTGCCTTGGATTCGGTGTCCCGCTTTACCAATGTTAAAATCTGGTCACCTTATATTAGGGAAATGTTCAAAATGCTTTAAAGACTTAGGGCACAGTCAATTATACATCAGTTATTACTCTATGCTCTTCCAGTTTATTTCTGAACCAGGTGTGGGTCAACACCAAAATCATTGAAATGGAAGCAGAAAGGTCTTTCCCAGGGATGGTTGACGGGTGATAACATTGTCAAAATAAATTCCAAAGACGATGGGTCCATTACACCAGATGTGAGATGCTCCAACCTTCTTTTGAGGTTGACGAACCAGAACATGGAAGATGAACTGAAGTTTCTTTTTTTGGAGTGAATTGGTTTCGGTTGAGTGTTGTAGTTCTCTGTGCTTGACACCGAAAAGCTCTCAAGAAAAATATGCCTCTGTACGGATCAGAGTCACAAGGGAGGTTTCTCCTCGAGGATGTTGAGATGATCCTGCATCATCTCTGTCGTTGCACAAGATCAAGTGCAGTTATGGATATCAAGAAATCTATATAAAGAAAGGGAGAACCTCCTGGCAGGTCAAAAGGTTTCTTTGATTCAGCGTGTTCCTCTCCCTCGTCCAAGACCTCGGACTACAGAGGTTTCTCTTTCACACGATCCTTCTTCATAGTTCCAGAGCCTTGGAGCTTTTGGGAAAAAGATTACTCCATTCCAGCTGGTAAACTCGTCTTTCCTCTTTGTGAGTATGTGTATTTTAATGTAAGTGGGGATCGGTTCTAGTGTCCTGCTTGGAGCGACCGGGGTATCCAAACTGGGAGGCAAGTAAAAAACGTGCCAGGAGCGAAAAGAGAAGAAGATTTGATTTTTATACAAAGCTTTTTCGGGCACACGTGGAAATGCACTTTTGAGGTGGAGCTAGGCATAAGCAGAGAGGGCGGTGACCTCAGATAATGCGTATCTTAGAAGGGGGACTCCAAATAAGGTACTTTAAAAATACTGCTTGGAGTTACACCGAATAGATTTTTCTTTGCCACCCAGCAAGCCTTTAGATTTTGATATTATACAAAGAGCATTCCAAACATTAATTTGGCCACTGAAGAAGAAGAAGAAAGAAGAAGAAGAGTTGGTTCTTAGATGCCGCTTTTCTCTACCCGAAGGAGGTTCAAAGCAGCTTACAGTCGCCTTCCCTTTCCTCTCCCCACAACAGACACCCTGTGGGGTGGGTGAGGCTGAGAGAGCCCTGAGATTACTGAAGAAGAAGAAGAGTTGGTTCTTATATGCTGCTTTTCTCTACCCGAAGGAGGCTCAAAGCAGCTTCCAGTCGCCTTCCCTTTCCTCTCCCCACAACAGACACCCTGTGGGGTGGGTGAGGCTGAGAGAGCCCTGAGATTACTGAAGAAGAAGAAGAGTTGGTTCTTATATGCTGCTTTTCTCTACCCGAAGGAGGCTCAAAGCAGCTTCCAGTCGCCTTCCCTTTCCTCTCCCCACAACAGACACCCTGTGAGGGAGGGGAGGCTGAGGGAGCCCTGAGATTACTGAAGAAGAAGAAGAGTTGGTTCTTATATGCCGCTTTTCTTTACCCGAAGGAGTCTCAAAGCGGCTTACATTTGCCTTCCCTTTCCTCTCCCCACAACAGACTCCCTGTGAGGTGGGTGAGGCTGAGAGAACTCTGACAGAACTGCTCTTCGGGGGTCAAACTGTTTTTGGTCTATGCTGTCATGTGCAGTTAAATGTGTGTTGTTTTTATTATGTTTTTAATGTATACCAGTGTACGTTTTTTAAATATTTACTGTTGTTTTTGCAGCACAACATTTGGGTTCCTGACGAGTTCAGGTTGGGTTTCGGTTCCCTTTTTTGGTTTTGTGCTTTATACCCTGCTTGTCACTAGCCAAAGGAGTCTCAAAGCGGTTTACAATCACCTTCCGTTCCTCTCCCCAAAACAGGGACCCTGAAAGACAGGGGAGGGCTGAGAGAGCTCTGACAGAACCGCTCTGTGAGAACAGCTCTAAGAAAAGAAGGTATAAAAATTCACTTTGCTTAGAATCATAGAATCATAGAATAATAGAGTAGGAAGTGACCTCCTGGGTCATCTAGTCCAGCCCCCTGCACTATGCAGGACACTCACATCCCAATCGCTCATCCCCTGTAACCTGCCACCCCCTTGAGCCTTCCCAGAATCAGCCTCTCCGTCAGATGGCTCTCCAGCCTCTGCTTAAAAATCTCCAAAGATGGAGAACCCACCACCTCCCGAGGAAGCCTGTTCCACTGAGAAACCGCTCTAACTGTCAGGAACTTCTTCCGGATGTTTAGACGGAATTTCTTTTGAATTAATTTCATCCCATTGGTTCTGGTCCGTCCCTCTGGGGCAAGAGAGAACAACTCTGCTCCATCCTCCATATAGCAGCCTTTTAAATACTTGAAGATAGTTATCAGATCCCCTCTCAGTCACCTCCTCTCCAGGCTAAACAGACCAAGCTCCCCCAACCTTTCCTCATGCGTCTTGGTCTCCAAACCCCTCACCCTCTTTGTTGCCCTCCTCTGGACACGCTCCAGTTTGTCAACATCCCTCTTCAACTGGGGTGCCCAAAACTGAACGCAGGACTCCAAGTGAGGCCGAACCAGGGCAGAGTAGTAAAAAATAAAAGGTGACTTCTCAGGATCTCTTTTACAAGTAGAGAATTAAAAGCCTTTTGCAGCACCTCTAGAGACAGGTCTCTTTCCACAGTGGGGAAGGTGAGATCTCTGTGACACCTGTAATTAAGGAAGGCTTGCTTGGTTGGGAACCAGACCATAAGACTGTTTGGTCATGGAAACCTTGTTTAATTGCTGTCAAAACATGCTAGATTTTCTCTATAGTTCAACATGCTAGAAATAACTCAAAAACCGCAAGCAGGAGAACACACATGGATGTCTCTTAAAGGCACACGTTTTTAAAGTTCACCTGTATTTTCAGTAGGTCAATAATTCATAGAATCAGAATCTTAGAATCCTAGAGTTGGAAGGGACCTCCGGGGTCATCTAGTCCAACCCCCTACACTACTCAGGACACTCACAACCCTCTCGCTGATTCCCCACTCCCCCGTGGGCTCACCACAGCTCTGATAAAGCTGAAAGTTGTTCTGATAAAGCTGATAAAGCTGTCCTTCTGACTGAGCAGTAATCTCAGGGCTCTCTCAGCCTCCCCTCCCTCACAGGGTGTCTGTTGTGGGGAAAGGAAAGGGAAGGCGACTGTAAGCCGCTTTGAGACTTCTTCGGGTGGAGCAAAGCGGCATATAAGAACCAACTCTTCTTCTTTTTCAGTAATCTCAGGGCTCTCTCAGCCTCCCCTCCCTCACAGGGTGCCTGTTGTGGGGAGAGGAAAGGGAAGGCGACTGTAAGCCGCTTTGAGACTCCTTTGGGTAGAGAAAAGTGGCATATAAGTACCAACTCTAAAAACAACAACAATTTAAATAATCCACCCCCCACAGTTGGTTCAGGGCGGGTAACAACGAAATAAAACAAATAAATAAACACATGAATATATAAAGCTTAAGTTGAAATTATATTGAAAGCTGACCCCTTAAAATCCTCACGGGGGTGGGCTGATTTCTGTGGGGTTTTCCACCCAGGCCAGCGAAGGGGGGGGGGCATCACCCTTTGTAAGGCTTCAAGCCGTAGTTCACATTTTGGGACCACCTTTCCCATAAAAAAACGTCTCTCTCAAACGCTTAGCAAGGCTTTGCATGCCGTAAGTCCTCTCCTGGAGCTTTCGCCAAGGACACAGCTGCTGTGGAAACATGCAAAGGTGCCTAAGAGGGCGTCAGCATTCACCTTTTGGAGCGCTCACGTTCCCTTTGGGAATTTTCACGGCCAGAGCATTCTTAACCCTTCCGGCACCTGACTACATTTCCCAGGATGCCTTGAAGGAGCCATGACAGTTGAACTGACCTGAAGCCCAACCATGCCCATTTGGGCTTGCAGACAAGACCCTAAATGTAGGGAGTCTTTGGGGAGCCCAAACCCCTCTTGATTTAGAAGATTGCCTTTTCCAGACCCTCATGCCAAGGAAACCCAGATTTGGTAAAGAGTTGTTTTTGCATCTTTGGAAGGGGGGAGATGAAAGAGTAGGTGTGATCAGAGTGATGCGGGGGGTGGGGAGGGGTGGAGGAGAGGCAGGGAGGAAGGAAGATCCCAAGCGAGGTTGCCAATCTCCAGCTTGGGCCTGGGGATCTCCTGGAATCCCAGTTGGTCTCCAAGTACACAGCTCCCTGGGAGAAAATGGCTCCACGGCATCATATCTCTACTCACATTTAGAGTTGCCAGCTCTGGGTTGGAGATTTGGGGGGGGGGACCCTGGGAGGGCAGAATTTGGGAGATGGTAGAGTATCCTAAATCCACCCATCAGCCATTCTTTTCCAGGGGAATTTGTTTGCTCGGCTGTAATATTGGGAGATCTCCAGGCCCAAACTTGAGAGTTGGCAAGCCTAATTGAGTCCGTTCTTAGGGGTCTCAGAAGAGGGTAGGTGGGAATCTTTGTCCGGGAGGGTCACGGCAGCTTGAGGCAGTCCTGTCTGGAGGGGGCTAGAACGCAAAACACGTTCAGGTCCAGCAACCTTGCAATATTGCAGCTCAACAGACGGATTCTTAAATCGCTTCTGACACCATCTTACGAAACTTTAGCAGCGGTTGAGAAGCTGGGCCGGGATCATGTACTGTTTAAACTGGAAAACCGGGAGACAGTAAAAACCAGAAGGGCCATTAAACAATCCAGGGGACCACAAAAATCAATAAGGATGATTGCAGACACTTGGGAAAAATGTTTTAGGAATGAAAAGACGGAAATCCTGCATCGTTCCGGGTCAAAATAGGCCAGAACAGGCATTGAGGGTTTGTTTAATGTTTGTTCCGGGCTCTTCCGGCTTTTACGCTCTTCCAAAGTCTGTGGATCCAGTCTGGCTTTGTCTACGAGGTGGATCTTGGGTAGAAACATGGCATGCCAGTGGAATAGCTGGGTTAGTCTGATAAAGCAGGGGTAGTCAACCTGTGGTCCTCCAGATGTTCATGGACTACAATTCCGATGAGCCCCTGCCAGCAAATGCTGGCAGGGGCTCATGGGAATTGTAGTCCATGGACATCTGGAGGATCACAGGTTGACTACCCTTGTAATAAAGGAAAGCACAACAACAGTCCAGGGACACCTTGAAGATTAACAATGCTTATTTTGGCTTACAAAAGTTTTTACTAGAATATATCTAAGGGGTATCTCTTTCATCTTCAAGTATTTAAAAGGCTGCCATGTAGAGGATGGAGCAAAGTTCTTCTCTCTTGCCCCGGAGGGACAGACCAGAACCAATGGGATGAAATTAATTCAAAAGAAATTCCATCTAAACCTCCGGAAGAAGTTCCTGACAGTCAGAGCGGTTTCTCAGTGGAACAGGCTTCCTCAGGAGGTGGTGGGTTCTTCATCTTTGGAAATGTTTAAACAGAGGCTGGAGAGCCATCTGACAGAGAGGCTGATTCTGGGAAGGCTTAAGGGGGTGGCAGGTGACAGTGGATGAGTGACAGGGTTGTGAGTGTCCTGCATGGTACAAAGATGACCCAGGAGGTCCCTTCCAACTCTGTTATTCTATGATTCCATGATTCCTGGGTGATTTTTAAATTTTTCCCGCAGGCCATGTGGAAATCCAGGGCACTCTGGGAAAAGAAAAACCATTCTTGTGAGGCGTTTTCTCCTTTGGAATGACTGAAATATTTGCAAGGCAAAGTTTTCTTTAGCCAAAATGTTCCATTTGAATAATTGCTTTATGCCAGGCAATTTGCTGCATTACCTACTGGCGATTCCCTTGTGTTCCGCAGGCAGATCATAACATTCCCAGCATACATTTATCGTTTCTACCTGACTAGCTTTGCCTACAATTGATATGCCCTTGGTTGGTGGGTTGACGGTTAGCACAATTAATCAGCTGTTGATTCTGTGTCTCTTCCACAGGCAGAGTGACTTTGCGGCTGGGGGTGGAAGTTTTCTGTCTGGCGCGATAGGACTGTAAGGCAGCCCCAAGGATCGGGAAGAAGGCCCTGGGAGAGCTCTCAAAATGGGCTCTCAATCTGGGGACGTGATCCGAACCCGGTCCAACGGAGTGGTGCCCCACTGCAGCCAGGCCTCGGACTGTGGGCTGAATGGGCACGGTAGATGCCTACAGAAGGCCTTGATAACCGGAGGAGGGGGCTACTTCGGCTACCACCTGGGCTGTGCCCTCGCCCGTGAAGAAATCCACGTCGTTCTGTTCGACAGGCAAAAACCTATATGGGAAATTCCAAGCCAGGCGGTATTTTTCCAGGTAAAGCGCTGAATTGCATGTTACGGCATACACAGTCAACTTCCCTGAGCCTTCGGGGAGGGTGGTGTATAAATGTGAATAAATAAAAGAAATAAATAAACAGCTTGGCCATTTCCTGGACTCCAGGAGAAGCAGAAGGGGAGGGGGAGCCGGGCACATCATTGAGCATTTTGGGAAGGGGGGAGGGGCAGGTCGACAAGCCAGCCATATGTGGTCATCACACCTGATAAATGTTTCACCAAAGTTTAAAAGCATTTAAATGAATGAACCCCCCACCCGTTCGGGAATCCCTTCCAGGGCTGTCAAGAAATTGGCCTCATGTATGCGACGTTGCCTAATTTTTCTAATCGCGGCAATTATTTAAAGGTGCACGCTCTCTTAAATGGATTGGAAACTCGTCCGTTTAAAATTGGACAATTCGACAGGTGACTCTGCAGTAGTTGGACGGGTTTTATATGGCCACCTTTCAATAAGAGGTAGAGTTAAATTGTTAAGTAGGCGGGTGCGTCACACGTTGTAGATTATTATTATAATATGAGAGCAACCATTAATGACTCACAAGTAATTTAACAAGGGCATGCGGTTCATACAGGCAGGCGGTTCATCAGGTCACCTACAGGCCATCCGAAATAGGGCTGCACACTCTGGCGCACTTTGGCGAGCACCCAAGCCCGAGGCAGCCAGCACCGTGGCACGGAAAGGAGGGGCAGCTGGCACCCGCGCACAGGCACAGAGCTCTGCGCCTTCGTGCAAAAGCCGGCTGGCGCACCGCTGTTGCCCCTCCTCTCCACGCCATGTTGCTGGCCGCCTCGGGCTTCACCGGCCAAAGCACACCAGAGCAGGCAACCCTAATCCAAAGTGATATTACTGGAGGAGAAGAAGAAGAGTTGGTCCTTATATGCCACTCTTCTCTACCCAAAGGAGTCTCAAAGGGGCTTCCAGTCGCCTTCCTTTCCTCTCCCCACAACAGACACCCTGTGAGGTGGGTGAGGCTGAGAGAGCCCTGAGATTCCTGAAGAAGAAGAAGAGTTGGTTCTTATATGCCGCTTTTCTCTACCCAAAGGAGTCACAAAGTGGCTTACAGTCGCCTTCCCTTTCCTCTCCCCACAACAGACACCCTGTAAGGTGGGTGAGGCTGAGGGAGCCCTGAGATTCCTGAAGAAGAAGAAGAGTTGGTTCTTAGATGCCGCTTTTCTCTACCCGAAGGAGTCTCCAAGCGGCTTACAGTCGCCTTCCCTTTCCTCTCCCCACAACAGACACCCTGTGGGGTGGGTGAGCCTGAGAGAGCCCTGAGATTCCTGCTCGGTCAGAACAGCTTTATCAGTGCTGTGATGAGCCCAAGGTCACCCAGCTGGTTGCAGGTGGGGAGGAAGTGGGGAATCAAACCCGGCTTGCCAGATTAGAAGTCCGCACTCCTAACCATGACACCAAATTACACCAAGAGTGGAGGCCACTGGAGTACAGGGGAGATTTAGCAGCAAATTAACAGCAATACACAGACGTTGGACTAGATGCCCCCTTGGGTTCCTTCCAGCTTTATGTTTCTGGGGACCAAGCCCTGTACGGAAAGGCTGAGGGACTTGGGGATGTTCAGCCTGGAGAAAAGGAGGCTGAGAGGAGACATGATCTCTTTAAGTATTTGAAGGGGTTGTCATTTAAAGGAGGGCAGGGGATGGTTCCTGTTGGCAGCTGAAGACCCACCGTCATGGCCTTGAACAACATGTTGAATGGTACCAGCTAGCAATTGAGGGGGGGATTCACAGTCTGAGTAGTTCAGCAGAGGAACGGGCTGCCTAAGGAGGTGGGGAGCTCCCCCTCACTGGCGGTCTTCAAGCAGCGGCTGGACAGATCCTTCTCCTGGATGCTTGAGGCTGATCCTGCCTTGAGCAGGGGGTGGGACTCGATGGCCTGGATGACCCCTTCCCACTCTATGGTTCCAATTCTATGGTTCCAACTCTATGGTTCTATGATTCCTTCCTCTATTGTAAACACTCAAGAAGCCCATGATGTGGCCATTAGAACATTGTGATCATTCTAAAGAGAGACCGTGATAAAGATGCTCGTCCTAACCCCTGGCTCTCCATTGCAGGGGGACGTGAGAGATTACGAGGCCGTGTTCAAAGCTTGCGAAGGGGTGGACTGCGTGTTCCACGTCGCGTCCTACGGCATTTCAGGATCGGAGCGAGTAAGTCAACAAAGCAGGGGGTTGGGGCTCAAGATGCAGGGGCTCGATCCCCTTTCATCCCAGGTCCGAGGGTGGCACTCTAGCCCAGCAGTTTCCAACCTTTTGACCACGGAGGGGCCCCTGAAATGGTTTCTCAGGCTTCGAGGAGCCCCGGAAGTGATGTCATCTGGCCACGCCTCCCTGCCACGGTCCCCGCAGTGTAGCGAATGGGAATTGCTAATGAACCACGATTCCAAGGCGACCCCTTTTCCTTCCTAGGTCCAGAGCAAAAAGCTGATTGAATCCATAAACGTGGGAGGAACGAGAGTCGTCATCAGTGGTAGGTAGCTCGATTTCCTTGCAGGTCTTGCAAAGATCCCAGTTTAGGGGCGCCAGGTCCTCCCTGCCCACCCAAAGGATTTGGAGGGGGTCCGGTTGGAAAAGATCAGTTCCTCTGCGGGTTTGGGGATGGAGCCTGGGGAGGACAGTGGGGCATAATGCCTGAGAGTCCCCCCTCCAAAGCATTAATTTTCCCCAGGGGAACTGATCTCCGCGGTCTGGAGATGAGCTGTAATTCTGGGGGTTGGGGAGATCCCCAGGGCCCAGCTGGAGGTTGGCCTCCCCTCTCCCAGTTACTTGCTCAATCATTTTTTTTTCCTTGGGGGGAGAGTGGCCAACGAGCTGAGGGATAACTGTAGGGAGAGGTACGTTCAGGGCAGGTCCTGATGAGTGCTTTTTGGAAGGGGAGGCCCAGGATTCTTCGTTGCACCCAGCATCCTTTGCAGTATGGCAGGGGATCCTGGGACTTTTGGCTTACCAGGTTGCCCCGTTGACCATCTCCGACTGGAGAGGAGGGCTGGTGGCGGGGGGAAATAGCTACAGGGGAAGGGGACAGAGGGGTAGCAGGAGGATGAAGAAAATGGTAGGGATTGGGGCGGATTGCTGTGATATTCATGAAAAACCAGTGCCTTCTGTCTGACGTTTCACCTTCAGGGAGGACTGCCAATCTCCAGGCAGGACCAGGAGAGTACCCAGAATTACAGCCAATCTGCAGGCATCAGAAATCAGTTCCCCTGGGGAAAACGGCAGCTGGGGTGGGGTGGTTGCTATGGCATTCTACCCCATGGAAGACCCTCTCTTCCCCAAACCCTGACCCCCCCAGGCTCCGCCTCTAAAATCTGGTGTCAGCAACCCTGTCTAGGGCATTAGCTTTTGGAGTCAGGAAGTCTTTGAACTGACGCCCTGGCCAATCAGGGGAGCCTGCTTTGGAGCAGGAAGTTGATTTGTAAAAAGCAGAAATCTGCACACTTACTGATGGCGGTTTTTCAAATATGGCAACTTATATCCACTGCTGGATATAAGGGGAAAGGTAGGGTCACTGCGGGTCTCTCTATCATGACCCACAGCTAGGTGGTAGAAGAGGCAAAAATTTAACGAGAGAACCTTACAAACCCTCCAACTTATATATACACAGACGACAAAAGGATCTTCCTGCCAGTGCTATTGGTCAGGTTCACTTTAAGCTGACTGGCCCTGGCAGATGAGATTCCGACCATGTGCTGGACAATCAGGATTACGATCCTGCCTTGGACCTCAAGCTCAGTCCTCAGCAGATCCTCAGGAACAGCAGTTGTTTTGGATGGGAGGGCTTAGCCTGACTTCCTCTTTGCAGCCCAGCTCTTTTGGGCAGGGCATGAAAGCACATGTCTTTTCAGCCCCCATAGAGCTCCTGACAAGTTTGCTTTCCAGCTAGATTCAGGTAATTGAGTAACATTTTGAGTCCTGAGCGCACCTTGAAGACCAACTGAGTTTATTGCTGGGGAAAATAACCATCTGACCGAGAGGCTGATTCTGTGAAGGCAAAGGGGTGGCAGGTTACAGTAGATGAGCAATAGGGTTGTGAGTATCCTACACAGTGCATGGGGTTGGACTAGATGGCCCAGGAGGTCCCTTCCCACTCTGATATTCTATGATTCCATGATTCTATGAAAAGCTTTCTGCAGGTTCACGTTTCTTTCCCATACAGTTTGCCAGCAAAGGAACATCTCCAGACTTATCTACACCAGTTCGGTGAACGTCGTATTTGGAGGGAACCCCATTGAAGAAGGGGATGAGGAAACGGTGCCGTATTATCCACTGGAGAAGGTATTGATCCTGCTGTTGGGGCTGTCTGCCGCTCTAGGGGTGTTAGCGCCAAACAGTGACGTTGATTGCTTCATCTGTCTTTTAGCACACCGACCATTATTCGAGGACCAAAGCAATTGCCGATCAGATGATATTGGCTGCTGATGGGACACCACTGAAAGGTACTTCCGGAAATGTTATAGTTTTGGGTGTCATGTGACAAGCTTCCCCTTATGACATCGAGAAAACAGAAGCTCTCCGTTTTCCAGGCAAAGGCCCAGTCTGAAATAGGTCGCATTAAAATAATAAAGGAGAGAAAGCATCTGGGCCTGTGCAGAGTTCTTTTCCTCTTTTTCACAGAACACTGTACGGCGGGGCAGGCAACCTCCAAGAGTACAGGAGGTAGCATCGTCGGCCTGCCCATAATTTTAGCCACTGCCCCATCAGGCAAGCGCAGGGCATGGGCAGGCAGAGGGGCACCGGGCACAACAGTAGACCCATATTTGAGACTACAGATCACTACTGTGCAGGTAGAAAATGAGAGAAGGCATTTCACACAGAGAAAGGAAAGTTGTTTCCCCTCCTTCCCCGCATCCTTGCATCCTCCAAGATAAATTGCCACATGTCGGAAATTAAGTCCTGGAAATGTATTAATGAAGAATGTTGCTATGGTAGCCCATTTTCCATGTTCTTCTGCTGCGGCAACAGATTTCCTCAGTGGCAGCCAAGGTTTTCCTCAGTCTTTTACCTACGATAGGGTCTGAGACAAATCAGTGGGTTTGTGATTAAAAGAAAGCCAACGGAAGCCGGAGAACTGGAAGTTTGCTGGAAATAAATTTTGCTTGCTGCCTCCAGATTTACAGTTTTTTGAGTAGCTGTGTGACTCCGTAGTAGAACAGCTCAATTTGAGTCTAGTGGTGTGAGAGACTCTGATTCTAAATAAGCAAACTCTTTGAATTAAAGTTTCTTTATTAGAAAGGCAAGCATCTATGCAGAAGGCATAGTCAGAACTGACCCACAAAGCATAGGGTAGGGAATATAGGGGCTTGAGAGGGCTCCCCCTCCCCTGGGAACTCAAACTAGGCACAATTCAAAAGAAGTCATAATATGGAGATAACTATCCAGGCATCAAGGGACAGGAAGATATGGAAACTGAGGAAACTAAACAGGGAGAGAAATAGAAGGCAATAAGGGGACGGAGGAGAGGAATGTTTGGGGAGGTTGGTATGCATAAAAGTGCTTTCATCTTGTCCCCTTCCCCACAGTGTTCAGAGGAGTGACCCGTAAACGTATCGTCCAACCCAGCCCTCTGTCGGGAAGACCGATCCCTGTTATTTTGAGTCCTATGGCACCTTTCAGACCAACACAATTTAATTCCGGGAATAAGGTTTCGTCTTAAGACCCACACGGTTAATGATCTGAATGTTAATTTCTCTGCTCTTCTCCTAGGAGGGGATAGGCTCCGTACGTGTGTCATTCGTCCACCTGGCATCTACGGGCCGGAGGAACAGAGACATCTCCCGCGGGTAGCTGTAGGTATTGGTCAGGGAGCCTTTACTGCTAATTCACACTGGGCCTTAATAAACCAGATAGGTTCCCCTCTATTTTCTTACTAATTTTCTACCTCTTTTCTGATTAAGAGGATTTTGTAGATATGGTCACAGACAAGGGTGGCCAGATGGTGGCTCTCCAGATGTCCAAGGACCACAATTCCCATGAGCCCCTGCCAGCACACTGGCAGGGGCTCATGGGAATTGTAGTCCATGGACATCTGGAGAGCCACCATCTGGCTACCCCTGCTTGAATCAGACCATTGATCCATCAGTGTCACTACTCAGGCCGAGAGCAGCTCACGGGGGTCTCAGGCAGGTAATTCCTGGCCCCAGGGAGGCTCAGCTGACCTCGACCAGGGACGGGACTTCCCCTGTCCTGGCCCCCATCTGGTGGAATGAGCTCTAGGCCCTGCCAGAGATAAACCAAGTCCACTGGGCCAGCAAAATGGAGCAGAGATGAATGAACCAACCCCTTCCACCGTCCACTGCACCTGCAGAAGAACTGAACTGCACTGCAGTTAAAACAATACTGTTCCACTGCTGAATGTTAAATTGTATACTGTTCTATTTTGGTACACGTTCCTATTGTTAAAAACGTTATATATTCAAATCAGGATGCTCATTACATTGTACGGTGTGAAAGTTTCAGTGTAAACTGCCTTGAGCCGCAAATAGAATGAATGAAATGAACAAACGAATGGATGGATGGATGGATGGAAGGAAGGAAGGAAGGAAGGAAGGAAGGAAGGAAGGAAGGAAGGAAGGAAGGAAGGAAGGAAGGAAGGAAGGAAAGGAAGGAAGGAAGGAAGGAAGGAAGGAAAAAGGGGAGTAAGGAAAGGGGAGAAAGAAGGGAGGGAGGGAGGAAGGGAGGGAGGGAGGGATTGAGGTATAGAAGGAAGGAAGGAGGAAGGAAGGAAGGAAGGAAGGAAGGAAGGAAGGAAGGAAGGAAGGAAGGAAGGAAGGAAGGAAGGAAAAAGGGGAGTAAGGAAAGGGGAGAAAAAAGGGAGGGAGGGAGGGATTGAGGTATAGAAGGAAGGAAGGAAGGAAGGAAGGAAGGAAGGAAGGAAGGAGGAAGGAAGGAAGGAAGGAAGGAAGGAAGGAAGGAAAAAGGGGAGTAAGGAAAGGGGAGAAAAAAGGGAGGGAGGGATTGAGATATAGAAGGAAGGAAGGAAGGAAGGAAGGAAGGAAGGAAGGAAGGAAGGAAGGAAGGAAGGAAGGAAGGAAGGAAGGAAGGAAGGAAGGAAGGAAGGAAGGAAAAAGGGGAGTAAGGAAAGGGGAGAAAAAAGGGAGGGAGGGATTGAGATATAGAAGGAAGGAAGGAAGGAAGGAAGGAAGGAAGGAAGGAAGGAAGGAAGGAAGGAAGGAAGGAAGGAAGGAAGGAAGTTAGAGCAGCAGCATTCCTGAGCATAGGAAGATGGCCCAGGTGCCATGCGTTCCTGCGTCCGGAGCTCACCTACCTGACCATGCGGTGTTCTTCTCCACAGAGGAACATCCAAAGGCAGCTCTTCAGCTTTCAGTTTTGGAGCCGCGATACTCTCATGAACTGGGTCCACGTTCACAACCTCGTGCAAGGGCATCTCCTAGCCTCTGCAGCCCTCACTGCCGAGAGAGGCTACATCGCGGTAAGTAAAGTTGCTCAGATTTGAAAAGCGTGGGCAGAACCCTCAGGGGCCCCAGTGTGGTTTGCTGCTCATTTCTCTCTCCTTCCTTCCTCCCAGAGTGGCCAGGCGTATTATATACATGATGGCGAGAGCATCGTTTTTGCCGAATGGATAGCCCTGCTGGTATGAAGTTAGTTTTTCAAGTTAGTTTTGCCCTGAGAAAACCGAGAGGGCGTCCTTTCGGTGTGCATGCCTGAGAGAGAGAGGAAGGCCATTGTGGCAGGGTGGTGTAGTGGTTAGAGCACGGCTCCCCAGGACCGTGGAGCTTGAGGCTGCTTCCCGAATTTTGAGAAAGGGTGACCACAGTACTGCAAACTTAAATGGACTCCGGGGAATGGGAGAGGACAGGAAGGCCTGGAGGATCATTGTCCAGGGGGTCGCGATGGGTCGGACACGACTTCGCACATAACAACAACAACAAAACCACAGTACCCCGTAACCACACAGCAGTGTCAAGATCAAACTTTATTTACGGTCGTTCAGGTTCAAAGTTCAAATACACGTCTAAGGAATCCAAAAGGAAATGTCTGATGACAAAAGGGTTGTTTATAATCAAAAGTAAAAAACGTGTCGGGATCAAAATGAGTCATTGAGACGGCGTCGGCTAGATATCGAGTCCGTATGCTGGATCAGATCAGAATGCCTTTATTGGCATACGATTGCAAAGCGTAAAACGAAAATTTCAAACAGTCCCAGATGCAGATTCCATCGTAAAAAGGTTTTCAGTCCAAATGACCAGCAAAAACTTTGCTCCTTTTATAATAGTTGCTGTGTCCCTCCCGTTTAGTATCGTTTTAATCCAGTGTTTCTCATTAACACAGCTGGATTTCAATTTCTTCAGATAATTAGCTAACGGGCGACGAAATACTTCGAACTTAGGACACACCAGAAGTAGGTGGTACAACATGTCAGGGACACGACATCCACGTAAACCAGGGGTAGTCAAACTGTGGCCCTCCAGATGTCCATGGACTACAATTCCCAGAAGCCCCTGCCAGCATTCGCTGGCAGGGGCTTCTGGGAATTGTAGTCCATGGACATCTGGAAGGCCGCAGTTTGACTACCCCTGATCTAAACAGTCTCCTGAGGAGGGATCTTCAGAAATCTACCTCGGGTGACATTTGAGGGAAAGATGTTTAAACAAGCAACTAGAAATGCTCTTCTTAACGGGTGTATCTCCAAAATCTGGAGATAGAATCCGTATGTTATACTGGCAAGGGAGACACCGTGGTCACGAATCAGTATGTTGTTCAATGAAAGAGGACTCTTTCTGCCTTGCATCAAGACCACGCAACTGAACGGCAGCTGCACAACATTTCTCGGTGTGTAAAGTTATTTGATGGTTTCCATCAGTGAGAAGTTTCTGAACGGTCGCCTTTGGAGGGAGATTTTGATGCAGCATGGCGGATAGGGCAGGGTTGCAAATCGCGCCCGCTTGTTTCTAGCTGGCCACAAGAATGGGGACAGAATCTCTCTGAGAAGAATGATTTTTTCTATCGTGGCCTTTTAGTTTAGCTGTGGGCAGCCCTGAGGATCAATCTGAGCGAAGGCTCCTCTGTTTGTGGATGAATAGAGTAGCCAGGTATGGAGCTGGGACATTCCTGTACCTACCTGGAAGCAGGAATTCTGGGATTCTATCAAGATCCTGTTGCTGGCTAATGTCCACAGATCCTTGTTTGAGAAGGGACGTAGCTTGATCGTGATGTAGGCAGAGTAAAAGTTGCCCCATGCAATATCCCATAGTGACCCCATAGGCAGCCTTCCAGAGATTGTTCTAGAGAACACCCCCCTCCCCAATGCCCCATGGGCCATACATCTAACAGCCTTGGTCAGCTCCCCTCTCCCCGTTGGCTGGTCTTGAGGCAAAAGGGACCTACAAGACGCTTGCCACGCACAGATTGAGACTCACAACAACCCTGTGAGGTAGGCCAGGAGGTGAGCATCGTTTGTCCCGAGGCGACTGGGGGTAGGTGAGCCTCATAGCTCCGCAGGGCTTTGACTTCCATTCCCCCACCTATTTCTGCCCTAATTGCTTTGCCCCTCATTGGCCAAAATGGCATAAAATCAGGTTTGTTCCATTCTCCCGTTTTCTTCCCCCACAGTTTGAAAAACTGGGCTGCAAGAAGCCGCGGATGCACATGCCCGCTCTCTTCGTTCACGTGGCAGGTAAAATGAGTCTTTGCTGGGCTTGGGGATTGGTCTTTGGGGTAAACGTCGTGCCATCCGCTGGGCGTGCCTGGCTGCCATTTGGAGCCAGTGAGACGAAAGCTACCGTGGGATCCTGACACAGCCCCTCCAAGTGTATCAGGAGCCTCTTTCTTTTCTTGAAGGTGGGGGGAGAGGATTGGAGACAGCAGAGGAGGGAGAATAAATCCAAGAGGCAAATCTCTGCCGAGAGAAGTTAGGGCTTCCCCTTTAAGGGAAGCCTTGCAAGCTGGGAACGAGGAAGCCTTTGAACTGACGTCCTGGCCAATCAGGGCTTTTCTACAGTGTTGGAGGCTAGAGGCAGCCAGTTAGTTTGGGGAGAAGCACAGAGCTGCATGCTTTCTCATGCCGGTTTTTCAAATATCCAGGGTTATATCCACTCCAGAATATCGCGGGGGAGAGGGAGGGTCACTCTGGATCTATCATGCTTGTTGCAGATGAGAAATTTAAAGCACCCAAAACCAAAATGGAAATCGCATTCAGTGGAGATGGCAGGGATTGAAATAAGAGGTCCGTGAAGATTCAGCCCTGGATTCGGAAGGTCTGGTGGCACAAGCTGTGAATATGCCTTGGGCTGGCGCCGTTCTTAATTCTTCTTTAAATCAGCAGGGCTCAGAGTCACTCCCGGCTCTTGTGACTAAGCGAGCCTTAACTAGAAATGACATCTGAACGAGACGGCTTTGACTCTCAAATGCTTGTGCACGTAAAACGCAGTTCAGTCACAGCCAGTTTAGGACAGCCCCTCATGGCGCAGTGGTTGAAGAACGGCGGTCTCTAATCTGGAGAACCGGGTTCGGATCCCCACTCCTCTACATGCAGCCAGCTGGGTGACCTGGGGCCAGTCACAGTTCTCTTGGCGCTGTTCTTTCAGAGCAGTTCTCCCACAGCTCTCTCAGCCCACTGTGGTGGGGAGAAGAAGGGAAAGGCATTTGTAACCCACATTGGAACTCCTTTGGGGTACTAAAACCCAGCTTCTTCAGGGTAAGATATGAGGAGAGGCCGTAGCCTGCCTCTGTGTAACAGTCCTTCCTTAGGGGGGGGGAGCTGGTCCTGTCCTCCCAGTACTAACCAGGGCCAATTGGAGATCAGGTGAGATCAGGCTGGCCTGGACCATTTAGGTCAGGATCTCGAAAGCACACATAACCCCCCAGTATCGTTTCCTAAGTTGCAACAGGGCCCTCCCCAGAAACGAAGTGAATCAGTGAAAATAAAACCGACTGTAGACATTGTGTTTTACAGCTGCCTTGCTGGAATATCTGCACCTGCTTCTGAAACCAGTTTGCAACTTCACACCCATCGTGACCAGAACAGAGGTAAAAAAAAAAGAATACCCCATATGTTCTTGCTTCCATGAATAGCACATTGAAGAGTTCACAGCCTGAAAGAAACCACGTTCCTACTGAGGCAGTGCCTTGCTCGATACTTGGAAGTTCAGATTGTGGCCTTGCATTCAGGAATGTGCCTCAAGTGCCCACTCCATGCACCTAGAAAGCAAGGATGCCAGGGAGAAGGGTTCTAGCCTAGCCTTTCCCTGACATGCTCGTTTTCTTCATGCAGGGATTTTGTTCTGATTGTTTCGTTTCTCGTTCTCTGCCCTGTCTTTTCCCCCAAGGACAGTGTGAGAGAAGAGGGTGCCATAAGGATTCAGTCCCTAGTTCATGGGATTCCTCAGCCGCACGGTCTATATTTCAGTTCAACCTTGATAATGACGCCCCTTTCAAAAGCGAGTTTGCACGGGACCAGGTGTCTTTCTTCACCGTCTTGCTTCACTAAAGCACAATCTTCAAAGGCAGCGATTTTTCGGAGCTTCCCTCATCTTTTATGCAATCAGATGCCTGTTTAGCCGCAAATCATCCCTCACTTTTGACAAATTAAACTATTGCTCACTCTGCTTGCAAAAGGGGTGGAAACAACCCTTGGGGGCGGGAAGGGGATGCAATTGGTCCCTGAAAGCAGCACGAGGTGGGCAACAGGGGCGCACGCTGGCAGGGGCTCATGGGAATTGTAGTCCATCTGGAGAGCCACAGTTTGGACCCTCCCCTTCCCACCCCAACTGGCCCTCTTGGGAGGGTCAACATGGCCACATAGGGTCATCTCGCCTGATTCATGTTTAATTAACTTTAAAAACATATAATTAACTCCCACTGGTTCGGAAAACCCTTCCAGGGCCGTCAAGGACGCTCAGGGTTTCATGAAACCTTGGTTGAGAAAGGCTGGTTTCGATCTTCAAGGCAATTTCATCATGGAAAGTAGTCGAACATACCAACCAATTATCAAATCACACAGCCCCCGATTTTAAAAAATAGAAAACACACCCTCAAAAGAAGAAAATGAATTATATTTATCTATTTACTTAGAGTCCAGTCGCACCTTTAAGACCAACAAAGATTTATTCAGGGTAGCACCTTTAAGACCAAATCTTTGTTGGTCTTAAAGGTGCTACCGGACTCTGATTCTATTGTGCTACTTCAGACCAACACGGCTACCCACTTGAATCTATTTACTTGATTGACTTGGCTTCTCTTATTGACCTCATCGACACAACTTCCTTTTTGGGGCTTGTTTCTGATGTATTGCGTCTGTTTCCCCTGCAAGCCACTCTGAGCAGATCTGGGCCCGTTCCGCACACGTTCAATAATGCACTTTCAATGCACTAAAGAAGTCGTTTATCCTGTTCCGCACAGGGAAACCCTGCCGCAAAAGCGCGTTGAAAGTGCATTGCCCAAATACGTGCCGAATCGGCGCTGGAGTGGCACGAACACACCCACATTTTATAAATCAATCCACCAAAACAGATCTTTATTGCTATTCAAGACTTGGGGAGTGAGTTGGCTGTTTATCCCCATTAGCAGTGCAGCAATCGCTGTTCCCGTCTGCTTCCTCTCCCTTACGTCGCTGCCCTTCTCTTCCCACAGGTCAGAAATCTGACGGTCACCCACACTTTTCGAATAGACAAGGCCCGCAAGCAACTGGGTTACCACCCCAAAAAGTTCACGCTGGCCGATACGGTGGACCACTACCTGAAAACACGACCTCCGTGCCAAGATCCAGCCTTCTCCCCCTTGCTGGTCCTCACGTTCGGCGTGGTTTTCTCCGTGATCGTTCTGTCGTTCCTTTTTTAAGAACGTTTAGAATGCTTAGTCTTTTTAAATGTATTAGTACGGATTGTTTGGCGCGTCATGAATCACTGCAGAGTAACTCAGGGAGCTGGTTTCTTCCTCTGCTAGTTATCTGACTGTGATGAACGCATGTTGCCGTCGTCAATTTGAACCGGCGGTTGGGAAGTCACTTTGGTGAACGCATGATGAACCGTCAATTTTTATAAAGGACATTTGTAGCATTGCAACACCGAAGCTGAGCTGGGAGGGGGTTACTCTCTTGGCAATGAAGGCCATCCGGGAATCTTGTTGCCGCGGCCACAGACCCGAATTCTTCAAGGGTACATCATTGGACGCTTTTGCGTGCCTGTGCTAACCTCGCAGGTGACACGCTCTGTTGAAGTTGCTGCTGTTTTTCCGTAGCCTCATTTTGAAAAGGGCGAGCGGGAAATGTGAAATGTGAAACAGTGGGCCGGTCCTTGGAATGAACCGCTACTGTGGATTTCAAATGATTGTGGGGAAGAACATGTGCCGCTTGCAGCCCTGAAGATGAGAAATAAAGTTTCCCCATCCAAAAAGGGAACAGTTGTAGTTGGTATTCTTCTGGTGGGAAAGCTCCAAAGGAAAGCAGGGTATTTTTTGGGGTTGTTTTTTTTATGTTTCTGCAATTGTGGCGTATTCAACAGGCTTTGTGCTGGGGTATGGATGACATTTTTGGGCTGGATATTAAAAACCAAACATGAGGAGGGCCGGGAAGGATTTTTCGGGAAAAGTCTGTCAGGAAAAAACCTCTCCCATCCCTCTCACATTTGGTATTTAACATCCAGTTGTGTAATGTGTGCCCTGGGGCAGGCAGTGTTGTTTTCCACACCATTGTAGCAGGCGATATCCTCATGGGTCATGTGTTTGCTGTCAGATCCCTCAAGACCCTCTATGACCCTCTGCAGCTACGGTTGAGAGTCCATGGAGATCTGGAATCACAATGGAAGTCCAGGAGTGGATTTCCCCTGGGGGAAAAGGCTGCTTTGGGGTGCAGACTTGGGCAATATACCACAGGTCCCTTGTTTTGATGGCTACTTACCCATCTCCTCTTTCACCAATTTATCTTCACAACAACCCTGTGAGGTAGGTCAGGCTGAGGAAGAGAGAACGACTGGCCCAAAGGCAGCCAGTATTCAGAGTCCTCCTCCCCCCACTTTATCATCCCCACAACCTTGCGAGGTAGGCCTGGCCAGGAGGGAGGCTGACCCAACACACTAGTAGGCATGTGGGAAAGGTAGCTCTCAGACTCTTCTCCCTGATTTTAAGCATCTGTCTCAATTCTTTGATTCTCTAAACAATTTACGATTGTGTGCGTGTTTTACCTGGTGGCTGTGAGCAAGCTCTGGGTAACTGCAACACAGAGATACAGGCCCATGCCTTCCTGAAACCTCTTAATTAGTTCTTTCTCCCTTATTTAATGTTTAAGCTCTTTTCCTAGTATTTTTCTCTCTCGTACCAGTGTCGAAAGGTTTTCATTGATTAAATTAGTAGCTCTTTGAATTCAACATTCAAATTTGTGTTTTCTTTCTTTCTTTCTTTCTTTCTTTCTTTCTTTCTTTCTTTCTTTCTTTCTTTCTTTCTTTCTTTCTTTCTTTCTTTCTTTCTTTCTTTCTTTCTTTCTTTCTTCCCCACCTGCCGTCTCGGAGCAGGTCACAGCATTCAACAGTTAAAATCAATAAAGGAATCCAGCCACTAAAACCAACCCAACACTTGGTGACATCCCCAGTGTAGATTCAAAGGATATATTCCCAGTTATGATGGTCAGTTCATCGTCTGACAAAGAGCACTGGCCCACGAAAGCTCCCGCCTTGAATCAATCTTTGTTGGTCTTCAAGGTACAAATGGACTCTGGTTTTATTATCCAAAGTATAGCTCTCATTCATCTGTTATTTATTTATAGATAGATAGATAGATAGATAGATAGATAGATAGATAGATAGATAGATAGATAGATAGATAGATAGATAGATAGATAGATAGATAGATGTAATAATATATATAATAGATTATTTATATTATTTATAATATAATTTATATTTATTTATAATTTATAATATATATTATTTATATGTTATTTATTATATATTTATATACCGCCCTCCCCGGAGGCTCAGGGTGGTTTTATTTATTTATTTATTTATTTAGATTTATATACCGCCCTCCCCGAAGGCTCAGGGCGGTTAATTTAATTTCTGGGGTTGGGGGGGGGGAAGAACTTTCTCCAAACTTTCCCCTTCCGGAAATATAAAACAAAGCCGAAATGAATAGATCTATTTCAACCGGGTTTTAAAACCACGGGACAAGCTGCGGCGGGAGACTATCCAAACAGGGTCCCCCCCCCCACCCCGGACCCCCTTCCCCGAGGCGCCGCCGCCGCCGCCGTCATTTGCAAGGCCGCGTCTAGTCGGTTCAATACGGCGCCGGCCGGGGCGTGCGCGGCCGCTGGGCGATCTACGGCCCCGACGGGGCTCCCGGAGCGTTGGCAGCCGGGCCGCCTGCGATGGGCGGGCTGAAGACCGCGGGCTGAAGCGGGCGGGGGGAGGCGCGGTCCTGGCGGTCGCTCCGTGCACTGGTCAACTCTGCAGGGCCGTCCGCCGCCATCTGGACGGGATCTGGCCCCGCTTGAGACGCCCCCCTCCCCCGGGGTAATCCTGCATCTGCTGGAATAAGGGGAGGGGGCGTCCTTGGAGTGGCCTCTCTCCCCTCCCCCCCCCAAAAAATTGGGGGACCAGGAGCAGCTGCCCGATGGGGATGCTGTGGGTGGGGCAATCCCTGATGATTTGGGGCAGGGCGGAGGGCTTCCCTGGGCAACTGTGTTTCTCCTGCAGGTCTCCCTGGACTACACTTACCATGAGCCCCTGCCAGCACCCTAAATACCTCCCAACCCCAAATCTCTGCCAGCTCCGCCCCCAAAGTCTCCAGCCCGGAGCTCCCGGGGGACGTCTCTTGCCCAGAAGACCCTACAACAGGGGTAGTCAAACTGCGGCCCTCCAGATGTCCATGGACTACAATTCCCGCTGGCAGGGGCTCATGGGAATTGTAGTCCATGGACATCTGGAGGGCTGCAGTTTGACTACCCCTGCCCTACAACATCGGCCGTTACTTGACAGCGCTCCCGCCCCCAGAAAGTAGAGGCTCGGTTTATAATACCAAGGAAATATTGGGAATTTCAGCTCCTTCCCATTTCTATTGGGGGGGGGGGGGGCAAAGGAAACAGGAATGTGCCCCAGATTTGAAGCAGGAGCAACAGAATGGGCTCTAACACACCCTCCATCTCTCAAATGCTTTCAGGGTCTGAAATGTCCCCTTGAATGTTTTTATAGGGCCAAACCCACAACCATCGGGGGGGGGGGTCTAGCTTGAGAGGGGTGAAACCCAAAACATTTCCGCTTTGCACGCTGAAGGAAGCCCGGTGGGATTTTTCGGAGCGGGGCGGCCTAGAAATCGAAGGAAACCAATAAATCCCCTTGGCGCGCCCAGAGGATTGTAGGGCCAGCGGCCCCAGAATTCCACTTAACCGCCACTTAAACTGCCGGTGTTTTTTTGGACTTTTAAACGCTTAATGTTCCAAAAGGGATGCTGGGAGTCCGGGATCCAACCCGTTTAGGGAAAAGGAGTTTGCTTGGGTTTGCCACATAAATTGGGATCCAAATTACAGGGGGCGGGCAGGGGCATCGAGCCTGGTCGCCTCTTAGCCAGACCCACAGATCCAGACCCAGATCTGTGGTTCAGATGCGGTTAGTGTCAAGTTAAAACCGAGGAGAGACGGTTTGAATCCCGGTTTTCTGGGCCGGTCGCTGCCTCTCAGCGGAGCCTACCTCGCTGGGTGGTTGTTATGAGGGTCATGCGGTGTGAGGAGGAGGGTCATCCAGAGGGTCATATGGAGGATGGTCCCCATTGGTGACCAAATTCCAGTTAAACGCGTGAAATAGCCAAGCTGTAGAAGACCGGGAAGCAAATCCAGGGGGAAAACACCTGCCAATCCACAAGATCACACCTGCTTGCCCACGTTGTTCATCAGAGCAGTGGGGAACGGCGTTATGGGGCATCCAGCATAGTCCGAGCATTGGACGAGTATCTTGGAGACTCGCATTCAAGTCTCCGCTGTGGCAGCAAAGTTTGCTAGTTGACCTTAGGGCCAGTCTATCTAGCCTAACTTGCAGGGGTGTTGTGTGGAGAACAAGGCTGAGGTTTCTAGGACGTAGAGTTAAGGGATACTACAGGAGGAAGAACTGAGGTCCTGGAGGACCCTCCAGTCAAAAAAAAAAGCCCTGTCCGTGGTAAAAACATCTCTTTGGAGCCAGGGACCCTGGGCAGATCTTGACTGCTTGATCGTAATGCGTTAGGTGTGATGGGAGGCAACCGGTGGCGGCCATTTTGTGGCTTGCGGTGCGGCGGCCATCTTCTGGTTCGGCCAACCGTATGGGGTCAGAATTCCAGAGCGTCCCGCAGATGCAGAAAGGTTGAGAGTGAACGCTGGCAGGGGCTCCTGGGAATTGTAGTCCACGAACATCTGGAGGACCACAGGTTGACTACCCCTGTCTGGGCCCTGCTCTCCGTGTCTTTCGAGCAGGTTGTGAGACGCTCGGCACCCTCGATGGAGTTTTGTGGTCTGGCGGAGCCCTGAGCTGCACCAGGCGCGATGGAGAGCTCTCCGCCCAAGGAGAAGAGGGCCACTCTGTTCTCTAAGCGGGAGACCAAGCGGGTGGAGCAGAAGCTCGAACCCAGTCCCCCGGCCCTCAAGCAAGTCAGCGCAAAGACCGTCATCACGGGAGGGGCCGGCTACTTTGGATTCACCCTCGGCCGCGCCCTGGCCAAAGCGGGAACGGACGTGATTATCTACGACATCCGAAAGCCTCTGTGGCCGATCCCGAAAGGCGTCGTGCTTGTGCAGGTAATCCGATGGTTCCCGTTATGCTTGACCCCAAATTGATATTTCCTTGGACGCGTTTTTCCCCCCCATCCTGATGGGGGACCCAGGAGAGCCAGCGTGGTGTTGTGGTTAAGAGCGGCGGCTTCGAATCTGGCTGGGTGACCTTGGGCTAGTCACAGTCCTGATGGAGCTGTTCTCACACAGCAATTTCTCTCAGAGCTCTCTCAGCCTCACCTCCCTCACGGGGTGTCTGTTGTGGGGAGAGGAACGGAAGGCGATTGGAAGCCGCTTTGAGACTCTTTCGGGCTGTGAGAAGCAGGGTATAAAAAACAACTTCTTCTCCAAGCGCATGCCATAGTCCCTCTGCCCTTGTATGAATCCCTGCATCAACAACCCTGTGAGGGGGCTTAGGCTGGAGGAGTGTCTGGTGACCCGTCAGGAGTGAGGTTGCAAACCTGATCTGACGTGCCCACCACTAGACAGGGCAGCCTTTCAGGCTGGGTGGCAGGTTACAGTGCGTGAGTGAGAGGGTTGTGATTGTCCTGCATAGTGCAGGGGGTTGGACTAGATGACCCATGAGGTCCCTTCCAACTCTATTCTAGGATTCTATGGGTCATATCTTGAGGTTTTATTAGTCACAGAAGACATGCCGTCGGCACACATGCCATTTCTTAAGGGGGATCAGGGACAGTTTCCACTGGTTCCCCCTTTCCGAAACACTCCCTCATACATGCTAACCAAATTTTGGACAGATGGCTGAAGGAGGAAAGGGAACTGGGCCGAAAATACAATTAGGAAAGCCAACCCCAGAAAAATCAAAAACAGGGAAGTTGAGGTCAGATGCGGTGAATTAAATCGATTTCCTTGACAATCAGCTCCTGGCTCAAAGATTGTGAATGAAGTTTAGCCACGCCCCTTGTGCATGCCACTTAGCCCCACCCACCAGGGATGTTTCTTAGTTACGCCCTGGGTGCATGCTGCAACCTCAGAAGGAGCCTCCTTTCCGCTGCTTCCTGGCATCCCTTTTTGGCAACCTCAGGAATTAACCTCTTGTGTTCCAGGCGGATATCCGGCATTCCAATGACCTCCACGCGGCTTGTGAAGGGGCCGACTGCGTCATCCACGCCGCTGCCTATGGAATGTCAGGCATAGAACAAGTGAGTATCCCCCCACCCGTTTTCTAACACTGGAGATCTCGCACGTGTGAATGGAGGGGCGTGGCGCGGCACATCCTGATCTCGTTGGATCTCGGAAGCTACACAAGGTTGGTACCTGGATGGGAGACCACCAAGGAAGCCACCACGGAGAAAGGGAAGGGTCAACTTCCCTTGCCTTGAAAGCCCCTTGCTGGGCTTGCCATAAATCAATCATGACCTGAAGGCACCGAACTACATATGTGGTGGAGCCAGCCTGCATAATGGTCTGCTGTCTGCTCTCACCCTGTCAGTCAACAATACCATCCCAAGTAGAGGGGTGTCCTTCAAAGTCCATGGATTTGCAAGGGTGCAAAACAAGTTTTAGGGTTGCGCTCCCATCCTCCTGGTGCGGACTTCTAATCTGGTGAGCCGGGTTCGATTCTGCACTCCCCCGCATGCAAGCAGCTGGGTGACCTTGGGCTAGTCACGGCACTGATAAAGCTGCTCTGACTGAGCAGGAATATCAGGACTCTTACAGCCTCACCCACCCCACAGGGTGTCTGTTGGGGGGAGAGGAAAGGGAAACAGATTGTAAGCTGCTTTGAGACTCCTTTGGGTAGAGAAAAGCGGCCTATAAGAACCAGCTCTTCTTCATCTAAGTTCCTGAAAACAAACAGAATGGGGAGAGTTAGATTCCTGGGTCAGAGACCAGGACACTGGGAGTTCTTTTCGGCTCTTTACTGTGACCCAGCACGATGGTAAGAGAGGCAAAACTGAAATAAGAGTAACCTACCAACAACTTTGTATACAAATACAGAACGATTGTTGAGTTTCACTTTGAACTGACTGTATCCAGCAGACACAGAATTCGACCCCACACTGACCAATGGCGTCCTCAGGATGACGATCCTGCCTCGGACCTCCATCTCGGTCCTTGGCAGGTCTACACACACAGCAGGGAGGTCCTTTGAAATCCTGTGATAGTTGGTCTCTCTTTCCTCCCCTAGTTGCACAGGAGAGAAATCCAGTCCGTCAACGTCAGGGGCACGGGGATCGTCATTGAAGGTACGTTCCTCTCTTCTTTGCTTCTTCAGGCAGCGTCCCGGTTCCGACTCAGAAGCTGAACATTTTGGTCTCTGTACAGCCAACTGTGGCCCTCCAGGTGTCCATGGACTACAATTCCCATGAGCTCCTGCCGCTGGCGTTCTATCTTTGCTAGGAGCCAGGTTGTCATCCATCTTCTGCCACCCCCTGGGAGCTTTGGGCCTGGGGCCTGGCGATGTCCTCTATGTGGGGTCCCTGACACCGGCTTCTTTACATACTGCTGTTTCCATCTGATGTGTCATGTCTTCTGTGTCCCAGAGCCAGTTTGGTGTCATGGTTAGGAGTGCAGACTTCTAATCTGGCGAGCCGGGTTTGATTCCATGCTCCTTCCCCCAGCTTCCAGCTGTTTGACCTTGGGCTAGTCACAGCACTGATAAAGCTGTTCTGACCAAGCAGTGATATCAGGGCTCTCTCAGCCTCACCCACCCCACAGGGTGTCTGTTGTGGGGAGAGGAAAGGGAAGGCGACTGGAAGCCGCTTTGAGCCTCCTTTGGGTAGAGAAAAGCGGCATATAAGAACCAACTCTTCTTCTTCTTCAGTAACCTCAGGGCTCTCTCAGCCTCCCCTCCCTCACAGGGCGTCTGTTGTGGGGAGAGGAAAGGGAAGGCGATTGATTGCAAGCCACTTTGAGATTCCTTTGGGTAGAGAAAAGTGGCATATAAGACCAACTGTTCTTCTTCTTCAGTAATATCAGGGCTTTCTCAGCCTCACCCACCTCACAGGGTGTCTGTTGTGGGGAGAGGAAGGGAAGGTGACTGGAAGTCACTAAGAGACTCCTTCAGGTAGAGAAAAGTGGCATATAAGAACCAGCTCTTCCTCTTCCTCTTCCTCTTCTTTCTCTTCTCCTTCTTCTTCTCTACAGTCTGCAAGCGGCAAAACGTCCCCCGGCTGATCTTCACCAGCACAGTCAACGTGGTCTTTGCAGGGCAAAGGATTTTAGACGGGGATGAGGAGAGCACGCCGTATTTCCCGCTGGCCGAGGTTCGTGGGCTTTCCAGTCTGGCTAACGGGGGGGGGTGTGTGTGCAAAAAATACATAGGGATAGCCTCAAACACGTTCTGGACCATTTGACAAAATTGGAGTCCAGTGGGACCTTCAAGACCAACAGAGTTGTGTCCTTGGTACAAGGTTTCATGCGCATGCACAGTTCGCCAGAGTTGTGTGCCATGTCTGGATGTCACATCTCAGTGTAGCATCCTTGTCTTTTTGGCGCAAGATGTGGCCATCCTGGTTGTGGCTCCTGCAGAACAAAGATGCATTTTTGCACTTCTTCACAGTGTGCATGCGCATGAAAGCTCCTACCTAGAATTAAACATGGTGGGTGTTTCCGGTGCCCCCGAACGTAAACTTTTTTTTTTTAATACCCTGAATTTTTGGGACATTGTTATTAAGAGCTGTTTGACTGGGTTGTGCTTCGGGGGCTGGTGGGTGGGTTGAGTCTTATCTCAGTTTATCTATTTCACACTGGCTTGTCATGGGGTGTAGTTCTCTCTCAGCCCCGCCTCCCTCACAGGGTGTCTGTTTTGGGGAGAGGAAAGGGAGAGCAATTGGAAGCCGCTTTGAGACTCCTTCGGGTAGAGAAAGGTGGCATATAAGAACCAACTCTTCTTCTTCAGTAATCTCAGGGCTCTCTCAGCCTCACCTCCCTCACAGGGTGTCTGTTGTGGGGAGAGGAAAGGGAAGGCGAATGTAGAGAAAAGTGGCATATAAAAGTGGCATATAAGAATCAAATTGTAAACTGCTTTGAGACTCCTTCGGGCAGTGAACAGTGAAGTATAAAAACAATTCTTATTCTTCTTCCAGTTCCCGTCTTGGATCTTTGGTATTGCCCCCCCTGCCCCCCCCAATTTATTAATGAATCGCATCCTTCTTCTTCATGCGTTCCTTGCAGCACGTTAACGAATATTCCAGGACCAAATCAATCGCTGAGCAGATGATCTTATCGGCAAATGGATCGCTCCTGGCAGGTACGGTTCCGTTTCCCAGCCACAGGACCACGGCATGGAGGTTTCCCTCACCCCCCCCCCCCCCCGTGTTGATTTCTGTGCTGACACAATGAGCCTGGGCCCCAATCCATGGGAGTGCTGCTCTTCTCAGGTATGCATTTGCTGGCACTTACCTAATTTGGACCTAGATAGTGTGGGTTGTGAGCAGTAAATCCCCGGATCAAGTCTCTGCCTGTACTAGGGTTGCCAGCTCCGGGTTGGGAGATTTCTGGAGGTTGGGGGGTTGGAGCCGGGGGTGGGAAAAGATCTCAGCCAAAAGATCTCAGCCACAACCCACCCCCTCGCTGTGGACTCCCCCTGTCCCTCAACATGTGTTACCCCATTCCTGGGGATTTCCAGAAGTGCTGGATGCTCATTCTGTCCTGCCTTGTTTCTTAGGTGGAGGAAAGCTGTACACCTGCGCCCTGCGCCCCCCTGGCATCTACGGCCCGGAAGAGCAACGGCACATGCCCCGGATGGCGGTATGCATTTGCTCCAAACGTTAGCATCGCACCAGCTGTGGCTGAGGCATTTGGGTGCCAGCAATCCTAAATGATTGCCCTGGAGGGGCGGGCCAGCACCAGTGGGAAGAAATTAATACAAAAGAAATTCCCTCTAAACCTCCGGAAGAAGTTCCCGACAGTTAGAGTGGTTCCTCAGTGGAACAGGCTTCCTCAGTGGGTGGTGGGTTCTCCATCTTTGGAGATCTTTAAACAGAGACTGGAGAGCCATCTGACGGAGAGGCTGATTCTGCGAAGGCTCAAGAGGGTGGCAGGTGACAGTGGATGAGTTATAGGGTTGTGAGTGTCCTGCATAGTGCAAGGGGCTGGACTAGATGACCCAGGAGGTTCCCATGTGTTTTTCTATGATTCTATGTATGGGGGGCAGGGAATCCCCTGAAGCAGCTTTGAGGGAGCATTGGAGACTATGGCAAGAAGGAAAGGAGAAAGAACCCTCCCTTCCATGTCAGATCCTCCTCTCTGTAGATTTCCTGCATAGTGCAGGGGGCTGGACTAGATGACCCTTGAGATCCCTTCTAGCTCTATGTTTCTATGACCCAATATGTGTGATTTGCGTAATTAGTAAGCAAATTGCGTAATATGCCAATGAGCAACCTGGACTTGGAGTGCAGGGCAGGGGTGGCCAATGGACTACAATACCCATGAGACCCTGTCCGTCGTGAGCTCATGGGTATCGTACTCCCTGGACATCTGGAGGACCACAAGTCGGCCACCCCTGATCCAGGGGAATGAAGTGTGACATTTAACCTCACATAAATTATGCCGTTTTAATGATTACAGATGACTTTGAGGGGCTGCAGAATGTAAGGTGATAAATTTTAAAAATGAGGGGGGGGAAATATCGATCTCCATCTGCCGATCGTGTGTAGAAGAGGTGGCCAAACTGTGGCTCTCCAGATGTCCATGGACTACAATCCCCATGAGCCCCTGCCAGCAGGCTGGCAGGGGCTCATGGGGATTGTAGTCCATGGACATCTGGAGAGCTACAATTCCGCCACCCCTGATGTATAGGTTTCCAAAATAGCATGTACGTTTCTCAAATAAATAACCAGCCTGGTTTTAAAATTCTCAGTCTTCCCGACATGCTAATTTGGTCAATCGAGCTCTGATCACAGCCTGCTGTGCATTTTCTCCTTCCCTGTGTTCTAACAGTTGAACATCGAGAGGGGCATGTTTAACTTCAGGGTCGGGAGTGGCAAAGCGCTGATGAACTGGGTGCACGTCAAGAACCTTGTGCAGGCCCACATTCTCGCCGCGGACGCCCTGACTCCTGAGAAGAACTACATAGCGGTGAGCCGAATTCTTCCGCCGTCTTCCCCTCCCGTCGGGGAGAAGTTTTGCTTCCCTTTTGTGTCCCTTAATAACCACTTATTTGCTTTTTTTTTTCCGAAGGGGGGAAAAAGCCAGCCGGGGCATCTTTACCTTTATCGATGCATTGATTTGATTTGATGAGGCTAAACCTCGTCCTCTCCCCCTGTAAAATGTGTAGGTCCAAGAACCGCGTCACACTGGAATTGTTGTAGCTCCTTCATTGTGAACCTAGATGAGACAAAAGCAGCAAGTCCTCACTCTGCTAAACCCCCCCCCCCTTCATTAATTCAGACGGATAGTTGTGATGGCTGTAATAGTTAGAGTCCAGGTCTACCCAATCCTACCTTGGACCACGTGCTTGGTCCTCTGTATAGCCCACACTCCAACAACTCCAACTTCAAGCAAAGGTTGGAGACACACTTTTCTTGGATGCTTTCGGATGCTTAGGGCTGATCCTGCGTTGAGCAGGGGGGTGGACTAGATGGCCTGTGTGGCCCCTTCCAACTCTATGATTCTGTGATTCTATGATCCTGCGTTGAGCAGGGGGTTGGACTTGATGGCCTGTGTGGCCCCTTCCAACTCTATGATTCTGTGATTCTATGATCCTGCGTTGAGCAGGGGGTTGGACTAGATGGCCTGTGTGGCCCCTTCCAACTCTATGATTCTGTGATTCTATAACCCCACCCCTAATCCTGGTTGAGGAGGGGGCCCTGATCTGGCGGAATTCCCACCCATTTGGGTCACCCTTCCCAGGCTAGCAAGAAACTCCAGGGTTTTACGAAATCCCGGGTTAGACAGATGTGCGAGGAGGTACCGCACAGATGTCCAGGGAGCGGATTAAGGCGTAAGGAATGGGCTAGCACAGGAGGCTGGGCGGAGGGGCTGGCGGGAGCCAGGAGACGTCTGTGCTCCTGAGGGTGGTAGAACTGGAGGTTTTTTCTGTGCTTGGTTTTTGACATGAGGCAGGGCTGCCCCATGCAAGGTAAATAAAAGGGCTGCCCAACATCCAGGTGAATTTCCCCCAGGATTCCAGCTGGTCTCCGAGCTACATAAATCAGTTTCCGTGGACAGGTTTTATGCACAGGTTCTCAGCATCCTAAGTAGAGGGTGGCTGAGTCCAGGTGGAAATTATAATAAAGAGATGACAGAGACTCTTGTATTTCTAATATTATTTGGTTAAGCCACGGGACAGATTATTTTTCTCTCTTTTGTTGGGATCATGCACTTCCTTCTTCCACAGTGGCAGCCATTCTGTTAAGTAGCTGATATCCCTCCTCCCCCCAGGCTCCCCCCACCCACCCACATCTCCTTCCCCAAAACTCCAGGAATCCCCCAAAGTTGGTTAATGACATTGTTTCTCTCCCCCCCTCTCTCTCTCCCTCCCTCCCTCTCTCGCTGTGATCCTTAAAGGCTGGCCAAGCGTATTTTATCAACGATGGGGAGAGTGTTAACCTCTACGACTGGTTGACTCCACTGGTAGGTAGCAGGACATCCCGTGTTGCCGTTTTCCCAGCTTTTTTTCTTAGGAAAGTTGACTAGGCCACTGGCTTTTGTGGAGCCCATCCTCTGCTGCTGAAAGGGGCATTGGGGGAAGGATTGGCTCCCAGGCCCAGCACAAAAAGAAGATGCCATATTGAGATCTGGAGACCAAGATGTAGGAGGAAAGGTTGGGGGCGCTTGGTCTGTTTAGCCTGGAGAGGAGACGACTGAGAGGGGATCTGATCACCATCTTCAAATACTTGGAAGGACTGTCATGCAGAAGATGGAGCAGAGTTGTTCTCTCTTGCCCCAGAGGGACGGACCAGAACCAGTGGGATGAAATTAATGCAAAAGAAATTCCATCTAAACATCCGGAAGAAGTTCCTGACAGTCAGAGCGGTTCCTCAGTGGAACAGGCTTCCTCGGGAGGTGGTGGGTTCTCCATCTTTGGAGATTTTTAAACAGAGGCTGGAGAGCCATCTGAGGGAGAGACTGATTCTGTGAAGGCTCAAGGGGGTGGCAGGTTACTTGGCCATTCATGGTCTTGTTGCCCGCTAAATATTTAACAAATATAAAATATATATATTAAAAATGAATTAACTCCCAAGCATTTGGGAAACCCTTCCAGGGCCATCAAGAAACCTCAGGGTTTCACGATACCCTGCTTGAGAAAGTCTCTTTTGTTGTCGTGTTGATTTGTTTTTTTTTTTTAACACATCTCTCCCCCCCTCCTCCAAAAAAAAAAATTAGACTTTTATAGTGCGCCAGAGTTCATACCAGACCAGATCCCTCCTCTCCTTGAAATGTAAAATCATTTGCAAAAGGTCCGTCACCTCCTCCTTGTTTTATCCAGAATGCCCATTCGGCAAGATTTCAGCGTTACATCGTAGCCGAAATCTCCCTGTTTATTTCCATTTTTCTTCCAGTTTGAGAAATTAGGGGCTCGGAAGCCGTGGATAACCGCTCCCATTTTCCTGGCTCACCTGTCAGGTAAAGTATTTGCTACTACCGGCGGGATGCTTCCCTCTTTCTTACGACACCCCCCTCCTGTATGCTGCACGGGCAGGCTACAAACGGCGAGCGATCATTTCCGGTGGGCCGCTGACCGAATGCAAAGCTTGCATGCAGGGGCCCCTTGAAGACCAACCCAGTTCTGTTGTGGGGTGACGTGGTTGGGGGCAGCGGCCTGGCCAAGCCTTTGCCAACCTTCTGACCTTGGAGGAGACCCTGGAATGATTTTGCTGGTTTCACGGAGACCCCGGAAGTGATGTCAACCGGCCACACCTACTGGAAGTGACGTGTCATCACGGGTGACATCCCTGTTTGCATTAACGGGCAGGCTCGAGTAGACCGAGGGGGGCCACACAAGGTGTGGTTGAAGGCAGGAGTAGGTGTATAGGCTCCGCCTTCTACCAGGTGCAGAAACCACGAGAGAACTCACTCATACTCCGGAGGGGGAGCTATAGGAGCGGCCGATTTCCGAGCTGTTGGCGGCGTCCATTAAGGGATGAGAGGAAAGGCCACAGGCCTCCTCTGGAGCTCCCCTGCCTGGGAATCCCTGGTCTAACTAGACATTACTTCAGTGGTTCGCCACCAGTGGACTTCTTGGGGTTGAAAGTCCATGTTGAAAGCCAGTCCATGCTTTCTTCTGCCGTAGAATAGTGGGGTGGGGGGCTGGTAAGAGATCGGGAGGTCCCACCCTCGTGTCTGCAGGAAGTCCCCCTCTCGATCCATCTCCCTCCCTCGCAAGGTTCCCAACTTCCAGGTGAGGACCAAAGATCTTCCGCTATTACCGCCGGTCTCCAGGCGACAGAGGCCCGTTCCCCCAGAGTACACGGCTGTACTCCCTCTCCTCCCCTGATCCCGCCCTCCCCATGTCTGCCTCGTAGCCCAGAGGTGGGAGGAAAGAGCTGCGGCTCAAGGGCAGGGCACCTGCTTGGCGTGCAGAAGGTCCCCGGTTCAATCCCCAGGCTTGCCAGTGGACAGGAGGTGATAAGATTGGGCCTGAGCGCTCTTTCGTGACGGCGTTCTTCTTTTTCCTCTCCCCGCAGCCGTGTTGATGGAGTACGTACATTTGGTGCTGAAGCCTTTTGTGGAACTTACCCCTCTCGTCACCTGTTACGAGGTAAGATGCCCTGGCTGCTGGGAAAGAAAACGTCAACTCCCCTTCCGTCGCATCGGCACGCTGAGTCCCCGCACAGTTGCTTAGGATAGTTTGGTCCCTCACCGCCCCCTGGCGGTCTTTGGAGAGAACACCGAGTCGGTCCAGACGACTCTCACTAGCTGAAGGGGACAGGATGCTAACCGCAACGAGGCCAATGACCTGCCCACTAGACCCCTGCCCATCGTGGCTCATAGAATCATAGAGTTGGAAGGGACCTCCTGGGTCATCTAGTCCAACCCCCTGCACTATGCAGGACATTCACATCCCAGAATCACAGAATCACAGAGTTGGAAGGGGCCACACAGGCCATCTAGTCCAACCCCCTGCTCAACTCAGGATCAGCCCAAAGCATCCTAAAGCATCCAAGAAAAGTGTGTCTCCAGCCTTTGCTTGAAGACTGCCAGTGAGGGGGAGCTCACCACCTCCTTAGGCAGCCTATAAACAGCCGACGTAAGAATAGGGGGCCCCCCTCAGGGAGATGATCAACCTCTCTCAGGGGGAGAATTCCCAGCCCATTGCCCAAAAAACTGGACCTGCAGGAGTGTGACAACAACCACCCCATCCCGCTCTTAGTGTTTCCGTGGAAGTGGGTTGAAAGTGCTGCTGTGGTCCAAATATCAGAATTCCTGGAGGAAACGTCAGCCCTTGACCCATTCCAGTCCGGTTTTCGGCCCGGCCATGGGGTAGAAACAGTGCTAGTCGCCTAGACCAGGGGCAGACAACCTGTGGTCCTCCAGATGTTCACGGACTACAATTCCCATGAGCCCCTGCCAGCGTTCCTGGCATGTCCACAGCTCTGCTTCCCAACCCTATTCTGCCCAGTCGTGCCACTTTGGGGGTTTTTTTGAAGCTGGAAGAATGTCTTGGTGGTTTCTCACCGGTGAAAAAATTTAGAAAGTCTGCCTTATGCTCTTGGAAGCCACCCAAAGCCCCTTGCTGGTTTCGGTTTCCTTTCCAGGTGCACCATATTTCTTCCACGCACACGTTCAAGACCGATAAAGCTCGCAAGCAGCTGGGCTACGCCCCAAAGAAGTATACCTTCGCCGACTGCGTGGAACATTTCATGGCCAACCGGCCCCGCCGGCGTAATTTCTTCCTCCTCAAACTGTGCCTTTGCATGCTCCTCTTCGTCAGCCTGATCGTCCTGAGCGTCAAATACCAGGAGGTGACGGACTTTTTGAGAGAACGCTGGGCCCAATATCGCGGGATGGTGGAATAAACCGGGGGTCGGTCCGGTGGGGAAGAGAGAAGGCTGTTCCTGGGTCGCGGGATCTGTGTTAGGGCACGGTTCTTTCGCCCCAAGGCCGTCGGCAACCAGCAGAGAATTAAAGAAACGAGGCAGGGACGGTTTCGAAGTGGCAAGCGATCGGCAAAGCTGCAGAAGGCCAGCTGCACCAGCTGCTCGAAGGGGGTTTCGTGTTCTCCGTCGCCACATTTTGTCAGCATGGAAGAAAACAAGAAAACTGCAGCCAAGGATCCTCCGAATTGAAGTCCAGAAGCTGGCCTCCTGCAACCGGACGGAAGAGCCGCCCTGCCCAAAACACCAGAAGGAACAAAACTGTCCTTCCAGCCCGTGAAACATCTCCCGACAGCTTGCCCCCCTGCCAAAAGACACACGAGGTGAAAATAAAATTCCGCCAGCGCATCTGAATTCTTTCTCGCAGTGAAACGTCACCCTTTGGCGTGGCTTAGAATTTGTGAATGGGACTTTGGGGGGAATTTAGCCCTTAGTGGCGGCAGGCCGGAGAGGTGGGCAATCCGAAATGTCCCAGAAGGGTCTGCTTGAAGGGGGCGGGGACGGACAAAAGATAGATCCTAATCCAGGCAGCCCAGGCTGGCCAAAATCGAGGCAGGGCTTGGAAGCTAAGGAAGCTCACCACGAAAGAAAAGGTTCACTATTCAGAGGCCGGCCACGGAAAACCGTCTGTGAATGTATCTTGCTTTGGAAAGGCTTACCGGAGGGCGGCTCTCCAGATGTCCATAGACTACAATTCCCAGGAGCCCTACTGGCAGGGGCTCATGGGAATTGTAGTCTGTGGGCATCTGGAGCCGGCGTTCAGCCTGCCCTGCCTTGGGTGGCCTTGATCTGTGGGGCTTCCGTGGCCCTAGCAGACAACTTTACTCTGCGAGTAGTTTGTGCATCACATTTTTTCATTTTATAATTTGATTTTTATACCAGCCCTCCTCAGAAGCAGGCTTACGGCGGTTTCTCATAATCAATTAATACACAATTAAAACATGGTTATACTAATCATCTCCCCCCCATTGCCTTCCATGTCGTCCGTGGTAGAAAGTGTACATAAGGAAGAGGGGGGGAACCAAGGAGAGGGGAGAGGCCCGTATACACCTGGCAGAAGAGTGCCTTTTTGCAGACCCTGCAAAGCTTTGACAGCCACCTGGAATCTGGAATTACCCAAACAAGGAGAAAGCCCCAGGTAAATTTTAAAATCTGTAAAAAAATACATTTTAAAAATTCACTCCAGGCCTCTGGAATAACCCTGGGGTTACGTGTAACCCTGGTTGGGAAACACTGCTCTAACCACTATACCTCGCTGGGTCGCCTGTATTTTTTTTGGGGGGGGGTTGCCTTTGCAAGGAGAAAGGGACACACATTTTGCTTCTCTGTCCCCCAGAAGCCTTTGCTGCATCTTGAAATCTATCATCTATCTGTGACCCTTTGCTATGGGTCCATTTGAAGATTGCTCCAAACTGCAGCCTCAAACTTTTCTTATTTCCCTCCCTCTCCCCCACCTGAATCACTGGCTTCCCCCTACCCCCACTTCCCTCTTGCTTGCTTGCACCTGCCGAGCAGCCTGAAGAAGAATTCTGCAGAACACGGAAGCTTGCCCATTGCCCTCGAGGTTTTTGTGAGTCGCCAAAGGAAAGCACGGCTTCCCCTTGGTTTCGGAGAAAATGGGTTGACCCGGGTGTGCGTTTGTCAGCTCTGATCACGCAATGATTCAACCTTCTGTTAAGAACAGCCCTGTGGAAATGCAAGCCAAGAAATGGAAATTTTGCTGTTGGTTTCAACTGGGGTCCCCACAGCAGCTCTTATCTGGAAATCTGGGGGGAAACCTCTTATCTGGAAATCTGTGGGATTTTTTACAGTGCGTTACTCTGTATGGCTCCCCCCCCCCAAAAAAAAATTGGACATACATGTTAGGATTAATAGGATTATTAATATCTTATTAATAATAAGAATGGGAAACAAAACATCCAACCAGACACTCAGGTAAGCACCAAAGAGGCTGAGGGCCACGGAAGTACCAAAATATGCGAACCATTTGTTAAACAGAGCTCAGAGTAATTTGAAAAAGAACATTAAAAGGGAGCATTTTCCTGTGGATCACACACATGCGCCAGTAAAACATGCACAGCGTAAGTGCAAAAAACTCAGACCTAAAGCGTTTCAATCGAAAAGATCTTCAACAGAGATTCAAGTGCTGATCTGAAATAACTCACCTTTAAGACCCCGAAAGATTTATTCAAGGCGGGAGCATTCATGTGCGGCAAATCAGCAAACGGTGTCAGAGCATAAAAATCATGCCATAAGATAATTCTGTGCTAAAACAGCGAATCAGTCATGACAGTGATACAGCTATAAATACAATATCAGTCTGAAATTTTTTTTTTCCA